>NC_087251.1:43690086-44020443 GCF_037042905.1 Lytechinus pictus | reverse complement strand
GTTTAAGTTAAACCCGACTTCAGAATACGGGCCATTAAGTCTCCCTTTAATATATAGTTTCACCTACATGCACTTTCCCTTGTTGCAACAGTGCAGCTAAGCTTGAACTTGAGACCTTGGCATTTGAACTTTTTACAACGTGATTTTCTGAAGACACATTTTAATGTTACCAAGTACAGCTAAAGTTTATTTGCCATTGCAGTGACAATTGCCAAGTTGTGTGTCCTAAAGGTCATATTGACCACAACAAAATATCGCTTTGGATAAACAAAAAAAATCAACAAACATTTCATAAAAATTGGAAGTAAAATAAGTGAATTTTTTAATGTTTGGCCTAATTTCTCAAAACATGGTGACAGGTGCACAAAGCATGCATATCAATTCACTTTACAAACAATTCAGTGGTTTTTAAAAGAGAGACGGTATTTGGAGGTCTTTTTGGTGAAATGCCTGAAATTTAAATTATATCTGTCAAAATTATAGATGCAATATTATACATGTAGGCCTACATGTAAGGTTTGCGATCATTGGGCATCTTCTTTGATCAGAATTGCGCAGATACGCTAGCGTGCATACGAGGGGCAAAATGCCATGCAAAGACATGAAAGTAACTTTTTTTTACCATGCTTTATCGCTACATTATTAGCAACAAAACACACTTACCCTTTTTAGATTCACTCTGACTGTGCCCATTTACAATATTCATTTCCACAACAGCATCATCATGATTTTCTGTCTTAATAATCTTACGCTTACGACTTGTCCTCTTCCCAGGCATAATTAATAATACAGAATCTTTAGTTACCAATTGAAGATTTACACCACAGTACAGGCCCACTGTACATTCATCAACAAAATCATGCTGCTTTGCTTGCATAAATCTTTCTAATCTGAATGCTCCAAATAAAAATTCTAGTAAGCTCCGTCTCTGGTATTGGACGTATCAATAATTATCAAAGAGTCCGACGATGGAGCCTTACTGTGGCAGTCTCTGGTCCGCCAAATCTTCACCATGTTTAACCTGTTCCACTTCCACCAGTACCAGGTCCAGTTCAACTTAACTTTCACAATCAGGCATCAACAAACAATTTGATATTGAATTGCCTCTTTAATTTATTTATGATCAAGGTCTACTACTAGTACTGGATGATCAGGACTCAGGAGGCGTTAATTTAATGTCATTTCAGCTCAGGCAGGTGTGCAGCTTGCGGCAGTGTAGTCTAACGTTAAAACTTAATAAAAGGTTGATTTGTTTACTAAAATGAAAACTGAATATTATAGTCTCTCACTTTCACTCCCTCAGGCAGCTGTCAACGAATCATATTCATAAAGACCCCTGCCCTTGCCCTTGAGCTGAGCACTGGTCCTGCACATCCGCCCGGCACGATGCAGTAAAATTGTTTGACTTTGTTGACTATTCAGCTCAGCCTTACTTACTTAGTTCATCCAACACATTCACTTTCGCAACAAAATTACTCATCAATGCGATACGTACCTCGTTCTGTCATCTTCTTTGATGTTGCGCAATTCAGAAACTAATGTCGAGGGAGAAGTCCCGAAATTGCAAAATGAGAGTGATCAGTCAAACATTAATTTCGAAACATCTACCGTACTAATCGAGGGATCGGCGCGCCAGATCATAACACGATGAAGCAGCGGTATATATACCGTATATACGGTAGTACTTACGTATCATACTAGTACCGGTATATCAGCGCAACTTCATGTGTACACATGAAGTTGCGTGTGTATGTATATCATATGCTCGAGCTAGCTCGCTCTTTCTCCGCTGCACATTAACAGTCTTTGAGCACAGACCCTAAATGCTATTTGATCAATTTGAGTTTGGTTTTTAACACAGGACACACACATTCAAAACTGGATTCAAAATCAGTCATAAAACACTTTTCGTAGTCGCAAGTGCCATTTTAACCCTCACCCAGGCCAATTTTATAACATCAATACTCAACAGTTCAAGTAAATTTGTGTCATAGATCAATGAAAATGAAATTGCAAATAGATCGAACTTTCAAGAAAGCTTGGTAGGAAAGTTTGAAAAGTGACAAGTAAATGTCAAGTTGAATTAGAAAAGCCCAGTCCTTTAATCGAGGGCTCCATACAACCCCCTTTTAAAAATTCAACTAAACTCCTAATTCTCCCCCTTCAATCATTTCCTATTAAAATGATTCTTCAATTTACACATTTACTACACTATGAGATATGAATTAATATTATTTACTTGGTGTCATTATTTATTCGGCAAATAGAGAATACAACAGAGAAATTGATATGATGACATACAATGTAAGAATTTGTTCACGCTTAGAGCCTCAGAGATAGTATTCAGCTTTATCATGCAGTTCATCCTGCAATCAAAAATATTATGAAGTGAGTTAAATTGATAACCTACATAGTACATTTACATGAAACAGTATAGGCCTGCTTCATATTATAAAACAAGCAACATTGGTAATTATTTGGTATACCACAATAATTTTACAATACAATAAGACCATATCAGTATACCACTTTAATTTCATTTCCTGATCATTTGAGAGACCTATAGTCTTCTTACCAAGCCCCATCTCCATAACCACTGCTACAATAGTATTTTCCCACTCATTTATAATGGAGCTCGGTGAAAAGACTATGCTTTACAGCAGAGGGGAATCCCCGCTGACGTATCCTATTTATGATTGGTCACAGTGTGTCATGTGACAGCCCTGCTCAAACGCTTGTCAACATTGCTGCTGTTAACCAACAGAATCGACCAATTTAGAAGACGGATGAAACGAAGGATAAAAGAATAGGAAGGGGAAAAGGAAAGGAAACGGGGGAACAAAATAGGAAGAAATTCTTCTTTTTCTTTTTCCCTTTCTCTCTCTTTTGTCCTCCTTTCTTATAATTTATCATCACCGATTCATTTTTTCATTTTTATCATCTCCTCCTTCTCCATCTCCTCCTCCTCACACTGCAAAAACTCCGGTGTTGATTTAACACCAGCCCGGAATCTAGTCCACACCAGAGAAGTGTTAGACAACACCAGTTTCGTTTTGGTCTAACACCAGAAAGGTGTTTATACAGCACCAATTAGTATTAAAACAACATTGGTTTGATTCCAAACTGATGTTGTTTCAATACTTCTCTGGTGTGGACATATATAGATTCCGGGCTGGTGTTAAATCAACACCAGAGTTTTTGCAGTGCAGGATTAGTAAATCAGTATTTAGAAACTTAAGTATGCATCATGGCTTGAAGATCTGCCATTTTAAAGTTTGCTCCCTTTTAAAGAATCTCGAAGAAGTACCCTTCAGAGTATCGATGTATTCACTTTGCATGAAACCAGACTGGATGACAACATAAATGACTGCGCGCTCGATGTAGATGGAACACAATTCGTTTAGTTATAGAAATAGACAAGGAGGATGTATTGTATTTTATATACGGAATTCAATTAGATATTCAGTTATTAATGAACTAAAATGTAACGTTGAATGACTCTGCGTTAAAACCGTTTTATATTGGCCTTAACGACTAACGAGTTGTTTTGTAGAATTTGAAAATGTCTCAAAGTATCTAGATTAAAAAAACCAAAGATTATACACAGCAAAAACTGTGGTGTTAACCGGTGTACATAGAGGACCACACCAGTTATTTTACACCGGTGTTAAATTTGTGGTGTTAGTTTTACACCTATAGGTGTTATTACAACACCTTTGGTGGTTACATTTACACTCTTTGGTGTTGTGTTCAATCTCTAGGGTGTAATTTTAACACCTCGGGGTGTGGTCCTCTATTAACACCAACTGGTGTAAGTTTTAACACCGCAGTTTTTATCGGTGACCTAAACTGTGATGTTATGAAAAGTGAGCCATCCAGTCATATAAAGAAACTATTGTATCTTTCAAACGAGTATGGATGACGAAAATTCATTTCTAAGCCAACGAGAATAACATCTGAAACTAGTACATTATTGTAGTATTATTGATTTGTTTATGTCATCATCAAATAATGACTTTGTACCAATCAGTCTTAGCGACCATACTACATGGTTGTAGCTGCCGTTGGTATAAAATAATGTAAGGCTCCAAACTAAAACCCTATGGGTGATTTCAAGTCCGGTGTTGGCCTTGGTGTTGGTGTTAGTGTTGAAATTTGGATTGCTTCCCCTAGCTCCAAAACTAATTCAGATTTTGTAAAATTTATCCAGATCACATGATTGACATCTTAACAACTAGTGAATGACTTTTCGGGACCATCTTCATGTTATTTTTGGTGTTATAATCGTGTAAAAATTGACCTAACACCAACACCAAAAGGTCAACACTGAACTTGAAATCACCCTGAATCTCGAAACCTGAAAAACATTAATTTCAACAGCCTATGTAATGATTTATATGCTGAATCTTGGTGTGAAACACTAAGTACGAATGATGTTTCAAATTCTTACAGTAAATGGTACACTGCTTTTCGGAAAATTATTGATAAACATGCTCCCCTAAAACGCAGGCGCGTTTAGAAGGAAGGTGCCCCTTGGATGAATGATGAAATAAGAATGCTCGTGAGAGAAAGGGACAAACATATAGCAAAAGCTCGAGTAACTTAAAGGTCAAGTCCACCCAAGGAAAATGCTGACTTGAATAAATAGAGAAAAATCAAACGAGCATAGTGCTGAAAATTTCATCAAAATCGGATGTAAAATAAGAAAGTTATGACATCTTAAAGTTTCGCTTATTTTTCACAAAACAGTGATATGCACAACTAGGTGAGTCAGTCGATGATGTCCATCACTCACTATTTCTTTTGTTTTTTATTGTTTGAATTTTTTATTATACAATATTTCACTTTTCATAGATTTGACAATAAGGAGCAACTTGACTGAACCATATAGTTTTAAAGTTTTAAACAATAATAATTCCACATGTTCAGGGAGGAATTAATCTTTGTATCACTTGACAATGAGGAGAAAAATAGAATGTTCGCTATTTCATATAATAAAATACAAAAGAAATAGTGAGGGGTGACGTCATCAGTCTCCTCATTTGCATACCGACCAGGATGTGCATATGTTTTGTGAAATTAAGCGAAACTTTAAAATGTCATAACTTTCTTATTTTACATCCGATTTTGATGAAATTTTCAGTGTTATGCTTGTTGGATTTTTCTCTTTTTATTCAAATCAACTTTTTGTTGGGGTGGACTTGTCCTTCAATTACAGAGTGATTGGAATACGTATAAATCATCTCGAAACTATGTAACAACTGTTATTCGCAAATATAAGAGAGACTATTTTACTAAAACTACTGTATATTGAAAAATAAAGGCAAACCTTCAGAAATTTGGAAACTCTTACGAACTCTGATGGCAAAGTCGAATCAGTCAATAAATTGCATTCAATGCGGAAATACTGATTTTGTAAACCATAAAGATATTGCAAATGTTATGAATAATTCATTTGTGGACGTATCTAAAACCTAAAACTTGCTAATTTGCTCACAATATCTCGATAAAACGGAGACTGTCTTTTCTTTCTTACAAAATAATCACTGGGTCAAAAGGGGCCTAAGCTTTCGATCCTAGCAGAATCTTCGTCGGAGGCATTTTTGCCTCCGACGAAGATTCTGCTAGGATCGAAAGCTTAGGCCCCTTTTGACTTTCTAATTTACTCCATTGGCTCTCTTTTATTAGATAAGCAGTTTTCTGCAGCTTCTTTTTGCCAAAATAATCACTGACTGAGCTTGACATCGTTAAGTCTTTTGACACCATTCCTAAAGATGAAAAGCAAAATTACTTCAAGTCTATATAGGCCTACTGTTTAAAACGCGTGAGACCAGGGGTGGATCCAGGATTTTTCGAAGGGGGGGGGGGGCACACTTTCCCGAGGAAAAATTTGACAAGCAAAAAAAGAAATTGTTTAACCAAAAATTAAGGGTATTTCGTCCACGAAAAAATTTGACTGTGCCCCCCCCCCCTGTATCCGCCAGTGTGTGAGACCATAATTATATCTCAAACTGCTATGTCATTTTTTATTGTTCATAATTTGGAGAAATGCAGAGAAAACCCAAATTAATCGTTTCATTGTAACGCAGAATAGGGCCCTTAATTCAAATTCAGCATTATACACCAAATTAAATGCTGAACCAATCGTCATCAGATGAAAAAAAAAACAAGCACTTGTATTAATATTTATGTTACTCAATAAGCTTTTACCACATTTTATATGTAATAGGATTAGTCTTAAGCATCATACTACCCACACAGTTCTATTCAAACAATATGATGAACTTAAAAACACCCAAAACAGACTTTTCACGTCATAGAAGCCTATATTTTGCCATACTTGATTTTAATTCATGGGCAGAACGTATTCGCACTTTATCAAATCTAAATTTATTGAATCTGCACAGCAAAAACTGTGGTGTTAACCGGTGTACATAGAGGACCACACCAGTTATTTTACACCAGTGTTAGTTTTACACCTATAGGTGTTATTACAACACCTTTGGTTGTTACATTTACACTCATTGGTGTTCTGTTCAATCTCTAGGGTGTAATTTTAACACCTCGGGGTGTGGTCCTCTATTAACACAAACTGGTGTCAGTTTTAACACCGCAGTTTTTACAGTGTGAAATCGAAAAAATCCTGCAATCTTGATTATCCTTTTTTACCCAACTTATTTTATTTTTGTTACAATTGTGTTTTTGTTTTCTGCTTTGATTTTGTTTCTGTTTTGTTTCATCCCCCTCTTTGGTTTTGTATATATGTTTTGTTTTACTTAGTTTATTTTGTTATGATTTGTTATTCTTTGTAATTGTTTGTATATGGCACGGCCTCTCTGAACACCAGCCATTGGCTGATCGAGGGCTTTTTACCGTGTTTAAATGAAATAAATCAAAATCAAATCCTTCTCCTCCTTCTTTTTTTCTCTTCTCCTTAAAATCGTCCTGAAAGATCAAATGTTGCACCTTATTTGCATTTTTAGTACCCTTAAAGACCCAAAGTTGCACCTTATTTTCATTTTTAGCATCCTTAAAGGTCCAAAGTTGCACCTTATTTACATTTTAAGTACAGGCGCGGATCCAGAGGGGGGGGGGGGGGGGCTGAAGGTGTGGTAGCCCTCCGTAGGATTAAAAATAAAAGTAGACGAATTGAGCTTAAATATAGGTGAAAACCTTTTTTTTGGGGGGGGGGGGCCAATTTCCAACGGGTAAAATGTGCCACCCCTTTTTAAAAATCCTGGATCCTTTAGCATGCACCCCGTAAAATTTCAACTCTGGATCCGCGCCTGAAGTACCCATTAAGATCCAAAGTTGTACCTTATTTGCAAGTTGCACTTTTTTGCACTTTTAGCGCTCATAACATTTAGAAGTAGCACCTTATTGCTTAGTATGTGTAAAATAACTTTATTAAGACAACCTGTCAGCCTTTTTCAGCTAAAATTAATGCTTAAAGCCAACAATGGCGCCTGGTGCGGTTCAAGGGAAGGGCACTGGGGGCGGGGGTTGATGAATATTAAAGAACAACATAAAGACAAAATATCAACACTAAAACAATCAAAATCACATGATTTTGTATCACCTTCCTGGTGAAATCAAGAAAAACTTTTAATATCATAACTTTCTTATTTTACATTCAATTTTAATGAAATTGTGTAAGTTGTATACTGACTCGTTTCAGTTTTCTATGTTTTTTTAAAATCAACTTGTGGTTTGTGCTGGCATGACCCTTAAGGGACGCATCATTAGATATCCGAAGGGGGGGGCGGAAGCCCCCCCCCCCCCACAAAAGAAACTTGACTTGCTATACGAGCACCAAAAAAAATTGACTCACCATCAAAGTAAAAAAAAAAAACTTGGTCCACTGACAAATCATCTGAAAGGTGCAAAAAAAAAGAATTGTCTCAATATAGTACGGAAAAAAAACTTTGCTCAAAGAAGAAAGGAAAAAAATTGCATCAACCCAAACTCCCCCCCCCCCTCCCGGGGTATCTAATGGTGTGTCCCTATTGCAAGACGCTAATGAATAAAAACAAAACTTCGATTTAAAAAAGGCATTAAAATTATAATACGAGAAGATTGAATATATAGCTGGCGCCCTTCAAATTATGTCAGCGAAATTGATAAACCTGTCAGCCTCAAACACGGAACAAAACCACCAGTCAGCGATGCTTGAAGCACTGGCGCCTGGTCAGGGGCACGGGGATATTCAAGTATCCCTCTCCCACTAAATAAGATAACGGCCATGATCAATATTTGTGGACAAAAAAGAGTCTATTTGGCACCCATCTAGTGATTGAAAAGATATATTTCCTACTTATGTTTATTGTATTTTTTTATTGAAAAATGCCTATTAATTTTACCTCACTCTCCATGCACCCACTCACATATCAAGATGAGGGTTATTGAAAAGAAAAAATAAATTCAGCAAGTGCGGTAACCATATAATAATATTTAAAGATGATAATCTATTACAGGTCAACGGACCCGTCATAATTTGCTTTTTTTTTTTTTACTGAGGTACAAAGTAGGCCTAATAATTTACTAGAAAAGAAATTCAAGTCCTTCGAGTACGACGACTCTTACCATAAACCAAAAATTGAGGAGCCCTATAGCCCGTATAGGGTTGAATAAACTTGAATTGTTTTTTCAGAAAGCAAATAAATTCAGCAAAAAAGTTGGCTGAATGTAATGAAACATTATTCATGGCATGTTTTCCAGTGGCGTAACAGGCGGGGGGGGGGGGGGGGGCAAGCTGCCCCCCCTGGCGGAGCTCACCGGGAAAATAAAAAAAAACGGGGGAAAAAAAAAGGGGGGAGGGAAGGGAAAGGGAAAAGAAAACTAAGAAAAAACATAAAAAGGGACAACGGAAAGATAACGGGAAAAGGAAGGAAAAAAGAACAAGTGAGAAAGAACAATTCGCCCCGATATACAAATACATTAGCATGATTAGTAAGACAGGGAAATAAATTAAAGATGACAAAAAGGCAAACAAAAGCGGGAAATAAAGGCAGAATGGAATTAGCCAAAATCTAAATTGGAAAATAAAGAATAGGGACAAGATAACGTACTGTGACGGCCTCTAATCCAACTTTCAGCTGACACGGTTTTCTTGTCAGGATGCCACCGTGCCTGACCGTCAGTTGCGTTCGTTTGGTCAAAGTATATGACCGTTGCTGATGGTTTATGGAAAAGACTGATTAACAACCATCACCAACCGTCGTCTCTGGTTTCTCCAGTCAGATAATCCGTCGATTGCAATCGATCACCTCTCTCGTCTCATTTCAGTCAATCGGACATCCGTCGACCATTCAATCACCAGCATTCGTTCCGTACACCAATCATTTGATCCTTTATAACACTCAAAAGAACGTAGTCCAGAGTGTAGGTTCAATGCTTGATCTTTACCTTTAATTTCTCAAAGATATATCATTGTACAGAGCAAAATGAGATACAAGAGATGAAGGGCAGCATTTGCACTACGATAAAGGGCCGTAACACAGAACGTCCTTCATAGCAGTTGGCTCCTCGTATTTATGCATTTTTTAACACTTCGATAAAACAGTTACTAAAGATGACTTCAACAACTACAATAACCTAATTAACTTTGCTAATCAACCAGCTTTCTCGAATAAAACAACTGGATAATGCTTAGGCAACTTTGCTAATAATAAATTAATCAAAAGGTTTCATGACAACTCCAACATGTTTATAAAATGTGCGATTTTGGCTAATTCTCGTTAAATCATAGAACGTCTACACATACGATTTCCATATAGTCTACGTTTACAGACCGTATAACATCTCTATGACATTAAATCGGAAACATAGTTCGTTACACGACTCCCTCCTCTCTCGAGCTTGGTCCCCAAGCTAATTAATAACAAACTGTCAACTACTAAACAGAAGGTAACGAAAAACTTCAAAACAACATAATTTCAACTTTAAGTTTCGAAACACAATAAAGACTTTGTCATATAGTTTCTTGTAACAGGTAATTCAGTACAACTTTTTTTTATACAATGCAAAGCAACACTGAAATTATGCATTGATTAAAGACCACAAAAGTCAATATTTTTGACGTCCGGTATCCGTAAAAAGCTTGAAGATTGCAATTGAGTTCATTATCATGTATCCTTCAGAACTGGTAACTTAGTCCTGGTTAAAGTTGTAGGAAACTCATGTCACAAAATAATCCCGCAGGTATGTAGCAGGTCGTCTGTCACGGGAGGGATACCGTCTGGCTGAAGTTTCTTTTTCAGGTGTGGTTTCTCCTGTAGCAGTGGGTAATTGTTCATTAGTTGTACCCCCTGCTGTTGCTCCATCTGTTGCGTCTGCTGGACTGTTGTCTGGTGGCTCTCCAGGTACATCGTCATTGGGTGGAATGTCTCCTGAGGAGCTTTCCAAAGTGTGGTCGTCCGCCGAAGCTTCATGTGGTTCACCTGCAAGGGTATCATCTGCGGCATGGCTTCTGTCTGGTGGATCTCCAGGCACATCAACATCTGGCATAACGTCTTCTGGGGAACTTTCAGTATCATGGTCAGTTGTTAACGTGTCATCTTCTGGTCTATCAGATGCGTCTTCACCTGCTGGCGTCTGGTCTGGTGGGTCTCCAGGCACATCAACATCTGGCAGGATGTCTGCTGGGGAGTCGGTTGTGTCATGCCTGTTGGCACTACTTGGCGAACTTTGTCCTGATTCTTCATCCGCTGAATTCTCCGGGACCAAGTCTTCTCCAGCGGGTCTGAATTCCCAAGTGGGAAGCCTTACGCCTTGATAGGGCTTCAGCCTGTCAATGTGTACGACCAGTGGTTTAGACCTCCGTGACTGTTGAATCCTAACTGTGACATCTGACAGGCGAGTAACAACTAGGTAAGGGCCAAGCCATCGTGGTTGCAGTTTCGGGCAGCGGCCCTTTTCTCTGGTTTTCTTTCGTAGCCATACAAATTGTCCCACAGCATAAAGAGCTGTATGCACCTTCCTGTCGTAGAACGACTTCTGCCGACGACTCGCTGTCTTCAAGGATTCTCTTGCTACCTTGTGAGCTCTTTCTAGACGATTCCGGAGCCTGGCACGTACTGTAGTCTGTCTGGTCATCATATTCGGCGGTCTCAGGAGGAGGGAGATCCCAGTCCATAGGCATGGTTGTTTCTCGCCCTAACATTAACATGTTGGGTGTTTCACCGGTTGATCCCTGGGGGCAACTTCTATAAGCACATGTAGCGAAGGGGATGAATTGATCCCAATTCCTTTCTCCATCCATGTCCAGGAATGCAGCGATTGTATCCACCAGGGTACGGTTGTACCTTTCGACTAGCCCATCGGACTTGGGATTATAGGCAGTGGTTCTGGTTTTGGTGACTCCCAGGATCTTGCAGACTTCTGTGAAGACTTCAGACACGAAGTTGCGCCCCTGGTCTGAATGGATATACCTAGGAACCCCAAACCGACATGTAAACTCTGTGACAAGTTTCTCTGCCACCGTCTCAGCTCTCTCATCGGGGATTGGGTATGCCTCCATCCATTTTGTGAAGTAATCCCCAACGACAAGAACATACTTGTTGCCATTGTCGGTCTTGGGTAGAGGGCCAAGGATGTCTAAAGCAATCCTCTCCATGGGTGAACCACTTATTCTTTGCTGCAAGGGGGCTCGTCTTGTTTGGCCATGTACTTTCCGTCTAGCACAGATGTCACATTCTCTTAGAGCAGAACGGAAATCCTCTTTCATTCCGACCCAGTAATACTTTAGTCTAGCCCTTCCCATTGACTTTTCCACGCCAAAATGACCTCCAGTTAAGGTTGCATGAGTCTCCTGGATGATGTCCTTGATCATGACTTTTGGGACGACCAACTGCCGGCGAATTGTTGCTCCATCCTCAGATTCCCAGCGTCGGTAGAGTACCCCATCGGTGACAACAAGTGCTCCCCAGTGTTCAAGGAGTCTTCTAGCTTTAACTGACCATGATGCACTTTCTTCCTCCAAAGGTTTGGTTGCTGAGGTCTTTGCATTCAGCACAGGGCTGATATTCTCGTCTTCTCGTTGTAAGTCACCAATGTTTGTTGCTGGCTCGGGTGCAACCTCCCATGTAGCCATAATCTGTCCAACACAACCTTCATCCTCCCGGCAGCACTGCAAACAAGGTTTCCGGGAAAGACCATCAGCATTCGCATGACTCCGTCCCTGCCTATGTTGGATGTCAAAGTCGTACTCAGCTATAATCTCCATCCATCTAGCAAACTGGCCTCTTGGATCTTTAAAGTGAACCAGCCATTGCAGAGATCCATGGTCTGTTCTGATGGTGACATGTCGGCCATATAAGTATTGGCGGAACTGCCTCAGGAATACCACCACTGCCAAAAGCTCCTTCCTGGTGACACAGTAGTTCAGCTCTGTCTTGTGTAGAGTGCGACTAGCATAGGCAATCACCTTCTCGACACCTCCTTGCACTTGAGAAAGGACAGCCCCTATGCCCATGTCACTAGCATCGGTGTCCAAGATGTAGCGCCCTTCTGCAGATGGATAAGCAAGGATAGGTGGAGTAATCAGTCTCCGTTTCAGCTCTTCAAACGCTTCCTGACACTCTTTTGTCCACTCAAATTCTCGGTTCTTCTCCGTCAATTGATGTAATGGTTTTGCCACCATTGCAAATCCCTTCACAAAGCGTCGATAGTAGGACATTAGTCCAATAAAGCTTCGGACTTCTTTAACGGACCGTGGAGTTGGCCAATTTCTGATGGCTTCTGTCTTTTCTGGGTCTGTTGTGACTCCATCTGCTGATACCACATGCCCCAGATAGACGACACTGGTCCGGAACAGATGACACTTTGACGGTTTTAGCTTCAATCCAGATTCCCTCAAACGTTGGAAGACAATTCTTAGTCTAGCTAGTTCCTCCTCAACCGTCTCCCCATACACGATGATGTCATCTAAGTAAACAAGCAACATCTTCCATGTCAACCCGGACAGTACTCTATCCATCAGCCGTTCAAAGGTGGCGGGCGCATTGCACAGTCCAAAGGGCATGACACGCCATCCATACAACCCACCATTGGCCATGAATGCTGACTTCAACTTGGCTTGTTCATCCAACTGGACTTGCCAATAACCACTGGCAAGATCTAGAGTTGAAAACCACTTGGCACCACTTAAGGAATCCAGGGTGTCGTCAATCCTGGGTAGGGGGTATGCGTCCTTCACTGTCACCTCGTTCAGTTGACGGTAATCTATACAGAACCGCTTGGTGCCATCCTTCTTGGTAACCAGAACAACATTAGACGACCATGGACCTGACACCGGTTCGACCAGCCCTTTAGTCAGTAAGTCACCAAGTTGCCTGTCGATCTCTTCCCTCTGGCCTGCTGGATGTCGTCTTGCTGGCTGTTTTACCGGTCTTGCATCCCCTGTGTTGATCGAATGCTGTACCAGGCTGGTCTTCCCCAGGTCATTTGCACTTTGTGCAAAGATGTCTGCAAAATCCTGTAGCAATGCCACCACTTTTTCACGCTGGTGCTCAGGGAGTTGCTCTGTACTTCGTTGATACAGATTTTCTAGATGTTTTGGTACAGAGTTCGACATCTGGTCAGATTGGGGACAGCGGGCTTCCTCCATATCTTCTACTTCTTGAATCGAACTCAAACTTGCCACCATCATGCCCTTCTTGACAGTGGTTTGCCTTCTAGTTGAGTTGAAGATCCTTATTGGCAAAGTTTCTGCATCTGCTGGAACCACAGCCCTGGCTACTAGGAGGCCCTTCTTGCTCAATTCTGTCGAACTGGTAGGGGCTTCCAACAATCCGACCCCGCTAATGGTCATGGAGTTACATCCAGCCACTTCTCCTTTGAGAACAACCTCATGCCCGGCAGGGACGATACTGGTTTCGGAGGCCACGACTCTGCAGCAAAAGTGTCTGCCCTCCTGGTCTTTACATGGGATGGATTGCCAGGGTGTTCGAAGTTCCATCTTATGGCAATCTAGTTCAGCATGCATCTGAATTAACAGGTCAAGACCGATGATACCCTCATTCTTCAATGTAGCCACGGTCAGTTCGACCATGAAGACCAATCCTCCAATGTGCAGTTCCATCGCGGCTTTTCCCCTTGTGTCTAAAGGTGATCCATCAGCCTGCTGCACCGTGTTATTCATTTCCTCCAAGACTGGCTGCTTTTCCTTGTCGATCATGTTGAAAACATTGTCGGCAATAAAAGATTGCGACGATCCAGTATCAATCAGGAATGTTACTGACTGCCCATTGACTTTAGACTCAATGAAAATGCCTTGCCGCTTGACGTTTCCTGACGTACCAACTCGAACGTGTCCAGCTCCTGGTTGGCCATCCGGTCTAGATGTTTGCTGTCTGTTCCCTCCTGAATCTTTTCCATCTGGACTGGAATGACTGGATTGCCCCCTCTCAATATCTAGTAGATTATTTGGGCAGTCCTTCTTGAAATGTCCGGTTCCATGACAAAGGTGACAGCGTTTGGTGTCTTTCTCTTCATAAGGACAATTTCGGGCGAAATGTCCCTGCTGTCCGCAGTTATAGCAGATTCCGTCATACTGTCGTCTCTTTTGGAGTTGCGGTCCGGTGTTGCCTCCCTGTGACGCACTGCTTACATATTTGGTTAGCAAATCCAACCTAGCTGTAAGATCAGCTAGCATCTTTTCCATCTTTCTGACGACTTCTGCTGTATTGGGGCTAGCAGGGCTCTGCGGCTGCTCATTGTTGGTCAGTGCCCGACTATGACTGTGCCGGGGAGAATGTCTGAATTCGCTTCGCTCTGTCTCCATCTTAAGGAATGCCTCTGTGTTCAGAGCTGCCTGTATGGCCTCATCCAAGGTACGTGGTTGAGCTCGAAACAGACCTTCTCGAATTGCCGGGTTCACCACTGCATCCATGAAATGACTTCGGGCTAGTTTATCTTGACCATCTGGGTCAAACTCTTGATAGGCCATCCCTGCCAGGTCTCGGATGCTTTGCCCAAGTTCTTGGAGTGTCTCTTGTGGCTTCCTACGTCGTGCTCTTAGCTCTGCTAGAAATACATCAGCCTTCCCTGAAGGACCAAAACGTTGTTTAAGCCTGTTGACCAACTCCTGATATGGCAGCTCCATCTCACCATGCTTCGCCAAAAGTTTCAGTGCCGGACCCCTCAAACTAGCTGCCAGGAAATGTGATGCCTGCCTGTCCGTCCAGTTGTTGATGACAGCACATGCCTCGAAATGCTCCAAGTAATCAAGGATTGGAGCCTTCCCGTCGAAGCGATCTGGTAACATGCAAGGCTTTGCATTAATGTCCTCTGTTTGTCCTTTGAAAGATGGTCGATTATTAAATCGATCATGGTGGTCGCTCATTCGGCCAGGGAATTGATAGTTTGAGGCAGTTTCATCCCTAACTGGAAACTGTTGGTACATCTGAGGACTATATGACCCAGGAAAGGAAGGCCGGGGAAGGGGCGCGTTGACTCGAGGGCTCTGCCGAATTCCCTCTACTGTGTGGTCAGACGTCGTAGGCAAGTTATCAAATGTTTGGTGGGAATTTCCTACAGGCGGCATGCGGGGATAACCGATAGGAGTTGTTGAGTCAGCCGCAATCTCATGTGCGGTACTCCCTCTGATCAGCCTTCTCGGTTGAAGAGATGGTTCTGTTTCTCGCACTCCGTCATTCATAGCCGATGTCCTAACGCCAGTGGGAGGCATGCTAGCAATCCCTGTATCACCAGAATGTTGGAAGAGCGGAGTGCTCTGCTGTGAGTGACGACGTGGCAGTGGAGACCCAGATGTTCGGTGCAAATCAGTGAGTTGTTCGTTGATTTCTGTAATATGGTCTTCCACTTGTTGGATCAGCTCCGCAGGTGTTAAATGATAAGCAGGATTCCCCTGTACTGCTTCCATGTTCGACAGCTTAATTCAGAAAATGGTGATTGTCAACTGTTGTAAACCGATTGATCTTTCTCCAATTTTTGCTCCAACCAAGTCCTTCGCCAACCAGTTCCCCAGGTAACAATACAGCGTTGGACCAACGTTGGATCAACGTTGGGAAATTTTTTCCCAACGTTGCCTCAACGTTGGCAGGCAAACGTTGCATCATCGATAGAAGTGCACGCGCATACATCGTCAGACCAACAACATTTCCAACGTCAGTTCAACGTTGTCCAGCAACAATGTTTCAACGTTGTCTGGCAACGTTTATCCAATGTTGGCTAAATAGTCAAATACAACATTGCTACAACGTTGGTAAGCAACGTTGCATCATCGATAGAAGTGCACGTCCATACATCGTCAGACCAACAACATTTCCAACGTCAGTTCAACGTTGTCCACCATCAATGCTCCAACGTTGGTATAATGTCGGCTGAGTCATCAATAACAGCGTTGCTGCAACGTTGATGGGCAACGTCGAAGCAGCGATGGACGTGCACGTGCATACATCGTCAGTCCAACTATGTTTACAACGTTGGTTCAACGCTGTCCAGCAACAATGCTCCAACGTTGTCTGGCAACATTGCTCCAACATTGTTACAACGTTGTCACAACGTTGCTCCAACATTGCTCCAACGTAATTCCAACGTATGGCAGTAATTAACAAAACATTAATTGGTTTCAAGGTGAAGTCCACCATTACAACTCTACACTCTAATCTTTATCATCATGTCTTATCCTATCCTAAAATCCTACATCCTAATCCTATATCCTATTCCTATCATCCTACACCTATCCACTGTATCCTGTCATTGACTCCTATATATAGAGCAACTTTGCTATACTTGGCAGAATACAGTTAATATCATTTTCCACACTTAACCTTGAAAATTTCACTTAGAATAATATGTTTTTATCATAAATGATATGGTAATGGAGCCACATACTTTTCTGAAACTTTTCATGGTGGAAATATTGAATAAACATAAATACTCTAATTATTATAGCAATATTACCTAAAATTTTGGTCATTTACTGATGTAATGAATATTCATGAGTGCATAATCATTATGTCCAGATGAGGCAGGTATGGCAGCGTTGGTTCAATGTTGGTCCAACGTTGGGTGACGTTGATCCAACGTTGGTATAATGTTGGTCCAATGTTGATGGAAAGTTGATTCAACTTTAGTCCAATGTTAGTTCAACGTTGGCGTAAACGTTGATTCAATGTTTGTCTAATATCGGTTAAATGTTGTTGTAACGTTGATTCTTTGTTGGTCTAATTTTAAACAAATCCAACGATGCGCCATCTCCATCAAACAGTTTTCAACACTGTGCCATCATCATCTGTAACCTGTTCATGATTCTATCAAAACATCACAACTATTATTACAGCTATTCATTTCTTTTCATTCTTTCTGTTACAAGTCTCTTCACATAATTAAGAGGAATCAAGATAATTACGTGTGATATTTATTGAGGCCTTTGTAGCATTCAAACTTTTTTGACATCCTCTTTTTCTCAAACAAGACTAATACCAAAAAAACATATGCATATGTAATAAGAATTAAGATGTACATGTATTACATTTTCTTGCGAGTTGCAATCTCTGTTTCTGTCTACAATGGTTTAATGACTCGGTATGCAATGCCAATTGCAACGTACGTCAGTAATCATCACAAAAACTCACATGTGTAATTGCAGTCTCTCAGTATTTACAAAATCTAAAAAGGAGGTCGCGTAACTTGGCCTCACTCAGAGTAACGTAGCTACTGACTCTTTTTGATTAAGATAGAAGTCAACTGATATCTCAATATGCATGGCCATGGCCTAGTCTCGCTCGTGCCATAACTATTAAATGATATTTCAGCGTCAAGTGTAGCATGCCTCACATAGCAACTACAGGTTTGACTGCAGTTTGAAAACACTCGGTCCAGGCTAGGCCAGGCAGGACCGACCAGGTCAATTCAAGGCAGCGTATAATAAATAAGGCAGGAATGCCAGGTAGCAAGTCATTTGGGTGATTTCAAGTACGGTGTACGGTGTTAAGAGCGTGAAAGGGCTGCTGAACTGAGCTCCAACACCAAGCGTAATATTATTTTTCATTGAATTGTATTAAAACTCCAATGATTTGCTCTCATCTTAAATGTAAAAGATAATTTTACGGAGATGGTTCGTCGTGTTCGCCCCCTGTTCGTGAGCTACAGTTCATCAACGCCAACACTGAACTTTAAATCACGATTCTCCCAATCCCTGGGGGTCGGTGTTGCTGAATGGGGAAATTGCATGTAGATATCATCAACACCATGCAGCCACAGTGCAGTGTTGGGTTCAGCAGATGACAATCAACACCAGCCTTCAACACAAACTGCCGGAAATACACCATATTTTCTGAGGTCAATCTCAACACCAGCCTGATTCAAGTACGGTGTTGTCACAACACCAACACCAGATTTCAACACTGTACTTTAAATTATTGAAATCACCCAATGACTGTTGCCTTGCCCTGGCCTTGGTATCGCATACTCGTTCCCACTCACACGTATTGCGAGGTTAGTATTAGTCACTCACACAAGCTTATTACGAGGTTAGTTAGTATGTTATACTGTGCAGTGACTGGTGTTCAGTACTACTTTACAACTACTTACACGAATATACTAGCGTCGGACTGTACGCGCACAGAAGCTGACTTTGCAAGTGCAAAGAAAATTCCACTGTAGATTGTAGGTCCTAAATATGCAGCTTATAAGTACTATTCCAGATCACTAGATATTCTGGAATTTAATTGTCTATATCCAGCCCACATTCTGCCAGATTCTTCAAGTTCAAAATTGAAGGAAGCAGACTACACAGACATGACAGAAGGAGTCCGACGTCGCGATTAATTATGCGCATCAGAATAGTATGGTATTTTTAAATAGGCACATTTGATGCTTGTATTTCCTTCTTCAATTTCTTCTATAGTTATGTGACGGTGGGCCTATGACATATCTCGTACTTACTGTGAAAGGCCTAGCCAGCTGCAAATTAAAGGACGAGGGCGTTTCTGGAAATTCTGGTCTTGAACTACATTTTTTTCCTTGTTTTTCTCCTTTATTTTCTATATTAATCGACACATTTGCATCCCCCGGTGCATGCAGCCTCTCTATTCTACCCCATCTTTATTTTTGTTATCCCCTTAGACTTAGTTTTAGTTCCTCTTTCCCTTCCCATTATTTTCCTTCTCTCTCGATTTCTTTTCCCCTTATTGCTGGGAGATACCAAGGGTGACATGGATAGACAAGCAAACTTACTTGATCGACCCCCCCCCCCTTGGCCCCATTGGAAATTATGCAAGTAGTCGTCTGTATATCATTATCAATTCTCCAATGAACCAGTTTCTAACGTTCTCAACACTGTGTATATTATGCCGGGATATTATGTTGACTGTCAAACAAATATCCAACAAACTATAGTTTCTAACATTGTGTCAATGTTAACTGTCAACAACTATCCAATAAACTATTCCAATTACGCTGTCCACGTTGTGCCATTGTCCGTTGTTCAACAACTCTCCATCAAACTAGTTTCCAACTTTGTCAACTTTGTGCCATTGTCGACTGTCCAATAAATCTCCCAAAAATAGTTTCCAACGTTGTTCCTTTGTCGGTTGTTCAGCAACTCTCCATCGAACTAGTTTCCGACGTAGTCAACGCTGTGCCTTTGTTGGCTGTTCAACACCTATCCAATCAAACACGCGTTTCCAACGTTGTGACGTTGTTGGCTGTCCAACAAATCTCCAACACACTAGTTTCCAATGTTGTGCCATTGTCTGTTGTTCAACAACTTTCCAACGTTGCCAACGTTGTGTCATCGTCGACTATCCTACTGATCTCCAATCTACCAGTTTCCAACGTTGTGCCAGTGTCAGTTGTTCAACAACTTTCCATCTAACTAGTTTCCAGCTTTATCAACGTTGTGTCATTGTATACTATCTAACTAATCTCCAATCTACCAGTTTCCAACGTTGTGCCATCGTCGACTATCCAACAAATCTCCATCGAACTAGTTTCTATCTTTGACAACGTTGTGCCATAGTTGGTTGTTCAACAACTTTCCATCGAACTAGTTTCCAACGTTGCCAACCTTGTGTCATCGTCGACTATCCAACTAATCTCCAACCTACTAGTTTCCATCGTTGTGCCATTGTCGACTGTCCAACAACTCTCCAACTAACAAGTTTCCAACGTTGGCAACGTCGTGTCATTGTTGATTGTTCAACAACTTTCCAGCGAACTAGTTTCCAACGTTGCCAACGTTGTGCCTTTGCTGGCTGTCAACAACTATCCAATCAAACGTGTCTCCAACGTTGTGACATTGTCGACTGTCCAACAACTCTCCAACTTACTAGTCTCCAACGTTGTGCCATTGTCGACCGTCCAACAAATCTCCAACAAACTAGTTTCCAACTTTGTCAACGTTGTGCCATTGTCGGTTGTTCAACAACTTTCCAGCGAACTAGTTTCCAACGTTGCCAACGTTGTGCCTTTGCTGGCTGTTCAACAACTATCCAATCAAACGTGTTTCCAACATTGTAACATTGTCGACTGTCCAATAACTCTCCAACTAACAAGTTTCCAACGTTGCCAACGTCGTGTCATTGTTGATTGTCCATCATCTTTCCATCAAACTAGTTTCCAACGTCGATTCAACGTTAATCCATCAAGTTTTTCCAACATCCAACGACTTTCAAGTTTCCAACGTGGAACCAACGTTGGCTTGTTACCTGGGCGATCTGCATCGACGAGTCCTTCGCCAACCAGTTCTGCACCAACCAGTCCTTCGCCAACTAGTTCTGCACCAACCAGTCCTTCTCCAACCAGTTCTGCACCAACCAGTCCTTCTCCAACCAGTTCTGCACCAACCAGTCCTTCTCCAACCAGTTCTGCACCAACCAGTTCTTATCCAACCAGTTCTGACCAACCAGTCCTTCTCCAACCAGTTCTGCACCAACCAGTCAAACCAGCAGCAATCCCACTTCTGACACCACGTGTGACGGCCTCTAATCCAACTTTCAGCTGACACGGTTTTCTTGTCAGGATGCCACCGTGCCTGACCGTCAGTTGCGTTCGTTTGGTCAAAGTATATGACCGTTGCTGATGGTTTATGGAAAAGACTGATTAACAACCATCACCAACCGTCGTCTCTGGTTTCTCCAGTCAGATAATCCGTCGATTGCAATCGATCACCTCTCTCGTCTCATTTCAGTCAATCGGACATCCGTCGACTATTCAATCACCAGCATTCGTTCCGTACACCAATCATTTGATCCTTTATAACACTCAAAAGAACGTAGTCCAGAGTGTAGGTTCAATGCTTGATCTTTACCTTTAATTTCTCAAAGATATATCATTGTACAGAGCAAAATGAGATACAAGAGATGAAGGGCAGCATTTGCACTACGGTAAAGGGCCGTAACACAGATCGTCCTTAAAAGCAGTTGGCTCCTCGTATTTATGCATTTTTTAACACTTCGATAAAACAGTTACTAAAGATGACTTCAACAACTACAATAACCTAATTAACTTTGCTAATCAACCAGCTTTCTCGAATAAAACAACTGGATAATGCTTAGGCAACTTTGCTAATAATAAATTAATCAAAAGGTTTCATGACAACTCCAACATGTTTATAAAATGTGCGATTTTGGCTAATTCTCGTTAAATCATAGAACGTCTACACATACGATTTCCATATAGTCTACGTTTACAGACCGTATAACATCTCTATGACATTAAATCGGAAACATAGTTCGTTACAGTACACTACCGGGCTGCCGAGGATTGAGATAACGAGCGGGAAGAAAAAATGGATGGTATATAGCATAATGTCGTATGAAAGTATATCATAAACTTGCTAAATCTCCAAAGGCTCTGTCCAAGAGTCAAGACCCCGTGCAGTGGGGGTTCTTCATCTGTAACATTTAATGGGTTCTCTAACGGGCCCCTATATGGACCCTTCCTGCATTAAGCTTTACGTTGAAGCACTGGCGTACCGGGGGGTGGTTCCACAGCCAAGGGGAAATAAAAGAAAATAAAGGAGGCAGCGAAATGAGATGAATGAAAAAAAAAATGACATGATATTTGCTATAATGATGTAAAAATCTATCACATAATTAGAATTTCATTTTAACAGGCCATTTTTTTTCTGGCTCGCTTCGCTCGCTGGCGACTTTTTACAAATTTTCCCACATTTGCTATGGTGTGCCCCTCACAATATTTGGATGATTACGATACACAACAGTATTGAATTTATGTGTTGTGTTAAAGCTATATAAATATACACGCAATTTGATTAAAATAAGTGGCCATCTGTAAGGTTTAAAATGGCTTTGATATCAAGAGGTTCCGGGGCTCTGCCCTGGACCCCACCCATAAAGCACTGTTATATGGATGAGTTTGGACCATGGCCCCCAAAAGTTCTACAACCAAACAAAAAAAAATGAGGAAAGAAAGGAAAGTGTATTATATTTGTCTGAATATCACGTTAAAATCTATCTTCATGTTAGATTCTCATGAAAAGGTGCTTTTTTTATCTCACTCGCTTCGCTCGCTCGGGACCTATATTAAGCTACTTCTTGCCAGAAGCGCCATACTCAGCCCCCTCGAGCATATTGAGCTTCGCCCTGATGCTCACAATCATAACAAAAATCCTGTTCACCGTGGCGTACAAAAAAAGAGAGAAAAAAGGAAAGAGAGGAGGGTGTAATATGATATCATCTTTTTAACATTATGTCAAAACCTATCACAAAATTGTATTTTTGCAATAAAAATGTCAAAATTTTTTGCTCGCTTCGCTCGCTCGCTTATATATTTGCCCGATACGCCATATCGCCCCCTCAAAATTTTTGCCTTATTACGCCATTGCCTGTTCCATGATATGACCGGGAATTTTTTGGCTCTTGCCCCCCCTGGCCACCGACCCCTGTTACGCCGCTGATGTTTTCATGAAATGATAAAACTTCCATCACGAAAATGTACTTCCACGTCTGTTACGCTTGTAATATATGTATTCAGGATAGTGTTGGAGATTTAAGAACTGATTCACTTCTGGCATCGACCCTTTGCTTTGTTGTTGGGTTATTTAGTTCAAACCCCAAGAAGCCCCCCCCCCCCCCAAAAGAAAAAAGGTCTAAAACTTCGCCCGAGTGACGTCAAAGTATTATCTTTTAATGAGAGGGAGATGTCTGATGACCCAAGGATGATTATATCTAAATTATTAAACAGGGCCTATTGGGGTATTTCATATCGGGGGGGGGGGGGTTGCCCAAATGACGTACTCAACGGGAAATGCTTTGCTGCAAGTACATAGAAAAATAACTAAATAAGAAAAAAACAAAGTAAAAGGGAGTTGAAAAGGGCCACCATCAAATTGTTGAGTCCAATTGTACAAAGGCAATTGTAGTAATATCTCTATCTCTCTCTCTCTTCCTTTTGTTTTTATTCTTATTTTCTTTTTCAGATTTTCATTCTTTCTTTTGTTTCTGTTTGTATATCAGGACACATACCTCATGGACAAATATACGCCTAGACACTTGAAGAACCCCAAGGACATCCGCCTTCTGTAGGCCATGTAGTCCAGGGCAACTACAAAGCTCTATGAAAGGCATCCCGGACCAGAGGACCTACCAAATGGGCCTGCCCCTTGGGGCTCTTTGATAACTACTCCCTAAAGGACAACCACAATCAGGACAAGTACTCCAAGGACATCAACCCAATGGGACAACCACTCTCCAAGACAAATATCCTCCAACAATCCTGGTGGGTTTTCATAAAGCTGTTCGTAAATTACTACTTTGAGTGACTGGAACTGAATCAAGTTCAATGAAAATCTGGTGTGGGGCCTTTATCATTAAAGGGATGGTCCGGGCTGAAAATATTTATATCTTAATACATAGAGTAGAATTCACTGAGCAAAATGCCGAAAATTTCATCAAAATCGGTTAACAAATAATAATGTTATTGAAGTCTAAAGTTTAGCAATATTTTGTGAAAACAGTCGTCATGAATATTCATTAGGTGGGCTGATGATGTCACATCCCCACTTTCCGTTTTCTTATGTTATTACATAAAATCAGTATTTTTTTTATTATTTCATACTTGTGTGAATGATATGTCTCCCTTATAATGAAATAAGTTGCAGCAATAAATATCTAATGCACTAAATTAGTTGTCAATCCAATTTTTCTAGTTCTTGGAGGAAAAAATTTGAATAAACCTAATTTCATATAATAAAATACAAAAGAACAAGTGGGGATGTGACATCATCAGCCCACCTAATGAATATTCATGACTGTTTTCACAAAATATTGCTAAACTATAAAATTCAATAACTTTGTTATTTGTTATCCGATTTTGATGAAATTTTAAGCATTTTGCTCAGTGAATTCTACTCTATTTAAATACTTTCAGCCCGGACCATCCCTTTAACCAAAAGAGAAGGTCATCAGTCATTTGTGAAGTCGCTTGTAACTTACGAAAAGCTTTACGAAACACCCAACTACCCCTAATAATTGATGATGATGAGAACAGCAATAATGATTATCATCATTCAAACAGGGTAATATAGTTGAATCTAATACTACTGTACACATTGGAATATCTTTTTATCAGTGGCGCAGGGAGCCAAAAATTTTGAGGGGACTAGGTATGGCGTGTCACATAAAATTTATGAAAAGTTTTGAGTGAGCGAGCAAATATTCAGACATTTTATTTTACCCCCAAAAAAATCAAATTTTGTGATAATCTTTCAAAGTTTATCACAAAATTGGATTTTCCACTCATTTTTTTTCGGCTGACTTAAAAAGAAAAATAATTCAAATGATCACACAAAGCGTCAAAATCTATGCAATGCTCCATTCATCTCTACCAACAAACCCCCGCATAGAGGGCACACATGGATCGGACACACCTTTGCGGGAATGGAATTCCCATTGGCTATTTGTATGATACCTACTCACAATATTACACTTAACATAACTTAGCCATTTCTGAATATAGATTCTTACACTGATACGCAGCCACTCTCATTCCAGCCAACTTCTGAACCCTGCATATAACTATAATATGTCCATCGGCCAAATCACAAACATAATACTGAAAATCATTTTACTGTAAATACATACGGTAGACGGTAGTACAATGATAATTTTTCACATTTTAATGTAAATACATTTCACAAGAACAAGATGGTAAGACTGCACAGGGAGGGAGGGGGGGGGGGGCAACTAGGGCTGACTGTTAATTTCTTGTGTGGGTGGGGTGGGGTCCACTTCTGAACCCTACATTTAATTTCCATCAGCCAAACCACAAGCATAATACTGAACAATATTTTACAGTAAATAATGGAGTGCAATATCATTTTTTCACATTATGAACAAGATAATCTGTATCTGTGCGGGGGGGGGGGGGGGGGGGGGGCTGACTGTTAGTTCACTTTGTATGAGAGCGTGCGAGGGATCGGATCAGAGTTTAAACTTCATTCCTAAACAATTGGTCTATCAAAACAAACATAACGAAGCATGGGTTTGAAGCACTTCAAACAAGTAAGCTCTGGCCCCTTGAAATAATATGGCAATCATCTGATGACACAATGGATGTTTGGGTGCAGTTCAGCTTTTACATAGAACAAAATATTTGGGATTGAATAGCGAATCACAATGGCCCGAATTCACAAAGGTGGTTTTGAAAACCATGGTTGAGTCCATGGTTTATGCAGATTTCCCGTATAAATTACGCTTATTTTACCGCGTATATTAAAAAATGTCCAATGCTGATGCGCGCTTTTGTCAGTGCACAAAATTGACGCCTGTTGCCGTGGTTATCCACGCTTTTTACTCATGAGTCCACTGTTTTGAATTAATGAGTCCACTCTTCAAGCAGTGGACTTGTGAATAAAATAGCGTATCTAACCATGGTAACAGGCGTCAATTTGGCACTGTGATAAAAGCGCGCATCAGCATTGGACATTTTTTTATTAACGTGTCCGATACGCACTAAATTAAGCGTAATTTATACAGGAAATCTGCATATCCATGGATTCAGCCGTGGGTTTTAAAAACCACCTTTGTGAATTCGGGCCATAGAGGTACAAAAGGTCTTACAAAATAATGATCTCAAGTTATGAAAACAATTTGAAAGTATCTTCAGCATTTCACATCAAGACAAGATCAGCTACCGACGATACTCTCAATGAAATATGACAGATGCCTATTTGGAAAGAAAAGTTCATCCAAGAGTGAAACTACTGTGTAATCAACTCCCTTTAATATGAAGTGACAGCTTTGTAAGGTTTCAGCTCTTGTTGATTACATTCACAATCCTGGGCCCTGTATCACAAATTGAAGCATTTGATTGTAGAGCTGGTTTTTATGATTGATCCCAACATGCAATCAAGCACACAGTTCAACTGGATGATCAATCGCTACACTTTGTTTTGCAAGCCCCATAATTGTTTTTAGCGAGTTTTCTGAACAAATCTTAAACTGAAAAAAAGACAAAAAGAAATGGGGTCCGATACATAAAAGTTACTATTATGATATCATTGCCATGCAATGGTAACTTCAATAAAATCCTTGATTTTGATTGGCTGTCACGCATTGTTACCATGGTAGTTAACATTGGGTGGCAAACTTACGATAAAAAGTACTTTTATTCAACAGGACACTTAAACTATCATCATTTATTATCATCATCCCATGACAAAATTATACTGTTATTTCACAACTGCACTGACTAATGAATATATAAAAAATCATATAACTGCTTCAAGATAAATAAAATGGTGAAAATGCAAATCCGAAAGAATAGATTACAGTACATGAAATTGAACTGTATGCCATGGGACTCGTATAACAAACCAAGCATAGAAACCATTATCACAGCATGTGTAATATCTAAGAAAATAAAACTATACATTTGATTCTTTCAGATTTCAAATAAACGTTTGTAATGCGCAAATGTAATAATATCTCCAGTAATGAAAATTCCAAAATGAACTGCATAGTCAGAAAGTAAACATGCCATGACACAGATAACTATCATTATCATTTCAGACTTGCAATTGAATTCATAGAAAATCTCCCCCTTCAAAACCCACCTTAGGCTAAGGTCACAACCCCCAAAATTAGGCCTGCTCGGCTGGGAACCACTGGTTTTTGGGGCATCGCTCGGTTGCAGCTCAAGATTTAACACAGAGTTACAAATGTGGCGGAGTCTGCTTACTTTTCACTCGCCGCCCTAAATACGCTTGGTGCCAGGACGTTTGCCGTCCGGGCGCCGACGTAATCGACAGGGCACTGCTCGGCCACGGATAAGTTTTTACAGCCCGCTTGACTTCTACACAAATCGTTTGGCGATGCCTCAATTCCAGCGGCGCCCGAGCAAGCTACTAATCGGTCGGTCGCTGCTCTGAGTTGTGACTGAAGCCTTAGTATTACATACAAGATTAGTTTTTAGAAAGATTGTAAAATTATGCAACTTACTCTCAATACAATATAAAATAAATGAAGACAAAAGCATATTTGTTATATTTTCACATTCGTGAAAGTTGTTGGTTGAAAAATGACAAAACATTTTGTTCAATCTCAGTATCCCAAAGAATACTATAATTTTAGTAAACATTTGGATATATCACAAGCAAGTAAGAATCTTGAGAATAACCGGGACCCAATTGTCCTAAGTTAGTTCACATATAAGGAAGTACCATATTTCTTCATTTTAACTCACCTAAATTGAATTAATCAAAAGTGTTTTTTTCACAATTATCACTAACATGAGATCGACCTAACATATTTTCGATGCAATAACTCAAACTTGCAAGGGACATATTAGTCTTTCAATAGCAAACTATTATGTATTTTTTCAAATTTGCTTTTGTAACTCGACAACAAATTTTTGAACATTGGCTAAAATGCCTTCTAGATGATGAAAGATATATACTCCCATGAGTATTTTACAAACTGGGAAACACACACAGACACACACATATATATTTCGCTTTGATTTATAGATTTTGACTCTACAACACATAAAGGCCAGTCCGTGCGGCAGCAAGTTTGAGGGCTCGCATTAAAGCAATGGCAACTTTCTCTTCAAATTTCAAGGCAAGATGCTTCTTTTTAAAGTATCAAAACTAATTTCCATCCTATATGATACTTTGCTAAAGTGGCTAATTCGGTTTGTTTACAATAGGTTAATTAATCAAAGTAACACTTAAATTGTTCATCAAATTTTATCATTAGTTTCACGTGTGGAGAAAATCTGTGAAATTGTTTTATTCATTTATTTATTGATTTCACAGAACAATTTACCTGACTAATCTGATTTCTAATTATTCATTAATAAAAATGCTTTAAAGGAGAATGAAACCCTTGAAACCAGCTGAATCCATATCAAAGAGAAAAATCAAAGAAACATATTGTTGAAAGTTTGAGGAAGATTTAATGAATAATAAGAGAGTTATGAGCATTTGAATATTGGGATCACTAATGCCATGTAGATCCTCCCATTGGCAATGTGACCAAGATCTGTGATGTCACACACGTACAACTCCCTCATTACTTTAGTACTTATTTCACTTATATTCTCACTTTTATAGAGTCTATCACAAGGTGAGGTGTTCTCTTTATGAGAGGACAAGTACAGAGGTTTCACAACATTATATCATTGATGAATCGTTTGTCATATGATTAGAATGAGCAAAAAGAGATGTTTTGGGGTATATTTTCAGTGTCCAAAAGGGGAGAGTTGTTCATCTGTGACATCATAGATCTTGGTCGCATTGCCAATGGGAGGATCTCCATAGCATTAATGATCTCGACATTCAAATGCTCATAACTCTTCTATTGCTAGTCCTAATTTACTCAAACTTTTGTTGATCTTATTCTTTGATTTGTCTGCTTTCACAAAAGCTAACTTGCTCCAAGAGTTTCATTCTCCTTTAAGGATTTCACATTTAGTTTTGACATAGTCGAAAACGAGAAAATCATTTCTTCACATTACACGGAGGAATGAAATGCATGTATCTAAGCCTAGTTTAACACATAGTGCATTTCAAGCAGCGTTGGTCTGATCTGCATGAATGCTTACATGTTAGGAAAATAAGTGAACTTCCATCCTTGTTTGTGATAGGACGTGGAAATCACAGGAAATGATCACTAAGAATCTTAGAATTATACCACAATAGAATAGCAAAAATAGTCAAGACAGTATACATACATCGAATATATCAAAGTGCGGTGAATCAGACATGAAAAGTCATCATTAATCGTATTCGTCAATTATAATATCATCATAAAAAGCATATCAATTCAGCCACTGATTTATACAAACATGATTAATTAGATTGTTATTTCAAAAGATCATATGCATAATCAAGTATCGTCACAACCTTGTTTAAAACAAGGTGTTCTTCATTTACTTTTCATTCAGCTTGTCAATTTCTGAAATAAAATCACGTCTTCCATTCATTCTAATATCTATACATTATCTCAATGACTATAGAACATGATTAATTCATATTGTAATAAAAGTCACACTATATCACATTAATTTCAATACAATATCATGAAGGAAATGATGGGGGAAAATAGTATTTGGTGATTCACAACAGGAAAGAAATTGGTAATTATAGAAAAAAAAGTTTTGGGTGACAACAAAAGCGGGGGGGGGGGGGGGGGGGAGAGGGTTTAGAAACAGATTTCCATAATAAACATGACCCAGTTTAATAGTCTATTCATTGTTATCCATTATCAGATAATATCATAGAGCAAAGATTCGATTGACATGAATAAATATTCTTCAATAGATTTTTCCAATAATCATCAGAAATAGTCCCAAATGACAATTTTTCATTCAATATTATCCGTCAGAGAATATTTCCAGGATTAGTTTTTCAATCCTAATAGTATTTAAATAGAGAAGGGAAAAATCATCATATCCTTTCTATTCAAACCATCATATAAGAATGCAGCAAATATGGGATGCAATACAAAACTTAAATTAGAAAATGTTGTTATACAAAAATCAAGGAAATGATCAATCGACTATAAAACTTCTTCATATTCTGCAATTACAGCAGCACATCAGTACAAAACAAGAGAGTACCATTTAATGAAAGAGGCAGGCCAATGCTTTATAAATCTCTAATCAAAGTCTTGTTGACCTATAAACTTCATTTATATACAATTTCACCATAAAAAGAGGCTGAGGTATCATAATACCAGTGTTTGCTTTTGCAATAAACAACAATGTGGACACAAATATTTTTGTACATATAACCCCCTCCACTTATTCATACCATGATTTAATTTTTTTTTTAAATTCCATATAGAATGCTTTAGATAAGGAAATATTTCTTGCAATTACATCTTCCAGTGTCTTTACCCTACAGAGTATTCTTAAGGTATAGTTTCTAAAGCGATGATTGATTATGGTACATCATATAGTCTGAGAATGCCCATCCCTTCCAAAACTGTGGTCAGATTTCCCCTACAGTGCCCACATGGTGGATAAAAAACAGCTATTTTATTCAATTCTAATAAGCCACCTGGTACAAAGAGCGTGATTTACTTATAAAACGGCTGTTTTTGAATTGCCATTCGCCCTCCATAGGGGAAGTGTGACTGCGCCATTGACAAGAACCGTTTGTGAAAAATACTCTCTGTTCTGTGTTAATAAAGAGTCATGGATAAACACGATACATGAGACAACTTATCAAGTGGTCCTCGCTTTATGCGTCAGATCTTGCGTGAAGTTGAAACTTGCAATCGAGATGTTGTCGACTCCACCAAAGTACTTTCCAATGACCACGTACGCTGTCATGATGACGACGGATCCCCAGAGCACGAAGGAGGATGTGAGCATAAGGTAAGCAGAGAACAACAGACCGTACACCCAGCATGCAATAATGAAGTAGACTTTCCAGACAGACTGGCTCGACAGGTTCTCCAGTTTTCCATCCTCCTGCCCCTCGAAGGTCTTGTTGCCGGTGTAGAACTTCTCCAGACGATGCTCCTTCTCCTTCCACTTCTCGACGCACCAGTTGTCAAGGTCTTCCTTGTTCTGCGGGAGAGCGCTGACGGGGTACTTGTGGATCAAGAACTGCATCTCCTTGGGGACGTTGCCTCTGAAGATATCGATCTCACCTTTCTCAGGGACGGTGTCGCAGTAAGCCACTGTCACGTCGTACACGGTATCGATCATCTTGGCTGAAAAGGGTAAGACAACGACGGAAATACGATATCATCAAGACATGATCACGCAAAAAAATTTCATAACACTGTTTCTTCAAGGTATTTTTGTGACACAGATATCATTGAACATACAGTTGAATAGGCTTAATGTAGATGATGTTTTAAGGTTTGGTTGGTAGGATGTGCAATCACAGAAGTGGTTTACAGTACAACAGGTGTAAAGTCCTGGAAAGGACTAAGAGAAAGTGGATACAGGTAGAAGTGTATAGTGGAAAGGCAAGAAAATGGAGGTAAGAAAGTAGAGTATCTCTCCGGAAATGAGTGTAGTCCTTAAAACGACTGTAAACCAAAAGGAGTAGGACAAATGAGAGGCTTAAGTGGAAGGCTGGTTGAGTTGAAAGAGGCTTGAGAGAAAGCTGGTTTGAGTTGGATAGATAAGAGAAGGCTTGCTTGCGTCCGCGAGTAGAGTTGTATAGCAGTGAGCGGATGAGAAGACTCGACGTGTCAGGCAGGTTGACTGTTCGTCTTCACGAGTGGGTTAACTTCAAACTCAAAGAGAACAAACAATTATGTTGAAAGAGTAGTTAATTGGTAGGTACTCACTCTGTCTTAGGTAGTCCACAGTAAAAGAAAACCCAGTAGTGTGAGGGTGGAGTACATATTTATAACGTGGTAGGTCATGTTTCTGGGCATACGCATTGCTGATCTCCTGTCCAGTCCGACAAAAGTTGATTCCTAAATAGCAAGATAAAAAGATAAATAGGAAAAGATTAGGTTTTCAGTTAAATGTACATATTTCCATCTAGAATCACATTGTAACAATTCATAAACATATAGAATACCATAACTCATATCATACATATTACTTGTAAAAATTAACATTAAAAAAATGAAAATATTTTTAACCTTACACAAAATCATTCATATTACCTTTAATAAAAATGCATATAAATTAAATGTAAGTATTTTTAGCATTAAACAAAAAAAAAAAAAAAAAAAAGGGAATGGCTCAGATATGATTATTGTACTTCACAATGAAAGATACATCTTATTTCCAAATTTAAACATTTGAGATGAAAAGAAATTGTAGTAAAACAGTTTCTTCTCAGCTAGGATGTGGCAAATATCTGCCCTGCTCTAAAATAAAAATCAATTAAAATAAAATGAATAATAAATAATAAAATTATTTCACAACCAAGACAATGGAATAATCCAGCTTGGATTCGGCAAAATATCTGTAAGATTGTGATGTCAAGATTTGTCAACTATCCCTTGATAGGATTTAATGCTTGCTGCCATCTGTGTATCCTACATCGTATACATGTACATGTAGTATTTCATTAGAATATACAGGTACCGGTAGTTCCTATTCCTAAAATAACAAACCTTCTGTAATTATTGCATAAGATTACTTTTTTTTTCTTGGGCAACTTTTCACAACCTCCTGCCTAAACTTGCTGAATTGAAAGCTTTTTAAAACATTGCAGTGAATGGAGTTTTTTTTAAAAAAACTATCCAGGGCTCTTTTGAACATTTTGGGGGCAAACTCGCCCCGAGCCCCCATGCAATTTTACATGTACTCACTGTTTACTGACACAATCCGAAATAAATGGTCAGAGTCAACCAGGCTTGATCTATATTTGGTAGTTCTGTGTTTGAATATATTTACAAGGATCATTACAGATCTCTATTTTACAGTGTGTATATTTATAAATCATTATCTATGTACAGTAATAAAATAAAAAAATATAACCTAAGTTTGTACATGTTATTTATCTGTTAAGTTTGTACACATTGTTCATCTGCTGATTTTCCTTTATAGTATCGTTGTGGCGTTGTGGCCCAGTGGATAAGTCTTCTGACTTTGAAACAGAGGGTCGTGGGTTCGAATCCCAGCCATGGCGTAATTTCCTTCAGCAAGAAATTTATCCACGTTGTGCTGCACTCGACCCAGGTGAGGTGAATGGGTACCCGGCAGGATTAATTCCTTGAATGCATGAGCGCTGAAAGGCAGCTCGAGCTAAAGCCGGGGGAATAATAATAATAACAACGTGCCTCGGAATAGAATATTTCTAGATAGATGGCGCTATATAAATGCCTATTATTATTATTATTATTATCGAATGTTATTTCATGTCATGATTTTGCTTTATATTTTTGTTGGAAATGAATTAATACAAAGTTGGAACATGAATGTGCTTTCATTGATACTCTCAACGCTCCTAATATCTCAGATGGAAAGTGATTGGATTGTCGAGAAAAGCAAATTCTGTATTCACATTCCATCTGCGGTATGAAATGAAATCATACACACAAATCTTATTTCACAGAAGGGGCAGAAAATATGGTTGTAAAAGAACACCCCCTCCCCTTTCGCCTTCACCACCCTCATACAGTAGCTACTGCATTAGATTTAGATCTTACACATACAGTTGAGGCCAAAAGTGTACACCCATGGAATCCTGTGAAATTTCTTCGCTTGCCACACATCGTAAAATTTACAATATCTTCAGAAATTATATAAATTCTACCATGACGAATTTGGTATCAAATGAAAGAGCGTATTTAACTATCAACCTTTTTCACATGATTGCGATGAAGTTGGGATTAGAAAAAAATAATATTTGTGCCAAATGTATTCTATTGTTTATTATATTTTCAAACATTGTTTCACAGAAATATATAAATGTCAAATCTATGATTTATATTACATTTTTTTCATCATGATATATGTATGTCACCACTGAACAAAAAGTGTAATCTGAAATGTTTGTGTTGAGAAGTAACTAGCACAAATATGAAATGTTTTTGTTAAGTTTTTATTTTCAATTTGTCTGAAAACAAAATGTAAAGAGTTTGGGGGGAAACATGACATATAAATATTTTTCAGCTCCTGATGACAAAGCAATGTGATGAAAGGCGCATGACACACTCATTTGTTTGATATCAAATTCGTCATGATAGCACAGATATTTTATAAGAAATAGTAAATTTTATGATATTTGGCAAATGTCTACTATTCTTTGAATTTCCTGGGTGTACAATGTATGTAAACTTCTGGCCTCAACTGTATGTAGACTACATATGGTTGATCATACAGTAGAATTTCCATTCCAGCACACCATTGTATTATCTGACTGGATCGTAGCGTCTGACAGGAAATTTCACCTCATAATTGATATTGTAAACAGTCACAAGGCCACGGCAAACTTTTTTTCTGACTGAAGGTAAGCCAAACTTTTAGGTACAAAGTGTCTTCTATTTGGACTGCTGTCAAATATGTATGCAGTCCCACAATATGATCAGGGTCAGGTAGAATCCGGTTTAAATCCAAAGTCATTTTAATGAAGAAATAAATATAACGCAAATATGCTTTTCACACTGCACTTTTTGTCCTTAACCCCGAGAAATTGGTGGGGCTAAGGGGAGGTCTTAGCCCCACCAATTTCCCGGGGTTTAAGCTTAGCTTCCCACTTCGTTTTCACACTATGTTTTGGCAAAGTGGGCGAGCACGGTAAATAGTATGGTACTATCTGGCCCTGCAAAAAGGCAGGGTTAGCCGGCTTATTGTGGTGCTAGCACCACAATTGCAGTGCTAAGAGATGCAGTGTGAAACGAAACAGGGCTAAGGAAAAGTGGGCTAAGCATTAGCCAATCACAGAAGTCGAAATTGCACATTAATCGCGCTCTGTCTGGTAAAATCATCAATATTCATGAGTTGTGTGATAGTTCGGGGTAAGGCATTAACCCCGGCTAAGCAAATAGTATGGGGTTAAGAAGACAGTGTGAATCGAAAAAAGGATAGTATGAGGTTAAGGATAGTCCGGGGTTAAGGAAATGCAGTGTGAAAAGCATAAAACTGTGTCTTGCAAGTGTTTTTCCCCTCCTAAAATGCAATGTGACCTTTACACTTTATGGAGCAATATTTTCTCCATTAATCCTCCCCCCCAAAAAAAATGATATCAGAATAAAACATAAAAATTATCTAAATTTGCTTTGTTACTTTTTCTCCCTTCACCTTCCAAAAATCATATGAGAAATCTTCTAATTCTACTATCTTGCACTCTAGCGATTCCTGTTTATTTGTACATCATTTGGTCTTTTTCTCCAAGTGCTGCAATATCAGGCAAAGAACAAAAAGATTTTCGGGAGCAAAATTGCCCCGAGCCCCATGCAATATTTTTCCCTGCACTGCATTATGGATGGACCTGGGTTCCTCAATTAGTTTTCCATTCAACAATTTGCAGCATTAAACAAAAACAAAATTAAAACCTGTATCACTGGTGACCCCTAGTGCTTTCCATGGATTTGTCTGTTACAAATGAACAAGCTCAAATATGAGAATTGATACGAAACAGGAGATGTCATGATTGGAACATTGGATTAGAGTAAACAAAACTACATGTATGTATCAGATATGTCACTCGGGTGTTATAAGCTTGTATCACAAATTTGAAAATTTTGAGGACACCTCAAAAAAGCTCAATTTTCAAGGTTTCAATATGACATAGACCTACATGTAAATAGCAACCTTCATTTGCCTGAAAGTGTTCTCTACTGGAACTAGGAGATTGTTTTCAGACAAGTTGTCACCATTCCATATTTCTAAAAATCAAATATATATTTTTTCATAGCTGCCATCAATTCTTTATCTTAATTCTGAGATACATGGTTTTAACACCCCAACCCAGCGATTAAATGCACGTACATCTCCAAGTAGGAGGTTATTGAACTTGCATCTGGGCAATTCCATAAAATAATTTATATGTTTGTCATTTTGCCTCCGACGAAGATTCTGCTAGGATCGAAAGCTTAGGCCCCTTTTGACTTTCCAAACTTTTTATACGTCCGATCCCAATTTCTCTCAAGTTTACTTCACTTTATAAACTGACCAAATCGTGGTCATTTGAGAGCATTACAGACTGTCAAAAGAACAAGAAATCAGAGACAGACATGTCTATGAAGGTCCCACATATAGGGGGTCGGACGTAGATATTTTATGAAATTGCCCATCTACTATTAATTTCACAATATGATACTGTCAAGATCCCTACACAGATTACAGAGATCAGTTCAAATCATATATACATAAAAACATATTTTCTGGTGGTTATACAAATTAAAAAACATGTATTACAACGCATGTATGCATGTACAAACATGAAGAGTTTGGTTAAAAACTAGAAGAAGATAAAGAATCCTGGGTCACATGTCTGAAAGCATGGAACTTTGGCAGCCATATACAGGGTTTTAAAGGGGAGGGCTTCACAAGATCTTGAGTGGCAATTGACATGACCTAATAGTAACCGTAACAACGTAATGATATTAAAATGATGCTACAGATACTACGTCATCACATTTTATGGCTTCTGAAATTATTGATGATTTTGAAATAGACATAGATGATGTAAATGAAGAACAAATTTTCAGACCCAGTCAGCAATCTTTGACAATATCTGACATGGACACTCAACTTTACACTTGGAGCCAGAACAAAAGTAATGTTCCAGTAAATCAATTTTTCTGGCTTGGTCACTCTATTTTTCTGGCCCTAAGCGTCGAGTCCAGTGCAATTACAAAGTGGCCGTTCTCATTACGCTTTCTAAAACTAGTTTACTGGAAACCGATTCAGGAAACCACTTTGGAAGATCGCTTTGCTAGCGTTCCCACTTGATCACACGAAAGTGGTTTTCAAAATCACTTCACGTAAAGCGCTCTTGTTGCTATGGAAACGCTCTCAGTGGGGTGACACGTTTCGCGCGAAATTCGAAACCGCAGAATAGGCATTCTCCACCTGTCGTGTGGAGTAGCGCGCTCAAAATGTGCGAAGATCGCTTCAAGAAGAACGGTTGTGTCCTCACTTACGCTAAAACCAGTTTAACGAGGCAAAGCGATCTTGAAAACTACGGTACATCGCGAGGTGGTTTTCCAAACTGGTTTGGAAGATCGCTTCCAAGACCGCTTTGACCGTTCTCACTACGCGTTAAACTAGTTTCCACTAAACTAGTTTTAGGAACGTAGTGAGAACAGCCTCAAAGATAAAGATTGCCGACTCCCACTGTACCTGGTTACATCATGAAGCTATTAATAGCTTCATGGTTACTTGTTGAATTAAAGATAACTGTATATATGTAGGGCAATCAGTGGTGTGGATCCAGGGGGTAGGGGCCGCGGCACATCCGGCCCGTGCCTTTTAGTGAAATATGTAATGCATCTAGGCATGTGAGGACCTTTTTTTTCTTTTCCTTTTTTTTTTGCTCGTCAAATTGTTCATGAAACAAAATGACATAAATTCAAGAGTGAAGACATTTTTGCTTGTCAATTTTTATTTTGTGGAATAAATGACCTTGATTTTGGTAGTGGAGATCTTTTTTTATGGGGGGGAGGTTGTCAAATTTTTCCTGTACTAAATGCCCCCCCCCTTGGAAATTCCTGGATCCACCCCTGATGACAATCTACACGTACATTTCATAAAGCATGTGCCACAAGCACTCACTATTACAGGGGTGTGAGTGGTCACAAATAAAAAGATCTGAAAAAAGCTGAAGAGTGTTGAAAAAGTCTGAAATAGAAAGAGCTCCCATACTTTTTGTACAGAGGAAGGCCAAAAATAAGCTGAAATTAAGCTGAAAATCAAAACAAAAAAAATCTGAAATCAGATAAAAATCTGAACTCTCACACCCCTGCTATTAAGAGCAGCTTGTGGGTCAATCACTTTTTCTAAAATACATGTAGCACGAGTTGAACATGAAAATGAAAAATTATTGAAAAGAATTATTTTGCTAAACAATGAATCCCAGCGCAGGGAAGAAAAGGGATTTAAAATCAGTAGAGCCAAGGACGTGAGAGGGAGATGTGAGATCCCAGGAATACTGAAGTGTATTATTGCTAACTTAGTCACTTTGAAAGAGAAACATTCTGATTAATGCATTTAGAGTTGATGCAAGTGGTCGACCAATCTCTCAGGATTGATGCTAAACAGTGACATCCCAATGCTTATGGCTGGCTGCATGTATTGTGAATCACATGAATTTAAAGTACGAGTACTTTATCTACAGATGTTACAACGCCAGGTATTTTAACAATTAACTTGTGATGTGATACACATTTTCAAACCTGTAATAGATCTGTGGTTTAAAAAAAAAATTCTTTCTGATAAATAAACTATGTACAGGCTAATATTTCATTGTGTTTCAATATCAGCTCAGTATTTACTCATGCATAGAGCCAAGGACCTACGAGTAAAGCCATGGTACATGTACTGTAGAGCCAGAGACATGAGGTGGTTTCAGACCGCCTTGAAGTTCGTCAGTTCCAGGTATTCTCTGATCGGGAAAGTTACCCCGATCAGAAAATACCAGGTATTTTGGTAATGTGAAAGCAAACTACGCGTAATTTCTCCGAAAGAAAATACCCGCTAAATAGTAGGTACTTGGCGAAATTACGAGAACTTTCGCGGGGATTTTTCCAAGGTCGCAGGTATTTTGGCAATGTGAAAGCAATTTACGGGAACTTTTAGCCTAGCGTGTCGTTAGGCGCGGGCGCCGTGGGTGGCTGCTGGGCTAGTGGTTTTGAATCTCGCGCCTTGCCTGCTTATTAGACCATACTGCGCATGCTCCTAACTTCAGGAATTTATCCCGAAGGGTATGTTTCGGGGCGGTGTGAATGCAGGAATAATTAATGGGTATTTTTTAGCCTAAAAATGTTCTCGTAATTTAACGGGGATTCTTGTGATCGAGGCGGTCCGCCTATGTACAGCTTTCCCTGGGATAGTGAGGAGCAATAGGTCTCACGGTATGCATGGGTACGGTATATGGGTGGATAAACTCCACGGGACAGAATGTGATATGACTTTGTATTTATGGAATTAGCATAATACAATATTCAATGCTCACCTCAACGGCTTGTATAGAATGAGTAATCTCCCGCGTCAATGCTCTTCAATCAAACAATTGTAAAAGGAGTGGAATAAACAATTTTATAAAGACAATGAACGTCTTGCATCAAGCCATCCAGCTTCTATATGTTAATTACATAAGCCATGTTTTACTGTTGTACTTGCACAAAAAGATACGGAGTCTATCAACATAATAATAGCGCGCCTCATCTTTGGAATAGATTGTATGTAGACAGACGGTGAAATGCCACCATATTACAAATACAATCCATGTTTTATCATCATTATATTCATACAGGTATAACCTCCCTGAAGGGAGACACACGTATAAAATGCAAACAATTAATATACAGTACACTGCCCATTTTTTTTTGCCAGCTCGCTTGCTTTGGTTATTTTATCATCATTATATTTATACAGGTATAGCCTCCCCGAAGGGAGACACACGTATAAAATGCAAACAATTAATATACAGTACACTACCCAATTTTTTTTGCCAGCTCGCTTGCTTTGGTAATTTTATAATCATTATATTCATACAGGTATAGCCTCCCCGAGGGGATACACACGTAGAAATGCAAACAATTAATATACAGTACACTGCCCAATTTTTTTTGCCAGCTCGCTTGCTTTGGTTATTTTATCATCATTATATTCATACAGGTATAGCCTCCCCGAGGGGAGACACACGTAGAAAATGCAAACAATTAATATACAGTACACTGCCCAATTTTTTTTTGCCAGCTCGCTTGCTTTGGTTTAATACAAATTTTGACCCTATCTAAAAATATGCCAAGTCTGGTCCCATCAAAATGTTTTGCTCATTACGCCACTGACATAGTACATGTATGAAGAAAAGTGGTTGGTACACAAAATGAGAAGTATAATACCCCTTTCATAAACCCAATAAAAACCAATTATACGGCTAATAGCAGCATAATTTGGTCGTAAAATCAGAGGAGGACAAGAGTTATCCGCATTATTCTGATGCTGCTATTATCCACATAATAGCGGCATCGGGACAAGATTTTGAGTTTATGAACATATTTCCAAATAATGCGGATAATTGCCATGGTGCGGTCACAAGGTCACCCTTTTCCAACACAACCGCATCGGAGGGGGCGTGTCCAGTTGTCATGACGATTATCCGCCTTTTTCAGGACGGGCGCTCGTAAAAATAATGCGGATAATTTTCGGAGTTTGTGAACGCAATTTTTATTGAATTATCCGCATTACTCTTAGGCGGCTAATTGGAGGATAGGTTTTATTGGGTTTATGAAAGGGGTATTAGTATGTCTTTGAATGGCGCAAATTTCAGAATTTACAAATTTTGAATATAAACCTTCGGCAGAATGTTTGAAGGGCCTACTGAGTAATATTCTGTTCCTGCCCCCCCCCCCTACTACCTGTCAATCTCTCTCACACTATTAACCACAATGTATAATAGCATCTTATCAACTTGATTTCATTTACAAGTACCCTGGAGAATCGACGGAAAAATGATTCATAAGGTGGTTTCAGACCGCCTCGAAGTTCGTCAGTTCCAGGTATTCTCTGATCGGGAAATTTACCCCGATCAGAAAATACCAGGTATTTTGGTAATGTGAAAGCAAACTACGCGTAATTTCCCCGAAAGAAAATACCCGCTAAATAGTAGGTACTTGGCGAAATTACGAGAACTTTCGCGGGGATTTTTCCAAGGTCGCAGGTATTTTGGCAATGTGAAAGCAATTTACGGGAACTTTTAGCCCAGCGTGTTGTTGGGCACGGGCGCCGTGGGTGGCTGCTGGGCTAGTGGTTTTGAATCTCGCGCCTTGCCTGCTTATTAGACCATACTGCGCATACTCCTAACTTCAGGAATTTATCCCGAAGGGTATGTTTCGGGGCGGTGTGAATGCAGGAATAATTAATGGGTATTTTTTAGCCCAAAAATGTTCTCGTAATTTAACGGGGATTCTTGTGATCGAGGCGGTTTGAAACCGCCTATAGACATATCTCATCAGTTTTCAAAGTTGAATAACTGATTACATTTCATTGCTACCTATGTGTACTAGGCACTTCAGTAGCATATCAAATCTGAAATTGATCATAAGAACAAACACAAGAAAGAGAGAAGGACAGTCAAAGTCCACTTTGCTCCTCATCCAAAGACTTTGCAAGATTTCAGCTCACCGGCACGCGTATATCACAAGCACATGTGTATGTCATGACCTTCTTCAAGGAGAACTTCAATTTAAATTATTTTTCATTATCAATTATATTTTCACAGTGAATTAAATAATATGAAAGAAGAAATGATGGCAGAGTTCGTGGATCCGTGGTCTTGTAATCTGATGACCCAGGTTTGATACCAAGTCATGCACTAGTACACTATTACCAGGTGCATGGGAGAGGATGTTGAGAAGTAAGTCCTCTAGTCGTTTCTTTAAGAGCATTCAAACTTATTCTTAATAGCAATTGGGGTAAACTAAAAAATTACTGCCACCAAAATGAAATGGTACTTTATTTAGAACTCTAATTAAGACGAGGATGATAAGGAGAGGAGCTGGAATGGGTTGATTTGATAGCAGGCCTGGGACCTTTTTGCTATTTGATTGTTTACCAGGGTAAACAATTGAATCGTTTGAACAATCAAGATTCCTAGATTATCAGAAATCACAAAAAAAGTTGACCTATTAATACATGACCTACAAGTGGTCACACATAATGGTGGGTCAGAGGAGTAGATGCAAGGAGGAAGGAGGGAAGGAGTGTTAAAAAGGGAGTGGAGAGGGGAAAAAGAGGGGAGGAACGAAGGGGAGGAGGAGAAGAAGTGGAGGAAGGAGGAGGGAAAGAAGTGAGGGTGAGAAGAGTGGGAGGAAGAAGGGGAAGAAGGAGGGAGGGGAAGAAGGAGGGAGGGGAAGGATTAAAGAGTGGGGAGGAAAGAGGAAGGGGTAGAAGAGGAAGACAAATGAGGGGAGGAATAAGGGTGGGCAGAAGAAGAAGAGGTGAATGGGTGAGAGGAGGAAGGAAGGGAAGAATGGGGGAGAAGGGAATGGATGAGAGAAGGAAGGAGGGGAAGTATGAAAGGGGTGGGAGAAGAAGGAAGTGGAGGCAAGGGGAAGGGGGAATGAGGAGAGGAGGGAGGGGTAGAAGGGAGTAAATGAGAAGGGACAAGGAGGGGATGAATGAAGAGGAGGAGTAGAATGAAGTGGAGGAGAGGGATGAAGAGATAAGGAAGGAGGGGAAAAATAAGGGTGGGGAGTGGTAGAAAATGGGTGAGAGGAGGAAGGGGGAATGAGGGAGGGGAGGGGTAAAAGGGGGTGAATGAGAAAGGACAAGGAGGGGATGAATGAAGAGTAGAATGAAGTGGAGGGGCGGGGAAGGGGGGATGAGGGGATGATGAAGGAGGGGAGGGGTAGAAGTGGAGAGTGGAAAGAGGGAGGGGAGGGGTAAAAGAAGAGAGGGGAAGGAAGTGAGAAAGAAGTGGAGGAAGGAGGGGGCAAAGGAGGGGGGCAAAGGAGAGGAGAAGTGAAGAGGGGAGGAAGAAAAGAAATGATCGAAGGGAAGGAGAGTACAAAGGAGGGGAGGAATGATGAAGGGGGTAGAAAAAATAGGAGGGGAGGAATGAGGTAGGAGAAAGAGTAAGGGGGGGGGGGAGAAAGGAGGGAGGGAGGGGGGAGCAGAAGGGAGGTGGAGGTGAGGTAGAGTGAGAGGAGAAGTCAGAGTGGGATGGGATAGTGAGGGGTGGGGAGGAGAATGAGACAGAAGAGGATAAATAACAGTAGGATCACTAGTTACCTTCTGGGAAGAGAAGGAGCTGAAAGTCATAACGCATCTCTGAGAAGTACTTGAGCACAGAAGTCAACCACACACAATCCTTGGCCCACTGACGAGCTAAGAAGATAAAGCATGCTACCTGCATAGCCCAACCTGTACAACGGAACATTCACAATTCAAATTTATATTGTATCAAACCATTCACTGTACATGTACGTTCTACTGTTAAAAAAAAATGAAATCATCAGTCACATTTTTTAGTGTTCAATTTATTTGAAGCATTCATGTATCTCTAATCAAAGCATGCTGACTGACAGAATCAAAGATAAACTCTGGTAAGTACTGGTAATAACAAAAAAAAATAAAACGGCAGAATTGAAAAAAAACATTGTAACACAGAATTATAAAATTTATAAATAAATTATATAGATCTGCCAAATTGTTTTTTTCAGGAAAATTTATAATTACAGCTCTAGTAATGAGCAAATGAAGATCAGAAAAATTACTGGAAAAATCCCATTCATTTAATTATATTGTGCTCCCACATGTTGTGTCCAGTGTTAGCTACACCATCAAAAGCATATGTGAAAGGAATATAAAGTCAAACAAGTCTGAATCATTTTAATTAAACTTTGCTGTTCCAAATAAGCATTGCAGCGTAAGGAAAACACTCTAGGATTGCTTCCAACCATTTCCCATCAAAATTAGATTTCTAGATCAGAATTTGACGCTGATTCCATGAAGGTAGGGTCATTCAAAACAATCATCATTGAATCGATTGAGGTTTCCATGATGTGCAAGTTTATTCAAACATATCTGGTTTACTTTTGAACAAATGCAAAATAGACACACTATACAGAAATACACAAATCAGTGATTTTCTATTTTTTTTCAAAAAGGAAAGAACTTCCTTTACAATGTCAACCTAACAATGACAATTCCCTCTCCTTCTTAAAAGATCGGTCGTTGAACCTACCAAGACAAGGAGATGATTTGAGCTGATTCTTAAGAATGATTTTAAGGTTGGATGGCTGGGTGTGTCTCAACAAGCAAGCGATGAAGAACAGCCAGTCCAGCCTCGTCCGATGGTTCATGATGAACAAAGTTCTTTCGTTCGGCTTCAGCTTGTCACCAATGGCTTTGAATTGCGTTCCGAAAAGGGTCTCTGTTAACAAAAACACACAATAGGAAATGGAATAAAAATACATGGCAGAGATAAAGAATATACAATGAAAAGATTAATGCACATCATGCACGTTCAACATACATTCATCGGCATGAAATGCTTATACTACAGTATATTTGTAATAAATAGATAAATATGAAATTTATTCATTATAAAATTCTAGAGATTCTTAACATTCAAATTATTAAAGGTCAAGTCCACCCTATAAAAATGTTCAACGATGAAAGGACGTACTTTGGGGGAGGGAGCAAAATTTAAGCTTTTTAAAATTAAATTCAAGTGTTTATTTGAGACATTAGAATAAATACATAAATAATCAGATATGAGGTGTTAATTCAGATGACAAGACATTTGAAAAGACTGCCAAATATTGTCCATTAATATCAGACGTAGGCCTACAAATAACCTACTCCTCAAAACTGATGGTTTGTATTATCATTATCATTACATCAACATTGATCCACATTAATTATTTTCATAAAAGAAAAAAATGTTTAATAATTGGTACTGACATATATAGCATTAAAATCAATTTGCATCCTAAGAAAAACAGAATACAGGTTGCTGTTGTAATGAATATTTTCTGAAATTATATCAAAAATCCATGACAAGAATTCTACATTCTAGAGTCTAGACTATAATACGAATAAAAATCAAATGCTTTTACCAGTACAACTATAAAATAACTTACCCATCAAAGACTGGATTGATTGATCATTCAGAGTCAGCAAATAAAGGGCATGGAAGAAAAGTGGAGAAATGGGGGAACAAATTAATATTAAATGTAACCACAAAATGTAAATAAATCCTGACTTTTATGAAGTATATTGCATGACAATGTTCAGAGGAAATGCAACAAGATTTTTTTAATAATAATGATATGATGATGATGATAATAATAATAATAATAATGGCCATGTGTCAAGAGGTCGCCCATCAAAAAGGGCGCTGCTGTTACATACAGTATTTTGCTTAATTTATCAAGTTATTCCTTTAATATTTTCAGAACGAAAGAAACAATGCCAATAAGTTTGATATTGATCATTTCAAAGTTGAATTCTTTGGCTAATAATCTAAATTCTCATTGCTCTATGATAAATATAACTTGAGTCCAACACAAAGTCAATGGGTATTCTCAATACTTTGTGTCAGTTTGGGTAAAACGTTAATATTTTTGTGAAAACTTGACTTCCAACTATAAATTTGGTATCACATTAAAGCTAGAACATTCTTCTTTACTGCTGATTGATTGAAAAGTAAGTTTATCATAAATGAAAAAAAAAACAAGGTCAAAAGAAATAGAAAAAATGTCAAAATTTCTCATTTTTCACAACAATTCTTCCGTATTGACACAAGTATGTATACTACATGTATTACAGTGTATCCTTAATTTAATTATAGTTTTTAGTAAAAGCAGACAATGTGATTTCTACTATTCTGTAGGATGACAGTGATACCTGATTTTGTCACAGATCTTAAAGGTCAAATGACACAGGTCAGAGACATTCATGAGTGGAGAATCTTAGAAGTAGTCTAATACATAAAATCAGAAAACACAGTAGACATATTGACCATGTAATGGTAATGCAGGAAAAAATAGAGCACACAATAGACCTCTACATGTATACATTTCTTATTTTTTTATTACATGTATAATAAGTTCCCATAAACCCAATAAAATTATACATTGATAGAAAGGTCTCACTCTGTACTATACAGAAATATGAGTATTTTGGTCATAGGGGATTATACAAATTATCATGATCGCATATGAGATCTTAGAAAATTAATATTTTTCTATTCAACACAATATTACACTTCCACCTTACACCTAATGCTATTTCTGAGTGCATATTTGGGTTCATTGAACAATTTCCTTAAAAAAAATATATACTTTAAGTATCATAGGTTGTATACGTAATAGTGAGATAGAAACTTTTGAAGTTAAAAAGGCGATGCAAAAGTAGGCACCCTCATAACACATGACCTACACCTACTACTCCTACTACTACTAATAATAATGATAATAATAATAATAGTAATAATGATAGTATTAGTAATTATAAATAATAATAATAATGATAATATTATTATCATTATTATTATATTAACAATAATAAATTCTATTATAGTTGAGTGTTCTTAACTTCTTATTTTTCCCTTTAAAACTTTCAAAGAAAAAAAGAGTATCCTACACACAAGTCCAAGCATACATGTTCATCGCAAAATAAAATGATCATTAGGACTGACCAAAACAGCTCTTGAAAAAAATTATTACCAAGTAACCAAGTTACAATGGTCGAGTACCAATCAAAGATTATGCTTGCAAAATACAACTAGCAATTGTTCACAGATCATCAAATTAATGTACCACAAATTTCTATCCACTATTGACAATTACATGCAATGCATACATGTACATCATATTTCACAACTACACCTACCCTAATAATCTGCAAACATGTAAATGTATAGTCTTTGGTATCAACAGGTTTTACAATTGCTCTATTAAATGCACTTTTCTTGTATTAATTCAGAAATACTTTCTGGAAGTTTATTTCATAGAAGCAGGAAAGCAGTCATCAGACCCAACTAATGGTTGGGCTGCAGTAGTGTATTAGAATAACACTCCTGGGGGCCGTTTCATAAAGCTGTTCGTAAGTTAAGAGTGACTTTAAGAATGACTGGTGATCCTTTGTTACGCGCTAAACCATCGCCAATGTATATACCATTTACCACAAGAAAGGATCACCAGTCGTTCTTAAAGTCGCTCTTAACTTACGAACAGCTTTATGAAACACCCACCTGTACATGTACATTTCACATACTACATGTATTTGGAGAGATGCCAAAAAAATCAACAAAAAGAATTTTATATACATACAACACTGAATTGATGCAAAATAATCAATGGTTGCTTTGTTCACTAAACAATTCAGCTTTTGTTAAGCTTTCTTTGCCCTACCCCCTACCAACCGACCAACTTTCCCTTCATCTCTTCCACGCTGAAGTGAAGGCACATATTTTTTTTTTAAATGACAATGTATTGGTGTAAAAAAAAAAAGTTTAAGGTACATGTACATGTAAGGTTCAGTATTAAGAGCAGAACACACATCATGATACTTGTACACAAATAAGTTGGAGTGCAGAACAGATTACAAAAATACAAAATATACTTTGCGCAAGAATTTTAAAGTTTATCCATACTGTACATGTGATGTGTACATGAAATTAATTTGTTTTTCTTACAGTTGTAGCTGACAGTGATATAGCCACAGTGGTCGGCCAAACTGGCACAGAAGATTTCTGACCACCACTCATCATTGAAAACACTATTTCTGACCACTACTAAAATTTCAAATGAAAAGTGTTTCAAACAGCTCCTAGCTTGCAAAGTAAAATTGCACTTGCATTGATTTCCATCTATAATCTTGTTTTATTTGTAATATTTACACTAAACATTCTTATATTTGATGAATATTAGACTATTTTCAGAGATTTGCTTATGTCAGGTGTCATTACATGTACGTGATGTACCTTTTCTTTCCACTTTAAGACCACTAACTCAGCCTAAAAAAATTGTATTGCTATGAATTGCGACCACCACTAAAAAGGCCCTAGCTACAATGTAGAACACTGGTACCGATTAAATTAGCCTACTGATAATTTCTCCACTTTAGACAAAAAATAATATTTTTATTTATATGTACACTAACAATATGTACCTATGAAAAAGGGTTGTCATAAATAGGGAACATATTGGTCTCAGTCTTGAGTGAATTACCAACACTTTGTACCAAAATAAGCAATAAATTGGTCATCCAAATGAAAAATTGGAAAGGTCATTGAGAAAAGTTTATCATATTCATAAGCTATCGGTGAACTGGCTTATCTTGGTTGTGATCAGTGAAATTTTTTAAGGGTCACTGCACTCTAATCATTCCTGATCATATACATATGTACTTCCTCAATGAATGGACACACCCAAAGTCTCATCTGGCAATTCAAAAACAGCGGTTTACAAAGTACAAACACATTTTTACGAGCGCTATTCTTGCAAATTTCATGATTCAAGTTCCATATTTTTCTTCAGATATTACAGTACTTAACTAAGTTCAAAATTGTTTGACCCACATCATAAACAGGTAGTTTATCCTTACATCAGGCTGGTAAAAAAGGAGAAAAATGAAAGTTCTAAACATTGGATGTACATGAAAGTTTGACAAACATCCATACAAAATGGTCATAAATTTGTGAAGCAATCACAGCAAGCATCCCCTCTAAATGTACTGTACATATATACAGTCCATTACCATTCTTTAATATTTTTATTGTTTAATATCAGAAGAAAATGTATGAAATAATTACATTATATTGGACGGCTCAGAAGGGAATACCAGAAATATTTCAAGAGTTTGAACAAATATTGGCCCTAAACGAGTGGAATATTTCTGGTATTCCATGAAATACAGCCATCTAATATAATTATTATTATCTATACCCCCCCCCCCCCCCCGAGGGAAAATTTTGATTGAGCAAGTACCACAATTATGAATATGGACTCATTTCCTATTAAGAAAAAATATGATCGTTGAAATGCGATTTATTATATTACTATTCATTTTAATTATGACATCATTGAGTACATGCTGTGCATCGCATCACGTTCATTGTGGGACGCATTGTTTATTTCAACCATTCGCACATGTATGCAACCTTGACAGTTGATTACAGTTGAATATGGTCTCACATTGAACAGCAAGATTTGTATGTACAGGAGCCTACGTGATATTCGTTGGATTTCGGCCCTTTTTGGAATACGCTCTCATATTGTACAGGCAATTGATGCAGACCAAAATAAGCATTTTTGCTGCATCGCTAAAACACACACACAAAAAACAACAACTTTAATTATCTTTAATTTGATTAGATTTTTCAAAGCTAAATTGGTAGACACCATCCCCCCCCCCACACACACACAACCAATTCACTTTAATAAGAATAAAAATCCCCTAATATTCTCTAACTTCTTTGTACAGATATTTACATTAACAATCTCATACCCCTTTCATAAACCCAATAAAACCCAATTATGCGGCTAATAGCAGCATAATTTGGTCGTAAAATCAGAAGAGGACAAGAGTTATCCGCATTATTCTGATGCTGCTATTATCCGCATAATAGCGGCATCGGGACAAGATTTTGAGTTTATGAACGTATTTCCAAATAATGCGGATAATTGCCATGGTGCGGTCACAAAGTCACCCTTTTCCAACGCAACCGCATCGGAGGGGGCGTGTCCAGTTGTCATGACGATTATCCGCCTTTTTCAGGACCGGCGCTCGTAAAAATAATGCGGATAATTTTCGGAGTTTGTGAACGCAATTTTTATTGAATTATCCGCATCACTCTTAGGCGGCTAATTGGAGGAGGTTTTATTGGGTTTATGAACGGGGTATAAAACTACTTTTTATTACACTGTAGGCTTGTGTCTGGTTTTGCTTTCATACTGGGGGCGTAGGTAGTATTTACAAAGAGGTTGTTGATATGTTCAATAATGTACATAAGACTTAATGGAATACTTGTCTTTGTTGTAGACCCTTTCACGGCACAAATTAGAAGGGTTGCAATTGTACTTGTTAGGGTAACATTTGTTATGGAGTGCTAATACTGTAATTTTATGTAAAAATACATTTTACTGTCCATGGATAGATATCTAAATTTGACCACTACATGTACATGTACATGTACATGTATGCCCTATTTCCGCACTGTTCCGTACACGTAGCCAGACAGGTACATGTACAAGATAAAGAGCTCTGACAAAAGAATTATTTTTTTAAAGCATACTCTCAAATTTATTTGTTCAAACATCAATACCTTCATCTGCATACAATTCATATTTTCTCATTGTTGTTTTTTTCCTTCTAAGTATTTTGATGCATTAATCAAAGCATACATGTAGGCAATTTAATATGAGAGCAATGACACAATGAATGAATGTTTTTCAAAATAATGCTTCTTGATAATTTACCTTGGATTGGGTTCCTTTGTAAAAAAAAAAAAAAAAAAAAATAGCTACCTTACAGGGCCGATCTAACAATGAGTGGTGAATAAACAAATGAATTCAATTGGTCTACACTACAGACTCATCCCTGAAGAGATGCAGTGCTCGCTGCTCATTCAAAGGTCATCTATTATCCCATCAGTAAATAAAAATGACAAGGCTACATGTACTTAAGCTGATCATAGGAAACCACAATGCTTGGTCCCCCTATTGTTTTCAGACCTTCATTTTCTGGATGGGCAGATGGTACACAGTTTCAGATTTTTAACAGTTATTCCAAAATGGCAACGGTAACAGTCTCGGGGAAGTGAATGGTTCATAAATAAATGGATTATGAATAATAAACACTCTTAAAGCAGATACGAACCAATAGCGCCATCTCGAGTCCTCAACTACTCATACCTGGCCAGTGTCCCGACCCATAATGCTAATGTAGTCTAGTAATATAGACCCACTTGAATGACAACATGCTAATTAACTACTCAATACATTTATACCGCAATAATTATGTAATACCAAGTAGAAAAACAATTACTTTTCCTCTCAAAACATTTTAGTTTCTCTAAACAAAATACAATTATATGTCAATTTATTCTCTGAAGTATTACATGTAGTAGATATCTGAAAATGTATATTTTAAGACTATGTATTTATAACACACAGTCAATGAGAGACCACACACAGTTCACTCCCCCTTTAATCAAACAAACATGTGCACATGTCCATTCTTGCTTTCTTAGGAATCGGGTAAAAAATCACTACCATTTTTAATACCATTAACTCTTTAAATGCCGTTGGCAGCTATGCGTGCCCTTAGCCCTCTAATGCCATTGGCACGTATACGTGCCCAGATAACTTTTTTTTTTTTAACCAATTTTACAGCCAGAAAATCAACACCATATTCTCTGTTTTTTATGTTGTTATACTGACCAGGAATTCACAATTCATTTTATCATATGAAAAATAGTGGTTTACATAGACATTTTTTGAGTAAAATTGTATTTTTGCATCATTATTTTCAAGAGTTGATTTTGGATATTGCTGCGATCTGAATCAAGATTTCCCCTATTGACACGTGTGATATAACGGTTGTGTGTAGCAATACACGTACCTCTATGGGCAGAGCAAAGGCGAATGTGCAAAGACATTCAGCTCGGAATTGACCAATGACCGAGCGGTACGATGTTCCTCACCCAACACTACTCGCCCATTCGCTATTGTTACATGAATATTCATGAGCTATCGATCGGGTCTTTTGCAGGCCAGTATGGTAGTATTCTTGTGTCAAGGCTTTTTTCTGCCTGCAAATGTGCACGGTTTCGGGATTTTTTTTTAAATTTTTTTTTTTTTTGGGGGGGGGGCGGGGGAAAGGTCTTATACATTGTTTTTAGCATTGTCACAAAATTGTTCTCGTTATAAATATATGAGTAAAGAAGCCTGTCATTTCCAACTCTCGTCTGCGCACTGCAATCATCACACTCATTATTTATTTATTCATTTATTATTGTTATTAATATTATCACTATTAGTATTACTATTATTATAATTATTATTATCATTATTGTTATTGTTATTATAATTATTATTATCATTATTCTTCTCTTTCACCTTCTTCTTAGTATAAAAGGGATGGTCCCGGCTGAATGTATTTATAGTTTTATATACAAAGCAGAATTCACTGAGCAAAATACCGAACATTTCATCAAAATCGGATAACAAATAACAAAGTTATTGAGTTTCAAAGTTTAGTAATATTTTGCAATGCGTTTTTTTTTGTCCATTCTTCCTCATTTGTTTTATTAGCGAGAAATAACGTATATTAATCAATGTATAATTTCTTCCGATGATCCGCTTTCTTTTGTTTCTCCCTTTATGCCAGCAAAAAGATGATGGGTAAATTCCCCTACACGCTGAGCTCTTATGTCAAATCTGATATCATATACTACTAAATGAAAAAAAATGAATCAAGCAAATTTGATAACAACACCAAATTACGTACCAAGTTTGGTGGAAAAAATAAGCATCAAATTTGCATCGGTTACAGAAAGAAACCTAAATATTATTTTGATCATCAACAAAATATATGTTGTCAATGTGGCAAGGGCGAAATAAAAAGTATGATGTGTGTAAGGAAAAAAAAAGGAGAAAATGGGAGTGAGCGAATCAAGCGAGTAAACGCACTTTTCATGATCTTTTATTTACAAAATTCTGTGAATGTCATGCATTTTCCGCAATGCGTTTTTTTTTGTCCATTCTTCCTCATTTGTTTAATTAGCGAGAAATAACGTATATTAATCAATGTATAATTTCTTCCGATGATTCGCTTTCTTTTCTTTCTCCCTTTTTGCGTGCAAAAAGATGATGGGTAAATTCCCCTACACGCTGAGCTCATATGTCAAATCTGATATCATATACTACTAAATGAAAAAATGAATCAAGCAAATTTGATAACAACACCAAATTACGTACCAAGTTTGGTGGAAAAAGTAAACATCAAATTTGCATCGGTTACAGAAAGAAACCTAAATATTATTTTGAGCATCAACAAAATATATGTTGTCAATGTGGCAAGGGCGAAATAAAAAGTATGATGTGTGTAAGGAAAAAAAAAAGAGAAAATGGGAGTGAGCGAATCAAGCGAGTAAACGCACTTTTCATGATCTTTTAATTACAAAATTCTGTGAATGTCATGCATTTTCCGTAATGCGTTTTTTTTTATTCTTCCTCATTTGTTTTATTAGCGAGAAATAATTTATATCAATCAATGCATAATTTCTTCCGATGTTCCGCTTTCTTTTGTTTCTCCCTTTTTGCCAGCAAAAAGATAATTGGTATATTTCCCTACACGCTGAGCTCATATGGTAAATCTGGAAGCATAAACTGGATTACTACTAAATGAAAAAAATAATAATATATCAAGCAAATTTGATAATTGGAAATGTGATATGTACTAACTTATCGAGTATGATGATTGTGCATAAGTCCTACCGCATGAATATTGACAATGCACGGTATAAAGAAATTTAGTGGTGTCACTTATATATCATTTGAACAGCAAATAATGTCCATTTAATAATTTATTTCAGGGAAGGGGAAGTAAAATTAATCCTTACTAGATTGATATTTTTAATGACGGGGTAATTATAAATATCACAAATAAAGAGGTGTAGAAAATATAATTTCTGATATTGTCGAAAGCAATATCTTACTTTTCTGATATCGGATGATCCATTACAAACATATTATTTGAATAAACAATCATAAGGTTCAACAAAATATAAAGATCTAAATTTCTACAAATTGTTAGTAATTTCTACCTTCACACCCCATTGCTTCGTTATTTCTGTTTCCCCTTTTATCTTTCAATTTCCTGTATTTTTGATTTGTCAAGGACTATAGCCTATACATTTCTTCAATCTTAAATCTCATCTTTATCCTTTATTTCTAAATATGCAAAATAGGCTTCAGCTACAATTAAATTTAATTATTTTAAACTATTTGTTTTTCTTTATGCTTTTGATAAGTGGAAGTAACGATGCCAGTGTTTGTGCTGGTGGTCGTGGTGGTGGAGGTGTTTTGTTTTCCCCGTGATTTCTTGTTATCATTCTCGACATTATCCATGCCATCTTTACCATCATCCCTATCATCATCATCATCATCATCATTTAGATTACAGGACATTTGACGTATATTGTCGATGCTAAATGTCTTAAAGTCGAAACAAATATTTGAATAAAAACTATATACTTTAATGGCAATAAGTCAATGGAAGGTGTTGGGGAGAGAAAAGCTATTGTTCGTATCGGAACCTTTGAAAGTATTAAATTGTCAAATCAAAAGACGCGCGCGTGGCCCGATTTCTATGAACATCCTGTGCTAAATTGCTCTCCTCGATAATAGGTCAGGAGGGAGTGCGGATTAGACATTCCTCATGAAAGGGAGTCTGGGCAGCTATTGTTCATGACTTGGTGGCATGAACAATAAAAATGTAGTCGCTATCAGACAGGTGGTTACTTTGGTCGAAGATTATTCTTTTTAATACCGAAGCAGATATAATTAATATTTCACCCCCATCATGAAATATCCAGAGTGAATTTTACCTGTTCTGTTTATCGTTCTTTCACTGTTCAGCTACGATTTTATATCAAATAGAGATCCCATTGGGCTTCCTGGCATGTCGACGTAGACAGTTGCCTTTTTTTCAAACCGCTTGCTATGTATGCTCGCTTGCGGAATGAATGAAGCCTAAAGTTTGAAAATAATCAATTATTCAAAGACATAATATGCAATGGGGCCCTTTTCTTGTCTAAAATTGCCATTATATTTTCATATTTATATTGCATTATATTATCCACACGAAAAAGAATATCCGGCATCTATTGTCCATTCCTTGGCATGTACGAGATGCATAGTTGGCCCAGATTACAGTCTTTAAATTGTCAGAATACCAGTCTTATAATGACTGTAATCACAAAATTCTAATTGCGTAATTGTTCATTATATTTATCTTAATTTTGGTTACCCTGGAAGCCGGGGGGGGGGGGGGGGGGGGTCTCTTACTTCAAAACGGCTCAACATTAACATTTTTTAGACAGTTTTAAAATGAGTGTTCACAAATATCAACGTTAATAATATTTTAAGCGATTCATTTGACCGACCAGGACACCCAGTTTTTGTACTGCTGTAAAAAGTAGTTGTAGTGTGGTAGTAGTAGTAGTAGTAGTAGTAATAGTAGTAGTAGTAGAAGTAGTAGTAGTAGTAGTAGTAGTAGTAGTTAGTAGTAGTAGTAGTAGTAGTAGTAGTAGTTAGTAGTAGTAGTAGTAGTAGTAGTAGTAGAAGTAGTAGTAGTAGTGGTAGTAGTAGTAGTAGTAGTAGTAGTAGTAGTAGTAGTAGTAGTAATAGAAGTAGTAGTAGTAGTAGTAGTGGTTGTAGTAGTAGTAGTAGTAATAGAAGTAGTAGTAGTAGTAGTAGTAATAGTAGTAGTAGTAGTAGTTAGTAGTAGTAGTAGTTTTGATACTCTCATTATAATTTATTAGCTCACTGTAAATTATCATTTATCATTAAAGCACAGAATCTATGCAAAGGTATAAAAGTAAAATAAAAGTGAAAAAAAAAAACACGAGATGAAAAAGAAAGGAGAGAGAGTCCAGAGATTACGAGAGATGTATAGATAGATAGATGGAAAGAGAGAGAGAGATGTGAGATCAGTTAGTTACGTAATAATGATAACGTATGAATATTATGCTAGAATTATGTTTTGTAATAAATACATTTAATTTTGTATTCAACCTTGGTCACCACAAAAAGGGCTAAAAGTCAACATAAACATTTCCACCTGACCTCACATTTTTTTTAGGCGAGGTGGGGGGGGGGGGGTCAGACCAGAAATATAGAACCAATAGGCCTATTTTCTTTTTGAAAATTTGTATTGAATTTTTAGTTTGTAACTGATCTGCATTTCTTCTTCTTGATTCACGAAAAATAAACATTTTTTTCTTAGTTCTGTGTACTTTGCCAAGAACGCCCATATTATGTTGTGGGATTTTACACCCCAAACCTGTTAGTATTGAATCTGTCCGATCCCTCTTTATCTATATTTCAATATATCATCTTTAGTTTTCTATATTTTGTCTCCTTCTGACTGGCAATAACTTTGTTACAGTACGAAAGCCCGTATAGTATGTACGACGAATCGACCCTGACAAAATATGACCAAACTTTACACTGATTCATGCTTTAGAACGACAGTTGAGTGGGTCGCAAATGTTTGTTGCCGACACTGGATAGAAATCGCCTACATTATCCAAAACAGTATATAGTTGAGTGCATCGCACACCACAAATCGTATCCAGGTTACGATTTTCTAAAACATGTTTTGCAGTACGACAATATTGACAAGAATTGAAATGACATAAAATTTACACTGCGCTAATAATTTTGTTTCCCCCATAGCGGTTGTTTCGGAATACCGCGCATTCTGAAAAATGACAGGGTCTTGTTTTGAAGACTACACGAATGTAAGGGTACGGTTGGCTGCACTGTGAAGATACATGTCTCTAATCTATTATTATGTGTGTTTGCGTGGGGATCGCAGCTGTGCTGTGATTGGTCACTTGATCGACGACAATGCCCTTTTATGGAAAGGTCGGTTTCAATTTCGTGTGTATAAACCCTCTCACATTTCAGAGGAAATAACTTGAATAGCAAAATAGTATTTCATTAAAAAGAGCATTATTTTTCATATTTCTGTTTGTTCAATTTCATCAATAGATACGTCATTTGAAAGGGTAAACATTGAACTTTCATTTTATCTTCTTAATTTTTTGGTATCTCTACAATTACTCAGGTTATTTACTCTTTGAAATGTTAATGAAATCATATTTTTTCAGGTTTTACTTATTGAAAAAAAACGATGTAAAATATTTCATCTTTTCTCAATTTTTCCGATTTCAAATATGAAAGGTCATAACATGATCATAAAGACCATGAACCATGCATCATTTCATGTGAAGAAGGTTTCATTATACAACGTACGGGTAAAGAGTTATGACCGTTTTAAAATCAGTCTCTGCTTACGTTTCGGTCAATTTAGGATTCCCTCGAATATCCCTGGCACTAGAGGGGTATTGGGCCTGGCATAGTAAGAGTTAACCATTTACCTACACTGTACATTTACTACGTATAGGAATGCATTTCCAAGAGTCAGAACATTAATCTCATTTAAAGCAGCAAAGAGCTTAATTCAATAATCAATCGATGCAGTATTTAAAGGCAATACAGGTATGATGATATCATCTCTGAATCATCTGAATGAGCATCTCATAAATCCTACATGTACCGGTATGCAATGACTCACACAATTCGACTTAGAGTACCGGTACATGTACATCACTCTCACTGAAATTAATTAAGTGAAACTGAAAAGCTCCATGTACATGTACACCAGGCAATAATTTTGAGCGAGTCAAGCGATCTTCATGTACAACTAAGAATATAACATGGAGACACTACTTCTTACACAAAACATGTACATGTATGGTTCACAAGACTTTCATACCCCTTTCATAAACCCATCCTCTAATTAGCCGCCTAAGAGTAATGCGGATAATTCAATAAAAATTGCGTTCACAAACTCCGAAAATAATCCGCACTATTTTTACGAGCGCCCGTCCTGAAAAAGGCGGATAATCGTCATGACAACTGCACACGCCCCCTCCGATGCGGTTGTGTTGGAAAAGGGTGACCTTGTGACTGCACCATGGCAATTATCCGCATTATTTGAAAATGCGTTCATAAAGTCAAAATCTATTATGCGGATAATTGCAGCATCAAAATAATGCGGATAACTCTGGTCCTCCTCCGATTTTACGACCAAATTATGCTGCTATTAGCCGCATAATTGGGTTTATGAAATCAGACTTATATTCGAGCGAGTCAAGCAATTTTCGTGTACAGCTAAAAACTGAGGTACGTATGGCTCACACGACAACTTTCAGATTTATATTAACTACACGTAAACATGTATGATTTAAACTTACATGTATCTATTCAAAGGCATAGAAAAAAAGCTTAGAATTTAAATCTGAAATATTGAAAATGTTTCTGAATAATATTTCTACTTTCAAACTCCTAGAATAACTTGCAATCACTTAATGAAATGGATAACCATTTTTTGAATTTTGAAACCTTACAAAGAAAGATATTCGTTAAAAAATCTGACTCAAAATGGTGGAAAAATGATGAATTTTGGGCATTTCACCTCAATATGCAGCCTTTCTCATCAAAATTCCCAAATTGTGTGTAAAAAGAATGGGTGCGCAGCTCAGACATGCATGGAGCACAATCTTTTTGTTCAATCTGAAAATGACTGGCAAAGGTTCTTTACAAGAAAATCATATACGGTACATGTACAGTATTTCTCTCAAACTTTTATGAGATTTTTGGCACACTTTCTCTTAAAAATATAAGGAACATTATCAACTTAATTGTTTGTGAAATTAAAAAGACAATCATCTGATCATGATTAATCTCAAGTGAAATTCATCATGCCCCACTGCCTCCTAAACTTGTTGCAGCATGAAGGAAGCTGACAAGAATATAAGTGCAATGGTGTGCAGTGATGAGAACAATTATTTTTGCAGTCTAGATCTAAAATTGTAGACTAATAATATATAATGGCTGACAGGCGGCTATTTATCGTGAAATTCAATTTTGCTTTCAGTTTCATTAGGTGGTCTGTCTATGACAGATCACCTCTTAATTTCGTCAGAATTTTCTTTATTTATTCTTGGCAACTATGTTTGTCGCCAACTTTTCTCCAAATTGGCTGAATCAATTTGGCTGATTTTTCTGTCATATTTAGAGTCTATCATAGAGACGGCATACTAAGCTTTTCAAGGTCATCTGGTCATGATGACATCATCTACGCGCCATTTTGTAAAATTCTTAATTTGATCATATCAACATAACGGATAATCAATCATATATTTACATCAAATAAACTTAAGGTCAAAGGTCGTCTGTCAATGTCATCAAAGGTCATGTAAAGGTCATGACGCGCGTGTCAAAGCTAAAAAATTCTCATAATGGCCTATACAAATTTTGGGGTACATTTCAGGTCATTTTAAGCATTTCAACATTTTGCGCGTGCGCACATATGTGCGCGTTTTCGTGCGTAACGGTCTTACGCAGCATAAATTTGCTCTTTTTTCTATGCGTATCTGTTTTGTTATTGATATAATTCTGATCAAATTGATACCTCGATCAGCTCTCTATGATCATTAATGAGGGAATGAGCACCCATCAAAGTTTGCAGCACGCGTGCGCGCGAGCTCTTCCCTTAGGCTCTATATGGGCAAAACATGCCTATTAAAAATTCACTGTACTTAGCTCTTTAAATAGTCCGTTGACCCCCAATTTTTTTTTCATATCGATAGAGTATGAGTTGTAGATTTTATTACATGTCACCATTGTCCCTCAATTTGATCATGACGTCATCAAAATCGCGCCTAAACTGAAAATTTCATTTTGTCAAAAATGACGTCATCAAATTTATGCAAATTTTGCTCTAACTCCTTGAATATTGGTAAATTTTCAAGGACGCGTGCATCGCGTAACGTTGGGGAAGTACAATAGGAAACAAGATGGCGGCGTAAACATCGGGCAAGTCTCTTGAACCGTCTTTTCACAATATTTTTCTCATTTTTTAAAATGAATTCTTGTTTAAAAATAAAACCGAGAGCGTAGAAATGTCGGAAATTAAGTTTTTATCCCATGTACTTGATTTATGGCTAGATGTTTTAGAAGTAGAAATCTCGGGGGCGAAAGTTTCAGGGTTTTTTGCGGTACACGCAGATGAATAGGAAGGACTCCCTGGCTTCATTGAGAGTAAGCATACGTTAGTAAATAATTTTTACTCTCAAGAAGCCGCCTGGCTACAGCATCCAGGACCCGTTCCAAGACGGAGGACCGCCACATTATCATCATCCTCATCATCATCGTAATTTTTGTCATCAATCATAATCATTATCTATCTATCTGTCTATCTATATATCAAGATATAATTTATCAACCTTTCTTTTAATTATTCATCTATCCACTTATCATTTATCTCTCCATCCATCTATTTATCTATCTTTCTTATGTGTATCTGTTTAAATATGTATGTCTATCTGACTGTCTATTTATCTTTCAATCTAATATCTACCCATTCATGCCATTTGTTTAAATAATTATGTCTGTTAATCAATATTTATCTTTCTACGACAGACCACCTAATTCGTCTGCATGACGATGATGACGAATTAAAATCTAGTTCATATTATTATGATAATCAAAGTTCAAGTGGTAGACACTGTTATTCCTTTTAGAAGTTTTAGCAAACATAATGTTAAACTTGAGTCATTATAATCAAAATAAATGTCAGTTTGATTTCAAATCCAACACTTCAATCATTGCACTTTCACCCGAATAACTTACCATGGGCAAAGCGAGCCACATTCCAATGATTAGGTCCGTTAGTCGCCGGTAAACCTGGGGGGCGAGGATCATGAGCGGTAGCACCGGGCCCATCAGTAAAACGGAACCCACAAACGCCGATGAAAAGGAAAGAAATAGTGCCCCGAAACCCTTCAATTTTAGGTAATTCATCTTGGTTGATTATTGTACAGCGAATATTGAAAACAAAAGAGTCAGACCGCACTTTATATGTCCATCTTATTCCCTTTCTTCTCGTCGTACGGATCCCTCGGATGTGGCGGCCGCCTCCGTAAACGATTCTTACATACGCACGACCGACCACAGCGCGGCATGCACTGGACACTACGGTTAGGCCGCCGAGGCTGGGCGCCTGGGCTAGCCCGATATGCACGTACGGTACGTTCAGAGAGTGAGCTGACAAATAGGTTTGATTTGCTTCCAAGAAGAGGGGAGTGGGAAGGGCGGATTTTTTAAATCATCGTGCATGGGACGGTGGACAAAGGGTGACAATCTAAGGACCTGTCATCCTGTCACTTTCGATCACTAAATCACTAGTCGAGTCCCAAACCACATCAATCATATGAAAAATTCAAATTACATACGCCTACACTCGACATTCACTTTATATAATATAATTTGTATGTAATATGGTATAACTGCCACCCGGACTGCCACCAAGTTATGTCGACAAAAGATCCAACGTTTAGATGGATGTTGAAATTCGAAACATTTATACATTCCAAACAGTGCCGTAACTGTAACAAAACAATGAACAGTTCAAACAATTAATTTCAAATTGAATATGTACATTGCAATAATATCTTTCCAATTAAACATATATTAATCAAGTCTTATTAAGCCATTCTTTTTAATAGTGAATTTTCCTCAACTGTGATATTTCAAACAAGACATATACGAGCATATTTCTTATCATTCATAACCAATTGTCATGCCACTAAGTTTCAAGTACATTTACGTAATATAAACAAAAAACACATCAATACTGATCGATCAAGTTCTGAAACATAAATATCCATAACGTATTCCACAATCATTAAAATAATATTACAATAAAATAAAGAATTAATTAATAATTTGTATCAGCAATATCATAAATAAGAAACACTTCTTTCGATCCAACTCACCTCGTTGGCTGGACATAAATAACTTTTGGCAGTAAAGCTAAAACAAATTACAAAGAAGGGGAGCCGTGAACGAAGGTCTCCTTCTAGGTCAAATAACAGCAAAATGACAGAATCAAGAACATAGTTATTTTGGGTTGTCATGGCACTTTGCGCACATTGATACCATAAAATATAATCAAGAAAATATGTTTTATAACTATACTGTATTGGCACGTGAGACCGGAGAAAGTGTTGGAAAATATATAGAATACTATTATACACAAGAATTATGATACAATTCGTTCGATTAACAATTTCAATAATCATAATGTTCAAATAAGGAATTATCTTTTATTATCGAAAGAATCAGTGGTAAAAAGACTTAAAGCTAACTAGCGCAGCGCGTAGATAATAAGGTAAAAACGCGCATCCACAAGGGGCGCGGGAAGCTGCCAAAATGAAATCGGAGGCAGCCACATATGGCTTTAAATGTTTAATATGGTATTTTGATGTTTGTTGTCAAAAAAACAAATTTCCAATATGGATAAATAAAGACGAACTTTGAACGCGATAAAACTGCCAGATTCACTTTACTCTCAATGACTATAGTCCCAGACCACAGCATGAATATATCGATACATTTTAGGATGAAACTAGATAAAAGGAGTCGAAACGAACTGAAATGATGGAAATAACGACTCTGTTTTGCATTTGATATGCATATCTTTTATTCTACATGTATAGTGTAGGTACTGCCTTTCATTATACATTTGGAACGTATCAAGCCCGGGGGAGGGGCCAGGGGGTGGGACCTCTGGGGGTTCGATCAATCCCCAAAATTTCCAAAATAATAAAACAGGGAAGGAGTTTTTCAAGGAAAAAATTTCTAACAATTTTTACTGAGACAATTTTGAAAGCTAGACCTTTTTTTTTTTTTTCCTTGTCAAATTTTCAGACAAGGGATTAAAACCCCCTAATAGACAACCCTGATTACGGGGGCTGAGAATAATATGGTCATTTTCAAAATTTTCAATATTTTCTTACTATGTTAATACTAACTATTCAACTATTTAAATAAGGTAGTTTGCAAGTCTCTCAGGGCTACTGGGAATTAGGAAGTAAACAAATTTTGAGTGAGAGAACAATGACAAAAAAAAAAATTGCGAAATTTCAACTTACATAAGATCTACTTAATCAAGTTTGAATCAAAGTTTGTTAAAAATTGAATACAGATATACATGCATTTCATGTTGAAAAGGGTAAATCAATACTTAAGTCCCAATAATGAAGATTATAATTGTTTTTAAAATACTTCATCTACCGGTACTCTGCATACGTGCCTAAACTAGACATGATTTTTATCAGAATTCACTCACTTCTATATCAGGAACAGGTATTCCCATATATTGGAATACAATATTAAAAAATAAATGCTTTGGTATTCAATTATCGAAAGAAGTACCCTGATTACATAACTGCAGTTGGCAAGAATGCTACACTCGCAAACAAATGACTCCTTTCAAATATTAATGACAAAAGTCTCTCATTTGGTTCATTCATTTTATTAAATCATTGTGGCCTGTGTATATATATCTTATTGTAACACACAACTTTGCATATTGCCAATCAGACAATATAGACTGATAATAATACTATAAACAAACAATGAAATGAACAATCCTGATATCCACCATCATGATTCATACGTAAAATACCAGGGCCCCGTCTTACAAAGAGTTACGATTGATCCGATCAATCACAACTATGGATGGCCAGCAATGTCAACATCTATTATGCAACTTTGTTCAAAATATTTTCTAGCTGTGATGTATATTCATGCATTCATTGTTTTCTTAAAAATTCACTGCGCTTCTCTTTGCATACAAAGGATATTGTGCAAATTTTCGTAGATAACTATGACACTGATGGATTTCCATAGAATTACGATTGATCGTATCAATTGTAACTCTTTGTAAGACGGGGCCCCCGTGGGTGTTTCATTGTCTTACACGCATTCGTGCTTTGTTAGCAATCAGGTAAAAAATCAAGACCATTACCATTTACCAAAGTTGTTTGTAAGTTACGAGCGACTTTTGACGAACGACTGGTGATCCTCAATTCTTGTGGTAAATGATTAGCGCCTAAGAATCATCAGTCATTCTCGAAGTCGCTTGTACACATATGAACAGCTTCATGAACACCTACAGCCCCCGTCTTACAAAGAGTTGCGATTGATCCGATCAATCACAACTATGGACGGCCAGCAACATCAACATCTATTATGCACGTTTGTTCAAAATATTATTTCTAGCTATGATGTATATTCATGCATTCATTGTTTTCTTGAAAATTCACTGCGCTTCTCTTTGTTTACAAAGGAAATTGTGCAAACTTTCCTGTAGAAAATATTATGACACTGACGGATTTCCATGGAGTTACGATTGATCGGATCAATCGTAACTCTTTGTAAGACGGGACCCTGATTATCTTTGACAGGAGGAGGTCCAATATCTCACTATGCTGCTATCGACATGTGCAAGCATGAACGTTAATGTCATTGAATATTTCACAATTTGAGTTGAATAACAAAACCACATAATCAAGCTAACATACATGTGTATTCAATCATTTCAAATTATAACAAACTATAGGGTGCTTGTATAGTGCACATATCCACCTTATTAAGTTGTTCAAGGCGCTCCTATATGAACCCTTTGACCTATTATTCTTAGTGACAGGCAGTCGACGTCATGGCCCGTATTCTGAATTCGAGTTAGTTTGAACTCTGGTCTGATTGTGGTTTAACTATGGAAAGCCAACTGTGACACAAATCTTAGTACAGGTTCACTTTATCAGCTTATTTAACACGCGGATAATTCACAACCAGCTCGGAATAGAAACTGAAATAGTTTTCTTCACCATTAAAGCATGAGAAATGAGCAGAGAGAATAGAAGATACAAACAGTGCATAAACTTGGATATTGTCAGCTTCCTATAAATTGAGCAAAGAATTAGACCACGGGCTTAAATAAGACTTCAGAATACATGCCAATGCCTATCAAATAAAAAAATAACCCCCACCCCTAAAAATAAAGCAAAACAAGTATAAAGGCACTGCCAATTATTATAACATGACCAGCAGGTAGCAATAAAATAACAAATTTTTTTCGTTTTAAAATTCGAAGTTAGCGTGTCTCATACGAGCCATAAAAATGAGACATGAAATACGATATCAGACCAAACGCCCACCAAGTCCGTTAAACAGAGTTTCTTGTATTATTTCTTCATTTTCTCTGAAGTGAGTGACCAAAAAGGCTTCTGATTTGGGGAGAAATTTAAAGATATATACATAATTTGCTTCCACTGCAATGAGGACATGACAGATCATTAAAGAGATTTTCACTATTAAACTGTGGACAAAAATGGAGGTAAACAAAGTTCTCAACACATTCCATACTTGTTGAACAGGATTACAAGTATATACTGCGACCAATAGTTACTGAGAATAGAATTAGATCAGAATATTCCGTTTGATTAACCCACAAAATGAAGTATGTTGGACCAAGAACAATAATCCAAATCCATATATGTTTATTAACTTCCTTGATAATAGAGATAAAATATCTGGAAACATCAATTGGCATATTCTCTTCAATAATTCCCTCAATATGATTTAAGTTACTTGATTGCTATGAAAGCATGGATGTTTAATTTTGTAAATCTGAAAATATTTGAAATATCAAAATCGTTGGAAAATTACCTGGACAGAAACAAGAATTCTGCTTCACAAATTTTGTTTAAAAATATTTATATCCATAAGCATCAATCGGTCTTTACATTCTCTGTATAATCATTTAATTAATACCCCTGCATTCATTCCTGTTTGTGTATGTGTGTATATTTGACAGGGGAGAAGCCAGAGAAAGGCCTTTGGCTTTAGATATACTCGATTTTACACACGCTTATTGCAGTACTGTGAATCAAGTGGTGGTGTATTTCAACTAATACCACTTTTATTGAATTTGAGAGCGGGGGAATCCAACCAAAATATAAAGATGTTGTTAAAAGAAAGCGTAAAATCATAGAATCTGATAAGTGACATTAAAAGAAAACCCAGGACAAACAAGAAAATTATGAAAAGGTAGAATTTGTAAATACTAATACCCATGGGGATTCAAATTTGGCACAAGTGTGATGTCTCTGTCATATACGGCCTTGCATTCATTCCATTACAAAATATGACTAACATTTCAAAAGATGTACCTAGAATCACATTTTTTTTCCAGAGACATTACCAAAAAATAATGCCCATGAATTGAACCAAGGATTACAATCAATTTAATCTCTTATAACTCAATTCATACATCTTTGAATATAAACAATAACTTACATGTACATTGGTAAAATCAGGTACAATCAGGCAATTGTGAAAATGGCCTAAAACATTCATTTTTGTCAAAGGGAATAAAAATACAATAAGTCTTATTATGCAATACCAATATATAATAACAAATTGAATTCTCTTACTCCATAACAGGTAAAAATCAATAGTTCATTCAATCAATTTGAGCAGATTATGACATCTGATTCAATTAATTAAATCAAGAGCAGTCTTAAAATATCATGTACTTAGTGGATTAAACTTGTGATTTGCACTCTTGATTGTCATGAATAAAAATACACTTTCATATCATAATCTACATGATGCACTACCAGATAGCTATTTATTTGATTTAAAAAAAAAGGACAAAGAAATAATAAACTCAACATTTTCAAATAATTTTTTCCACAGGCATAATAATCCACCCCACCCTCTCCCCTTTCAATAAAACAATTATCCACGACCTCATAACCCGAACAAGCAAAAACAGCCCAAACGTTTCATGACATAGCTATAATAAATAGACGTATACACCAAACCATACAAACACGACAACTATATATATATACTGGGGATCGGATTGATATTTTTTTGTCATTTGAATATAAAGATACTGCCATAATACCTGCATAAATTTCAAGTCATCATGATTTTTAACTATTTTCCATGAACCAATATTAATAATCAATAACATAATTTTGAACAATCAAACAGTAATATGAATTTTTAGTGCTAAATGCATAACTGCTCTTTCAATAATGTGGGCCTTAAATACAGCTTAATATTATTCTACTTTTCCTGGATTTTCCACATATTTTTCATATTTCAAGCATGAATCTTAAAACACCTCTGAGGAAGAGTATATGGCCACTTCCAATCTTGGTTGCCAAATATGCCATTGCATTGAAAGTTAGAACACATATTCCAGATAGTATTTTTTCTAAAAAGAAATCTGAATTGATCATGATAATTAAATCAAACCTGAATTTCGCTTGAGACGTTGTAATTTCTAAACAGTAGACATTTTAGCATTTTACCATTTCATAACTTTCTAATATGAAAGTTACCAAAGGTCTAATTTTCTTTTGTTTTATAAAATTACATTAATTACTTAGTGTTTTTTTTTTAATTGAACTCGGTACATAGCCATGAACAAATTTAACTGACCCAACATGAACTAATCAGAATAATTAACATCTTTTCATGAAATTCATGACTGAAACCAGATTCCATCAAGCCTTCACACAAATCATATACATGTATATGAGCCATTTATATGGACTCTTAGCAAGATACTGTCATGTGAAAGGTCACATGATATGCCACATGATATAACTTGGTCTCAAAAGCTGTACAAAAATTGTGTGAAGTAATATGTATGTCTGCACATTTTAATATAAAAAGAATGTTAGTCAGATGAAAATGAAACATTTTAGGGTATTCATTAACTAACCGATGAATGTCCTTCTGTTTGTAGGTCCATGGTATGACAAAATTTCATGATACATATGTCCTCTCTAATTATGCCAGGAACAATATTAACTCGTTTGATATTACTTATAATATCCTAATTCCCTTTATACATGATTCATTGCTTATCGTAGCAGGTGGGTTAATGAGGGGTATATCTTTTCATAAATGAACAGCTGAAATTTGATATAACTTTGATTTCATGACATTTAAACACTAATTTCAGATTTCAGAATAAGGAATTAACAAATATTTTCTAAAAATCTCTAAAATACACATATGACACTCCCCATTCCTTGGAAATGAATCACATTTAAAGGCTGTTTTATGCATAAGTTTGAGGGGATGTCAGATGAAATAACAAAATTCTGGCCCGAATTAACAAAGTTGGTTTCCAATCCATTGGTTTCGAACTACATCTTATGCAGATTTTATCCTCCATTACCCAAATTTCAGCACCTACATTGATACGTCCAAAAATGAATTCATACATGCCACCTAAGCTAAATTGACGCTTGTCACTAAAATTACTGTATTTATAAGTTACATGTTTATGTAACTTAATCCCAACAAACAGTTGACTCATTAAAAAGCACCATTGTAGAGTGCCGAGATAAAGCACACTTTCATTACTGGATGATTTCTCAATATACACAATGAATTAGGTGTAATTGATAACAAATATCTGCATAAAAGATGATTTGAATCCACATATTCAAAACCACCATTGTGAATTCGGGCCATGGAGTGGCCTTGATACCACAATAAATGGCTTAAAAATGTACAAATCCATGATAAAACACAATCAATTTAATCTCTTATAACTCATTTCATACATCTTTGAATATAAACAATAACTTACATGTACATTGGTAAAATCAGGTACAATTCTTTACTTTTTTCACAAACATTCATTATTCCTATTTTGTTTACGAAAAAAAATCACATTAATGCAAGTAAAGAGATTACTACCAATGTCCAACAAAGAAATACCCAATCAGGCAAGACATTTAATGATAAAATGCTCTAAAATATTGCATGATACTTCATGTACTGTGAATGGCTGGATCTGCCGCCTATAATGTTCATAGGCAGCGAAAAACGGTATTGCTTACAGAGTGAGCTGCCAAAGAGAGTTACTAGTCAAGGATCCTGCACACACTCACACTTATGTAGAACAAAGAACATATTAGCCTCATAAACTACGACATTCCACATTCATTGATATATTGACGATTGGTTGTGTGATGGACAGGGGACGTCGAAAAGAGATGGAAGGAGAGAGAGATAGAGATAGAGAGACAGAGAAAGATTCATTCAGCTCTTTACCCATGCATACTACCACAGACAGTTTTTTGCCTTGCTCAAGTAAAATCTGATATGCATACCCATCGTTCTAGCTGACATTTGGATCTTAAATTTCTAATTTTCAACAAGGAATTTTAAACTAGGAATTTGGACTGTGTTATTTCATCAAAGAATGCTGCAAGCTCAATGGCTATGGAGTTATGTACAGGTCCTTGTTTCATCAAGCATCTTGTCAGTGAAAATCAATGACAAACTTGGTTTGAGCCAATCGGATGCAAGAATTTTGGTAGCTTACAACAAATAGTCAGTGAAAATTACTGACAATTCAATCCATGAAATGCTCCCCTGCTGTATAACTGTTGGCTTCAAGGAGGTTTTCAAGAATTTGCAAAAGTTTACATTTAAACTGTTAAACATACGCGTTGGAAAAGGGGAACACTCACAACATCATCAAAGAAACAAAGAAAGATATGGTCCCTTGCTTAATCTTCTTTCTTCTCCTGACTCGACTTCTCTGCGGCTTCGATAGAAGGCGTGGCGCCCCCATTGACGGCTGCATTTTGGTCTCCGGCTGCATGCATTTCACCCGTCGTACCGAACTCGTTGACTCGCTTGTAATCGGTTGGATAGATGTAACGTTGATATAAGAAGATAAGGAAGATGACATCTGTGGTAGTGAAAATTAAAAAAAAGTGAATTGCTTCAATCACAGATTTGCTGGTAATTACTGTAGAAACTCAAAGCCTTACAGATTAATAAGCCAGTTGTGGTAACGATTTCAAAATGAATTTGTATAAAACCCAATAAAATAACCACCCAAGTGTCTGTATGTTTGAATAAAAAAAATATGTGACAAATGTTCTGGAAGAATTTGCGTAATTACTGAGAAATTAGAAAACTGAGCATGGTAAAGCAGCCCAATGTCGGGTCTTAAAAAAAAAAAAATAGTAATTCGATGTCCCACATGTGCTTTTGTGTGCTAGTGATCTTCATTGTGAAAGTTTTTCAGCTAAGACTTCATGATCTCACACAGTTCGGTTTATGTAAATTTACCAGAGCAAGGTCTAGGACGGCAATTAACCTCGCTTTTATAGAATATCTCATGAAATTAGTGTTTTCTGCAACCGAATTCATTCATTTTTAGGCTCACCAGTGGATACCATTTGTAAGGAATGAGTGAAGATAATTGTCTTCAATGATAGTATTTCTTCAAACAATCACAATCATCATCACTATCAATAATGCAATAATAACGATGATGATGATGGGCTGTTTTCTTCAGCAAGAAATTTATCCACATTGCGCTGCACTCGACCCAGGTGAGGTGAATGGGTACCCAGCAGGATAAATTCCTTGAATGCACAGAGCTGGAAATGGCAGCTCAAACTAAAACAGTGGTAATAACAAGAATACACCTTGGAATAATTGGTGAGATAGATGGCGCTATACAAATGGTTATAATCATCATTATATGCAGTAAAAAATGTCCTTTTTTAAAAACTAAATTACTCAAGTTTGAGGAGGGAACTCACCATCTCTTAGGCAACCAATGCGATAGAGGGTGGGCATCTTGATTACAAATGCAAATATATCGTCAATGAAGGTGTTAAGTGCTTTGTAGGTCAGCATACGCCAGGGAAGATGTGCTATAGACTTCATTTTGTAATTAATGAAGAGTTGGGGTGTCATCATGATAAAACCTGTGGGTACATCAGAGGAACAAATTCGTAAAGATGGAATCAAAACTAGGACAATTTACAGAAGGTTCACGATTCATCAATCATGTCTTATACACACACTGAGTTGGATATTCATTAAAAGCAAGCAAAAATGTAAAATAAATGAATTGATTAATAAATAAACAAATAAATGAATAAAAAACAAAAATATTTTCTTTCCCTCTATTAGATGTTGATTGCATATGTGTCATTTCAGAGGCACAACATTCTAAGATACATAAGTCACAAAATTTGCTTGAATACAGTCAATGTGCACTGGGGACAGCAGACCTGCCAATCTCTGGGAATGAAAAACTGTATTCTGTGATAAAAAAAACTGTATTTTTCCCCCAAAAAGTGTATTTCATAATAAAATGCTTGGCGCACTCGCTCATCGCGGCGCTCAAGCTGCATGCAAGCTAAAATGCGCACTGCTCTTGCATTTGAAAAAAAACCCATTAAAACATGTGTATATCTTTACCCTGGTTTGAACAAAATGATTGAAAAAAAAACAAGTTACCTAAAATTACATTGATCTAATAACCATATTTGTGCACGTTTTATAAAATAGAGACATATAGAGATTATTTTTCTCAATAAATTACGATTTAGTTTTAAAAAATAATTTTTTTTTTTATTATTATTTATTTTTTTTACGAAAAACTTATTTTTCAAAGAAAAAACGTACTGCCGTATTTTGGTTGCAAAAACGTACTAAATACGGCTAAAACGTACTGGTTGGCAGGTCTGGGACTGCCTGTATAGAAGCACCACCTGTGAATAAAGACCACAAATTGGTTTCTCTGCATTTTTGTTTTTTTAATATGCATCTTTGATATATTACTTTTCAGTAATATCAAGTTAGAAATATTATGACTTTCTGTCACTTACTACTAGAGATTTATGTTCATTTCTTTCAATAACATGATTACTTTGGGCTTCACTAACACTACACATAATTTGTTTCGATTAAAATGATTTTGTTACAAAGATTTTGTCACAGATGTCATCATCGTCATAATCATCATTAACACCGTCATCATCAATCATCACCATTATTACCACCACCACCACTGCCATCATTGTCATCATCATCATCACCACCACTACCATCATCATCATCATCATCATCAACACCACCACCACCACCACCACCATCATCATCATCACCACCACCACCACCATCATCATCATCATCATCACCACCACCATCACCACCATAATGATGATGATCATCACCATCATCATCATAACCACCATCACCACCACCACCACCGCTATCATCACCACCACCACCACCACCACCACCACCACCACCACCGCTATCATTATCATCATCATCATCATCATCATCACCACCATCACCACCACCACCACCACCAAGACCACCACCACCACCACCATCTCTTACCAAATGTAAGTAAGAATCCATAGAGCATGCTGAGCACCCATGAATACCAGCCTCTATGCTCTTGATAAAAGAGAGAGTAGACGGCAAAACAAGCCAGTAGAGGAAACAATAACCAGGACAGGTATTTGAAAGCCATCTAGAAGACAAATCGAAAAGAGTGGCAAATGGTTACTGAAATCAAATTACTGTAGAAGAGATACAGAGATAGAGACATAGGCCCGTATTCTGAAGTCAGGTTTAACTTAGACCATGGTCTAACTCTTTGCTAAAATTATGGGAAGCCAAAAGTGTCAAAATTTTTATTAAGGTTGATGTTTCATATGTTTACTGTGCTCTTCCCTAGAGAATTATGAATGACTTGAGAGCCAAATGAGCTGAAATATATGATATCTCTACTGTTAGTGATTTATGTAACAATTGGCTATCCATACTTTAACTACAACTTTAAACCTGAGTTTAAGTTAAACCCGACTTCAGAATACGGGCCAAAGAGTTAGAGGGGCAGAACAGGAAGACAGGAAAGTACTAGATAGATGAAGTGAGGGAGAGAAGGTGGGGGGTGATAAAAATGTTACAAAGGGGTTGCTGGATACGCCAATTTCACCTTTCAAATGGGCACATGGAATCAAGTCTGTTAAATCTGCATATTAAATTCTCTGGATAATCATGTAAGATTTTATAGTCTAACATTTTTCCATGTTCTGAAGATTTTATGAAACAAGGGTCTGGACCATGGAATATGAAGTCATAATTAATTTGTAGGAAGGAAGTACATACAGGGCAAGAATCAAGACAGGTATCTGAATACAATCATTGACATGGAACGGAATGTTGCCAAGCATTAGGAAATCACAGAACTATAGAAAACTATAACACCGGTGTGTTGGCTTAGTTAGTAGAGCGTCAGTCTCACAACCGGGAGGTCGGGGGTTCAAACCCCGGCCGCATCAGACCAAAAGACGTTAAAAGATGGGAGTTGCTGCTACCCTGTTTGGCGTTCAACAATGCGGCTGCCGGGCCCACGATCAATTGGGCAAAGCAAATTTTCGGAGTATTTCATTTCATGTCTATTTCGAACAATAAAATTTGGATTTTCATCACTTTCATTTCATTTAAACAACGGGTCCAGGTCAATTTGGCACTTGAGACAACTCACTACTACTACTATCCTCATTCGTGCCCTGTGGCACATAAGACCTCCACGCTTTCTTTCCATTTTTGGCGGTCTCTAGCACAACCCCTGGCCTCATTCCAACTCTTCCATCCGTAGGTATTTCTCTCCAGTTCTCCTCCCAAGTTGTTTTAGGTCTACCCTTTTACGTTTTCCTCAGCCAACTCAGCCCCACCGAAAATTAGGTGCAGACTTTTCTGTCGTAAAACCTAACCCACACCCTAACCCTGTGGTAAGACTGATACCAAAATACAACAAATGAATTGAAATCATAGTAGAAAACATTGCAATAAATTGGAATTCAATACATTTGTCATCAAAATAATATTGGACAACTCAGCACCTTATTTTTCGGCAGGGCCAGGTTGTCTCAACTGCCGAGTTAGGTGGCACCAAAAACAACTAACTAATAATATTAGTCGATGGGAAATTATTAACAGGACCCTAATGATGAATATTTTTTTTAAGATTTCATAGAGTGTCTGAAAAGCAGTTACAATTGACATGAGAAAATAATCAGAAAAATGTGCTGCTATCATATAGGTACTGTATGAGTGCAGATTCAAATGTGATCTATACAACTGATTTGGAGCTCATATATATATATGTAATTCACAAATGAAATTAGACTAAATGATTTCAGAAAAAAAAAAAAATTCGGACAATGGCGTACCTCTGCAATTTATAAATATCAAAGTTTTACCATATATGTAGACAAATGTACAAATGGAAACTTGTCCAAAATATTTTTTAAACCTCCCTTTCCTTCCTCATATTAACCCATTGTCTACTGGAACAATGTGGTTCCTGAATGAAGCCTATGGGTGCTATAAATGTCAGTAGTCAACGGGTTAAAAGAAATATAATGAGCTTACTTTGTCATACTGCTTTGTACTTGATTCTGTGTAGGAGTCTTTATCAGCAAACTGCAGCTTTGGTATGAATCCAAGGATTAAACTCTCTCTGTCAAACTGGGTAAGAAAATATAAACATAGAATGAGACATCAAACACATATCACATTAATATACAAGTGGGATGGCTCCTAGGTGCATTATACATTATAAGTACTAGTGAACATGTGGTCTACTAGAAATCTAGCCTACTTAGACCCTTGTTACGCCGGATTTCGAACCTGACACCAGTCTCGGGACATGACTCGGGAAACGACTAATTTTTTCGATAAGTTCTCCCCATACGCTTTAACCCTTATAAAGATCTCTCAAACTCATCTCGGCCATCGACTGCGCAAACACGCGACAAAAGTTGGCACGCATGTTACCCATGGGATAACGTACAAAACTGCAAGATCAAATTCCTCGAAAAATCTCATTACTGATAAATTATGCTAATTTATGTGTAAAATTTAAAAATTTGCTCCAACTGACTAGCTGCTTGTCAGCCCTCTCCCAGTCGCAATAGGGTTTATATACACGAAACAGCTAAAACACAGTGAACTTTGTTCACTTCCCACACTTTTCCTCATGGTGCCTGGGCTGCAATTCATCTGGCATATCAAGAGTTAAGTAAAGCCACCATCTAAACAATGGCAGGAACTAACCTGGAGATTGGTGACCTTGGTGATCTTCCAGCAGTCAATGAGGAGCCCGATGAACACACTGACCTTGACTACAAAGTTAGTCTCATTGTCTAAGATGTAGAGAAGCACCACAAGGGATTGGAACACACCAAAGAACACTGAACGGACTGACAGACCCTCCAGAGATTTGCGGCTGTTCCAGAATTGGATATCTATGATGGAAGCAGGAAAGTTCAAAACATATTGAATTACAGTGAAAATCTATGATTACCTAATCAACCTGCTAGGTGGCTGTTTCAGAATTGGATATCTGTGAGGGGTCATACTGAAGGAATTTTATCCAAATTAAAAAATTAAATTGAATTACTGTTTTAAAAAAGTCCTTGTCATGTAGTCAATTTTGAAGAATTTTGCTAAAACCTGCATTCCACAGAAGGCAAGACCTCTGAAAGACCGCTATAAGACCATGAAACTTACTTAATCTTGAAACTTTCAGTGAACTTTCAAAGATCTCTGAGGTCTTTCATAATTCCTGATTGATCTTTCAGTTATCTTTGTGGTCTTCATGATCTCCAAAACTTTTTGAAACGGTTTAAAACAGTTTTTCAGGAAAATGGTCTTTCAGCAGTCTCTTGATGAACTTTCAAAGTTCTTAATAGTCTGTCCATGATCTTTAAACAGTCTCTCAAGATCTTCTCGGAGATGACTGAAAGACTCGTGAGAGATCATTGAAAGATCATTGAAGGACCAGGGGGGTGTTTCACAAAGACTTAAGTATGACTTAGAGTCGCACTTAAATACCGTGTTGCGTACGGTATGAAAGGCTTGACCGCATTGGTCAGATCGTGTCATGAGGACGCGCACTAATGCGTATCTATCAATAAGATCGCGCGTTGCATATCATGTACGCGTCGGCATTTAAGTGCGACTTAAGTCATGCTTAAATCTTTGTGAAACACCCCCCAGGAAGTCCATGGAAATAATTCTGAAAGATCACTTGTTGCATAAAAGGTTTCTGCAAGACCATTGACAGATCTCTACAGGACTAGTCTAAGCCCAGGAATACAAGATGTACCAATCATTATTTCAGAGTTCTTTGCTGGGTCTTTCAGAACCATTCCACAGAGATAACAAATTTCAGTGATCTTGGAGACTGCTGTTAGACCTTGCCAATTTTTTGGCTTTCAATGGTCCTTCAAAGGTCTCCCTTCTGTGGAAGTGGGGCCTTAGACATGGGCTTGTATTCTGAACTTTGGTTTAACTTAAACCATAGTCTTATTCTATCTATGATTTAACCATGGGCTAGTCTCCAGGCACAGACCCTTGGTTTTTGCAATTTGCATACAGGGGTGTGAGTGGTCACAAATAAAAAGATCTGAAAAAAGCTGAAGTGTTGAAAAAGTCTGAAATAGAAAGAGCTCCCATACTTTTTGCACAGAGGAAGGCCAAAAATAAGCTAAAATTAAGCTGAAAAAAAAATCTGAAATCAGATAAAAATCTGAACTCTCACACCCCTGTGCATAGTGCATAATGCAGAGTCTGAAGTAGTGAGACTAGATTCATTATGCACTGTGGCTGGCTTTACCCATGCAGACAGAGTTTGGCACCTAGTCTTCATCTCTAGACATGGTATTGGTTAAAGTGTCAAATATGAGCATGTGCAGACCCTACATGACCTTGATCATGTGACCTGAAAGCCATGCAGGATGTTCAATGATACTTGATTGCTCTTATGTCTACGAACTAGATTCATAGACTTTCAAAGTTATGATGGCAATTCAGCAAAAACACCTACTAAAAATTAACCTTGGTTAAGATTTCAATGTTGATGCCGCCGCTGCTGTCGGAAAAGCGGTGCTTAGAGTCTCGCTCTGCTAAACAGGCGAGACAAAAATCACACTAAACTCTTCATGAAACACTAGGTGATTTTACGTCTGGTGTTGGCATTGGTGTTGGTGTTGGAAGCACAATTTGGATTGCTTCCCCTGACTCCAAAATCTATCCTGAGTTTGTAAAACTGATCCAGATTACATTATTGACACCTCAACAACTAGTGAGTGACTTTTCAGGACCATCTTCATTTTATGTTTGGTGTTATACTCGTGTAAAAAAAAATGACCTAACACCAACACCAATAGGTCAACACTGAACTTGAAATCACCCACTGCCTTGAAGTCAGCTTCCCTGATGTGACTGTGGTATTACTAAAGAACTCACCGTTCTTGAATGCCAGGAACTCAAAGATGCTATGTACAATGGATACCACAAATGTCATGCCAAGCAGGTAAGGGTTGGTTTCTAAGATGGCTCTCTGTCAATAAAACAGTCAACAGAAACATTGTTACGAGATGAGATTTTTACGAGTGATCAATCACAATAATCAATTCAATCGATCATGGAAATCAACCGCATGATCAATTGCCAAGTTTCATGTTACGAGGGTCCAGGAGAGCATTTCATCAACATTTGTTATCCAAAATGTTGTCAAATTAGACAACTTTCCTTGATTCGGATTGGCTCTGAACCAGTGTTGCTACGGTAAGTGCCGTACGAAACAGGATTTGACGTATAAAATGTCCGACAAGTCCTTTCAAGAAACGCCCTCAGAACTTATGTCTATCGTGAATGAATTCCGGGTTGTCACTAAGGCTTGAATTTAAAAAGTCTGAAAGTCATATAGAATGAACCGTTTCTTACGTAAAAAAGATGTTTTCTATGGCCCAAAAATATGATGAAAGAGTCAGAATTCAGACTTCATTCAGAGAAGTGACGTCCCTGATTAACATCTCAGACAAACTAGCAGCTTTGACTGAAAAAAAGTTTTTTTTTTTGGTTACCTTAAGACCATCTTCTTCTTCATCTTCATTTCCTTGTTCCTCTCCAAGAAGTAGAGACCATTGATTCCTCATGGTTTGTGCTGCGTAGAACTGGAGCTTGAACAGACCCATGGGGGTATACGTCAGTCGGAATGGCAATTCTCTATGTGGAAAATAAAATGAGATTCATTTAGTGAAGGTCATGATGGACTTTGAGACTTTTTTTTATCGTAATGCATGAGATTGTATTAATACCAAATCTTACCAATCTTAAATGACTTGATTTACCAAAGCAATGGGTCCTGTGTTAGTACTTTCACCTTAGGAAAGATATGAGAAATCAACTAATGCAAGACTAATTATACTAATATAATCATTTTGAAGGGAATACTCACTCTGTAGTTTCATTGATTGGCTGGTATTCGCTGTTAAGATTCCAGTAGTCATTGACGAATACAATGGGATAATAGTCACCGGAAGGATGGAATTTTATCACTGATGAAATAAGACACATGAAAACAATATATTAGAAAACACTGCATGCCCAGAGCAACATGTCCCCTTGCCTCCTAGATACCCTACTGCATGCAATTACGTAAAAACTTTCTCCATAATAGAAGGTAGAAGTGTTTGACAGATCCCTGTAACTGATCTAACTCATTACAACAATAACTGGGGGGCTTCCGAGAGTATGTTAAATGGATTATGCAAGAAGCCAGGTACGTATCTATGTCAGTTCACCAATTATCTTTTGTTTGCCATACATAAAGCCTCCCCCACCCCACTCTCCGTTTAGAAATTACCATGAAATCAGCACCCAAGATGCGTTGGTTTAAAGTATGGTGATATATATAAGAAAATCTGTGAACAATTATTTACAGTTTGGGAAATGATTATCAGACCACTTTCCTACTAAGCCCCCATACGGCGTGGTCCAATAATTATCACGCTGTCTATTAACCAAATCACTCTAGAAAATTACTTACTTTTGTCCAGGGGTGAAGGAACGCTGCCTTGTTTCCATGGCGAATGATCGTGCACAAGGGCGATTGTCAAATTCGGATGCCAGTGAGATAGAATTTCAATAGGCCCTTCCGCTTCTGCTCTCTACAGACATCAGAATGAAAGAGAAAAGAATTGGAATTGAAATGAACTGATGAGAAAATCATACTGGACCATCTTAATGGTGGTAAATTGCCTGTCAATCAACAACCACTTCGTCAACTTTCCATTTGGTCTCATGCCATGTGATCTAATCTTATTCCATCTACAACTAGTTCATCTTCTAACTGACAAAAATATCAATCACAAGGGAGAATAGGAGCTCACAGACCTGCCAACATCTGGGAATGAAAAATTGTATTTTGTCATAAAAAAACCCTGTATTTTTCCCCAAAAAAGTGTATTTCATAACAAAATGCGTGGCGCACTCGCTCATCGCGGGGCTCAAGCTGCATACAAGCTAAAATGCTCTTGCAGATGAAAAAAAACAACATTTAAACATCTCACCCTGGTTTTAACAAAATGATTGAAAAAAAAACAAGTTACCTGAAATTACATTGATTTAATAACCATATTTGTGAAAGTTTAATGAAATAGAGACATATAGAGATGATTTTTCTCAATAAATTACGATTTTGTAAAAAAAAAAAATATATATATATATATATATATATATATATATATACAAAAACATATTTTTAAAAGAAAAAACGTACTGCCGTGTTTTGGTTGCAAAAACGTACTAAACACGCCAAAAACGTACTGGTTGGCAGGTCTGAGCTCAGCCACAGAGCTTTCAGGAACCTAACTTTGATTTGTTACGTTCAACGTTGTTTCCGACTCGCGATCATCAAGCATGTCGTTCGCATCAATGAACCCAGTACACAAGAACATGCCCGGTTCCATGACGTCATCAGCTTTGAAGGTATACAAATAGCGAAGAGGCATGAGTGCGATGGTGCGAGATTTCGCATGAGGTGAAAGAAAGATGCTCTATTCAACAAGGCGTTAGCCGATTGAGAATATTCGCAATTTGTGTTGTACAACGCCTCAGAATTTAGCGAAAATATGAAGAAAAAAAAACAAGAGCTTTTCCCAGCAGTAATCTATGAAAAGGGAGCAAAAATATTGAAAGCGAAAAGCAAATCCCACAAGCGCACATGACCTCGGGCAGCATCGCACATTTAGCCAGCAGGCTATATGCGTATTTCACCTTCATTTTTTACTGAGCGCAATGGATTGAATCGTATTGTGACGTCACCTCCTAAAGCCATGCGACGGTACATTTTGGATGGTACGTCGTGTGTGCAACGGTACGAATGTTTGACACTCAGTCTCCCATTCGCTCGCGTACAACAAGCTAAGTGGGCGTTGGATTGGCCCATCAGCATGTCACAAATAATACATACATTCACATCTCTGCCAGAATCTAAAAGGCTGGTCTTGCTAACTCTCTACTCATCTACAAAACAGAAAACTTGGGTCCCTACCTTAATCACTTCTGGATCAGCCTCCGTCTCTCCTGTCAATAAGTTCTTAGTCTTCTGGAAACGCCTCTTCTTGAATTTATTAATTCCTGTCAAGATTTAAAAAAAAAAGTGTCAGACAGAGATCTCAAAAACTATAACTTAATATTCATTCATAAATTAACAAACAGGTAATAGTCGATAGTAATGTAAATTTAATAAACCAAAATAAAATCAATTTGTTTTTTTACTCTTCATTGTTGTAATGTTGGTAACAAAGGGATTAAAAACCAGAGAAATACATAACAAATTGTAATAAAACTATACACAAAAAAATTATTTTGAAAGTAAAAACTTGTACTTGTAAAAAGTAATTTTGTTTAAACTGCTACATGTAAAGATAATTTTTAGAGAAAGTATTGGCCCAGTCGAGTCAATATTTAATGACATAAGAGTGATAAATACAAGATTTTATGTAAAAAAATTGCATAATGCCATAATTTAGAAAAGAAAATTGTTAAGTGAAAATTTAAAGGAAACCAAAACAGAGAAACAATCTTATGGAAAGAGTAAAATGTGAGGAACAATTCAAAACAAGTTTCATCAAAATCTGGTATGAAATAAGCAAGTTAATGGACGTTTAAAGTCTCGTTGTACTTTCTATGGGGATCCTCATATTGGCCACCATGCTTCAGAATCACAGATTTCGTGGACAACTATCCATTTATTTTGTACAAAATTTTTCAAATTTTCCCCATCATCTTTCAAACTGCATCTTGTCTCCTTCTGAGCATAACATATGTCTTGGGAAAATCTAATTCACACCACATATATCAAGGTCAGAAGGAGATAATGTGAAATATGTAAACTAAAGGGGAAAATCTCAAAATTTGTGTACAAAACAAATAGAGAATTGTCTACAAAATCAGCCATTTTGAAGCATGTTTGCCAATTTGAGGATCCCCATAGAAAGTACAACAAAACATGATGAAACAAGTTTGAGATTGCTCCTCTCACTTTATTCTTTCTGATAAGATGGATTCTCTCCTCGTATTTTGGTTTCCTTTAATGGTTCAGACTTTGAGAATACATCACAGGCAACATAAAAGCCAATTCATATTGTGATTATACGGTCAATGGCCAAGATCTTGCACGGCTAATTCAGCCCCCCACTCTCATATCTCAATGAAAATAGGGTTATATATTTATTTGGACTATATACCTACTTTTTGAGATCGACACTGTGTACTTCTTGGCATACTTTCCCCTCTGCCTTGGGTCTGGAGAATACCCTGATTTTGTGAAGAATACATGGAGGTATATTGATGCATTGTTCATCATGCTCTGCAACAAAACACACAAACAGTGGGGTTAGGAAACCAGCATCAAATCTATTTCTTCAAATTGTATACAAGAGTATTTACAAACTTTTGTGTGGGGGCATCTTGGTCTAGTGGTTATGACTCTCATCTGTCAATCTGAGGGATTGTGGGTTCATTTCCTAGCCTTCAGCAAGAAATTTACACATATAATGTGCCACTCAACCCAGGTGAGGTAAATGGGAACCCGGTAGGAAGAATCAACTAGGTAGCAGAGCTAAAGCCAAGGTAATAATAATTGCAGCATCCACTGGAACTGGGAGACCAGTTTTCAGAACTGGGGCCCGTTGCAGAAAGAGTTGCGATCAAACGCAACTCAAAAAATCCTGCGCAACTTGATTTTCAGCCAATGAAACACCTGTATTCGGGACTTGCGCTTGATATTTTGACTTGCGTTTAAATGCAACTCTTTCTGCAACAGGCCCCTGAAGTGGCTCCCGTGAGTAGGTATACAGTTGTTATCATATTCATTGTAGATCTTTGAAAAAGAAGTCTAGATGGATTCTTGAATCTTGATAGCGTGCAATTGCAACTTATGCCTCTGCCATTGCCATATCTAAAGTATATTACTGAACAGGTAACTTCTACAACTTTCAAATTAAGAATTTCTCATCAGCTCATGAGTTATTGTGACTATTAGCCATGACGTATATCAGTCCAGTGTTCTGGTCACTGTGGTCGGCGCTGGACGGGACCGACTAGTATGGGGCATTTCTAACAGGCATTGAGACAAAAAAATTCATTCCCTTTGCTTCGAATTTCTAATAACAATGAATGGGGATTTTCCTAAGGTCCTTTTTTAGTTTCCAGAGCTCTTTTGAGCATTTCATTTGCAAAATTGCCCCGAGTCCCCATGTAATTTGTCCCCTAGTTTTTAACCATAGAAAAAATACCCAAGTCAATACTGTTCCTGATCAAAAACTTTCCAACTGTTCCTCATCCACAAATGATCAAACTGGTACTTACCTCTGTCGCTTGAATTTTAGCATCCAGTTCAAATGTTCCATCGCCACTGGGGCCACCTTCCCAATCGCCATACTCTAATTCTTCAATCTCCCAGAATAAATACTGAGAATTATTAAACTCTGTAAAAGTCTCTTCTTCTGATATGTATACTCTTAGATCCTGATGGGAAAAAAATATCAGGTAGAATGGAGAAAACAAATTTAGGAAGAGCATACAGTTAGCAGAGTAGGAAAACAAGAGGTGTAACCCTGATAATATACCTAAAAATAACCTTTATAATGCATACTAGATTCTTCACAGTTCATGACCCAATTAACAAATAGGCAGTGATGTTCGCAGACTTGTTAAGAGCCCCAAAGACCCCACACTGCACGGCACACTCGATGGCGTTGTCTACAGGATCAGGATACCCTGTGGGACTTGTGACAAGGTATACATCAGGCAAACGGACATTTGTGGAAAAGCCTTCTGCTGATGACATAAAAAATGTACCTCTGTCAAGACTTAAAAATCTTCTCAAAACTCTTTTATTTAACTCTTGGCTCCTTATATGCCTTGAGCACTCTACAAAGTGGATTTGGTGCTTTAGAAGTCACAATATTATTATCATTATTATTAAAGAAAGAAAGATAAAGAACGAGAAGGGAATATTAAAAGGGAAGAAAGATGAAGAATAAATGAAAGAAAGCAAAATAAATATAAGGAAGAAATGAAAGAAAGAAAGAAAAAGAATGAAAAGGGAAAATAACAAGGGAAGAAAGATGAAGAATAAATGAAAGAAATAAAAATAAGGAAGAAATGAAAAGAATAAAACAATTAATAAAAGGAGAATGAAAGAAAGAAAGAAAGACAGACAGAAAGGAATTAGAAACACAAAAAAGAAGGAAAGAAAGAAAAATAAAGAAAAAAAAGGATAGAAAAAGAGACGGACAAAATAAAGGGTGAATGAAAGAAAGGGTGGAAGGAATATTCGTTATATATTGGTGGCCGTCATTTTTTTAGCAAAGAAGAACGCGGCCATCATGAGATGTGATAACCCTCTAGCTATTGTAAATATTATCTTAAATATCGTGAAAGATAAGAACGTTTTCAGAATACCACTCTACATTGTTATCTTTTAGTGTGCTTTGGTATTATATGCGCGAGTAAAAATTTACGCGCTCAGCATAGGATGTAAAGCAAGAAAGATAAGAAAAAGATAAGAACGTTTTCAGAATACCGCCCCAGGTCTCTGAATATGATTTACATGGATGACATGCTTAGAAAGAGAAATAAGAAGAGATGGGAGGGGGATGTAAAGGAGAAAGAGAGGGAGAGATAAAACGATAATGGGGGAGTGGGCAGTGAGTTACAACAGAAACCCATCTTACAAAGAGTTGTAAATGATCAGTTCAGCCTCAACAACTGGGTACATGGAAATCGATCAATGTTATATAATTTTCCCATGGAAAATATTTCCAATGTCCTTTTGTAAACAAGAGGAGCATACTGTCAATAGAACAATGAATGTATGAAATCTAGAAGAAAAAAAATGACATTGCTGGCTTTCCCAAATTGTGGTTGATTGGATCGATAACAACTATTTGTAAGATTGAGCCCAGGAAGGCAACCATACCATGAGAGTTCCAGTGGCAAAGAGATTGGTGCCCGGCCTCATGGCCACTTTGCCTGGTTCATCAGCTGGTGTGTCCGATGGCGTGCTGGATCTACCCCTGAAGAAGCTCATGATCATATAGATGACAAACATACGGAAGGCCATACCCTTGACCATCTGCCACATGTTGGGCTGTTGCTGCTGTTGCTGCGGTTGGTCCCCTTCCCCTCCGGCCTAAGATGGGAGAAAGAACTTGTGTTATTGTTTTATTTTCATCAATTTCCCTAGTAGATCAATATCGAAATTCAGCTTTCAGATAATTTCTATACATAGTAGACCGGCCAAAACGATTTTTTATACTTTGGACGGCAAAATTTGTTAATGCTTGCTAATGCTTGGCATCCCAGCTAATAGTCTTGCAAAAATACCCAGGAATAGCGTACGGCCGGATGCCAAGCGCAATTTTGCGTGAAACTGTCATTTTTAGCGTAAAATCTGAAAGAATGTCGAAAATCACGCATTTTGATATTTTGACGGATTATTTTAATATTTTTGATCATCTTTGATATGCAATTATTTTTATTCAGAGTTTCAAATTATAAGTCTCATAAATATGCATTTCAAATTTGAATATTACACACACACATATGGCACAGGGAAACATAAAACCGCGATTTCCTCAAAATAAAAGTTTGTGAAAACTATCAATAGTTTAAAGTTTTTTACGCAACTTAAATTCTTCGATTTAAAAGCGTTTCTCAATCGAATGTATAGTAAATGTCCTAATGCCACAAAAATTAAAAGAATTTTCAAGTAAGATGGAATATATCTCATTTTATGTTATCCGAAAGGAGACAATGTGCATTTTACCAGGCGCGCATTTTGAAAGAAAAATTGAAAATACCGTACATTATGTACATAATTACATGTAAAAGTACACACTTAAAGCGAGTTTTTAATTACATGTATAAGTACATACTAAAGCGAGTTTTTAATTGAATAGCACAATTTGTCAATTCTTTGCATCCCAGCTCAAATTCTTGCGGAAATACTGAGGAATAACGTACGGGCGGATGCCAAGTGCACTTTTGCGTGAAAGTATCATTTTTTGCGTGAAATCTGAAAGAATGTCGAAAATCACGCATTTTTATATTTTGACGGATTATCATCATATTTTTTATTATCTTTGATATGGAATTATTTTTATTCAGAGTTTTAAATTATAAGTCTAGTAAATATGCATTTCAATTTGGAATATTACACACACATATATGGCAATATGAAATATAAAATCGTGATTTACTAAAAAATAATAGTTTGTGAAAACTATCAATAGTATAATGTTTATGTTCCGCATCTCAATTTCGTCAATTTTAGCGCTAACCGAATAAATACATAATAATTGTTGTCATGGCACATATAGTGAAAACAAATGTTGAAATAAGATGCAAGATATATCATTTTATGTTATATATGCGAAAGATAACAATGTACATTTATCGGATGCGCATTTCTGATAAAATACAAACAGCGCACAATATTACATCTATATTGCACATACTAATATTAATCAGTGCGATACTCGTCATGATAGTATATAGGATTATGTTTACTTTTGTAGAGTTCGATCTTCTTGCTATTTCCGTGAATTAATTGGTGCTGAACATTAATCTACCTGTGGCGATATTCATAAATAGGTCTTATATTTAATTTGCCGTTAACATGGTAATACTAATTTTGTAGGAATATCTATATCCAAAATCATAGAAACAGTAGCGTACCTAGGATTTTCCACGGGGGGGGGGGGGGGGGGGCAAACCGTCGGCCAAAAAAATTGACAAGCAAAAAAAAGTCTTCAAGCTCGTCAGGGGGGGGGGGGGCAAAAAATGTCTTCAAGCTCGTCGGGGGGGGGGGGGGGGCCGGGGCATGGATACGTCTTTTGCATGGGTTGGGACTCGTCAGGGGGGCAGACTGCCCCCTCTGCCCCCCCCCCCCGTAGGTACGCTAGTGCATAGGAAATAAACATGTATGAATAAAACGATCGAATTAGCATTTTTAAACTACTCTGTCAATCTACATTTTACTTCAATTATTGGATTATCAAAGTCTAAAAAATATGGCCGTTGCCACGGCAATACCTATTTTTGTCTCGCCTGCATGCATAGCAGAGCAGGACTAAAGGAGCCAGGGGGGGGGGGGCAGGGGTACATCCCCTGCATGAGTTGTGACTCGTCGAGGGGCAGTCTGCCCCCCCCCCCCTTCACGCTAGTGGTATATTATCTTGAAAACGGGACACTTTCAGCTCCACGTAATCCTTTCGGACACTATACATGACCTTAGGCAGCGGGGGGAGGGGGGGGGGGGGGGAAGAGGCAGATGCGGCCAGAAATTTTGTAACTCGTTTTAAGTATGTACTTATTCATGTAATTATGTTAATAATTTACAGTATCTTCAATTTTACATTCAAAATGCCCCTCCCCCTCCCCGCTAAATTTTGCATGCCCAATTATGATGAACCAATTTAAATCGAAGAAAATAACTTGTAAAAAAAACTTAGAACTATTGATAGTGTTCACAAACTTCTATTTTGAGTAAATCACGATTTTTTATGTCATATTGCCATATATGTGTGTGTAATATTCCAAATTGAAATGCATATTTAGTAGATTTATAATTTGAAACTCTGAATAAAAATAATTCCATATCAAAGATAATAAAAAATATGATGATAATCCGTCAAAATATCAAAATGCGTGATTTTCGACAGTCTTTCAGATTTCACGCAAAAGTGCACTTGGCATCCGCCCGTACGTTATTCCTCAGTATTTCCGCAAGAATTTGAGCTGGGATGCAAATAATTGACAAATTGTGCTATTCAATTAAAAACTCGCTTTAGTATGTACTTATACATGTAATTATGTACATATTAATGTACGGTATTTTCAATTTTTCTTTCAAAATGCGCGCCTGGTAAAATGCACATTGTCTCCTTTCGGATAACATAAAATGAGATATATTTCATCTTACTTGAAAATTCTTTTAATTTTTGTGGCATTAGGACATTTACTATACATTCGATTGAGAAACGCTTTTAATCGAAGAATTTAAGTTGCGTAAGAATCTTTAAACTATTGATAGTTTTCACAAACTTTTATTTTGAGGAAATCGCGGTTTTATGTTTCCCTGTGCCATATGTGTGGGTGTAATATTCAAATTGAAATGCATATTTAGTAGATTTATAATATGAAACTCTGAATAAAAATAATTCCATATCAAAGATAATCAAAAATATTAAAATAATCCGTCAAAATATCAAAATGCGTGATTTTTCGACATTCTTTCAGATTTTACGCTAAAAATGACAGTTTCACGCAAAATTGCGCTTGGCATCCGCCCGTACGTTATTCCTCAGGACTTCCGCAAGACTTTTAGCTGGGATGCCAAGCATTAACAAATTTTGCCGTCGAATCCTTATCTAGAGCACTTTTTGACTTTTGGCCGGTCTACTAACACTGACATACACAAAAATGTCCGTTTTCAACTTTTAGTGTATTTTCTTGTGATCACGTGTGCCAAAACTTATAACATGTGGAGCGCCTCTGGCAGTCATGCCTGCATTACGCAATTTGATATAGTAGCAGTGCTACCTTTGAAAACAACTATCAAATAAATATTCACAAAAAACACAATTCGTATAATAATATTAGAGGTGGGTTATAAATAGGTGATAATTCAAAACCAAGTGTTACATATCTCAATTGAAGCAGAATTTTGCCCTGATCGATATGACACAATTTTTAAGAAAATCGGTTGAAAAATGGGACAGTGCAGGCCAAAAAAAAAAGAAGATTTTGAGGGGGCGTGGCCTATCAGTGCCGAGTTGTCTCTTGGGAATGAAAAAGTCCTCATTTTCTTATTTGAAGGTCTATTGAGCTGATTCTGGTGTCTATTCATATGTTCAAGTTTCGAAAACGATTCGTATTGATGAACCCATTTGAACCCCAAAATTCACAAATGAGAAAAAAATGTGGATAAACATAAAATGAGCTATCGGATTCTCCGAATCATCAAATAGAATTGAGCTTATTTTTCATGGATTACGTTGGATTTCAAAGCTAACGATGCCGCCGTATGCATTGTACAGGGGTATAATCACAGAGGGGGAAATTGAGTATTCCTCCGCCCTGCCATAGCTAGCCTGGAGGCTTCTAGAGAGTAAAAAGTAAAAAAGTATATACTGTACGTAGGCTTTCTCTCCATGAAGCCTGGTTCGGTTAGCCATTGGTCTATACCGTAAGTAACGGTCTATTAACCGCACCTTTTTCTCGGCGGGATAGAAGCAAAAGTCGGGAGTGCGGTTTATCCACGGTGACGGGTCTAAGCCAGCCCGCCGTAACTCCTCCCGAACATGTAAGACGTCTGCCAGTTCACAACACATGGAGTGGCCGGGCGTAGCCGCCCAGGGCAATGTCGTTTAGAGGGGTATGAGCCGCGGGTAATGGGAAGCGATTATTACGATCTTAATCAAATATTGTCCATAACAAACGCACCCACCTTCATGACACTAATTTCGACTTTATTCTCGATTCAAAGCAGCGAAGTACCCTGGCTAAGTTCAAAGAGAAACCAAGCATACTCGGTAATATTTTGTCACAGCTGAGCGAGAGTTGAGTGAGCTGAGAGCTAGCTTGCGTTGTATTGTGGTTATATAGTGCGACTTAAGCTGGCGCTATTCGTTTTAACCCCTCCCGGCCGCGAAAGTCCCGTTTCGCGCCAGCTTATTTTTTCTTTCTCGTCTGCTTTTCATAAGATACCATGTACACCACGCACGAGAGAGACGGCACGAAGCCGTCAAAACAATTGGAAAAAATGCAAATTTCTTTGTTTCTTGAACCTTCTTGTAATCCCGTATCCAAAATTCATGCTAAGACATCGAATGCTAGACAAATTCTGAAAGTGATTGTGAGGTTGTGATGCAAGAAATGTGAATGTTTCTTCCTCCTACGCCAGGAAAGACACATCATACTTTGATAAGAGGTACTGCTGGTACCGTATCGTAGTTTGCAATGTAAGAACGGCAGTGCTGTGTGTGTACACTGTGACTGTGAGGTGAGTGAATGTGAAAGTGGCCAATATTGTTGGGACTTTTCTTTCTTGCTAACATTTAGATGAATTGATCATGAACAGCAGATTTCTGCATACCGGTAATCTCTTTGGATACCTTAAAATCTTTAACTGAGTTTTTGTTTCTTCGTACCTCAAATATGCATGTAAATGTGAGGATTTTTTTTTTAGTCCAAAGTTGGGGCTGCGGTTAATCCACGGGTGCGGTTTATAGTCCGTTACTTACGGTACACACCGTAGGTTTTCCCACGGTGAAACTAGACCTATATCACACGTCGTTTTGCTTAGGATTTTGAGCCAAAACTAACGTACATGGGCCAAAACAATAAAGCAAATTTTATGATATTAATCGACCGATGCAAGTATTGTACGATTCATATTTATCGGCCGATGCAAGTATTTTTTAAATTTAAATTGGCAGCTATACACGCGTGTGGTATCTAGGTATCGATAACAAAGACATCAAGATGGTGACCAAAACAGACTGGGTAAGTCAACACTCATGCTCTTAATTATTTTTATATTTACTACTATTTATTGAATAAATATATACAAACATATTAAATTTGGGGGGTAAATGTTGTTTTGGCCCATGTACGTTAGTTTGGGCTCAAAATCCTAAGCAAAACGTGTGATTTAGGTCTAGTTTCACCGTGGAAAAACCTACGGTGTGTATAGACCAATGGCTACCTGAACCAGAAATACGTGGAAGTCGTGTTCATCGCCGGCGAACTCGATAAGTCACGTGACCGCCGCCATTTTGCTAGGTCAATTGTTCGAGAACACGCCGGAGAAGGCTATTGAAAGTATGTGCAAGATGCAATATGTTTTCTCTATGTATTTCTAGTTCAGTGGTTGAAGCGGGACATTTTAGCACTTTTTAATCTAGCACCGCTCATGATTTTGCCGCCCTCTGTACTAGGTTGCATTAACAAAGGATCAAAGATGGCGATGTCAACAAGTGTAAGTAAGTAAACTCTCTTCTACTTTTATTACTTCATGTCATTTTGGCGTCATTTTGTAACCATAACTATCCATTTTTTGCCAAACGTTGCCAACCAATATTTTTACCCATGTACAGAAGTGTTAACCTCAGATTCTAAACATAACTAGCAGTTTGGCGTATTTTTATAGTTGCCTTTTTCTTTGGTGCGTGGGAGCCTATATGTACAAACGCCAGGCGTTCGGGGAGTGACCATACGTAGACTCTTACTTTTACTCCCCAGACGCCTCCAGGCTAGGTATGCAGACATGGGTTACCATTTTTCCTTTTCAATTACTATTTTCAAAAAAGAAAGTCAGTAATTCTTTTTTACTTAGGTCTAAGACGAGTAACGCTGTCATTAGCGACTTTTTTCTTTGATTTTGACTTTGTACTAGACGTAGACCTAAATTTAGTGTGTCTGGAGAAAAAAATTATTTTTCTTCTTTCAAGAAAATATCACATTTTCTTTGTGAATTTGAAGAGAAATGACCTTCAGACTGGCAGAAATGTAACATTTTTGAAAAAAATCAAATTATTGGCTGCAAAAAAGAAGAATGAAATTAGGTCAATTTTCAGCATTTCTCTGCCATAGACTGTGTAGTTAAGAAATGGACACACACAAATCCAAATTTTTAGCTTCCGAGAGCTGTTATAAATTTATTATTAATGCCAAAAACTTGTCCATAAAGAGTCCAATAGGATTTTTTATGCTCTATCTGATGGTGTGATTTTTATAAAGATTTGGAAACCAGATCACAATGAAAAATTGCGACAAAGTGAAAAAAATTGTGCAAAACAGAAATTTCATTTTCCCATAGAAAACGCATGGGGAAATGGCAATCTCAACACACACAAAAATAAGGGTTTGCAATTTATCTCTAAATCCTTATTTAAATTGATCATATAAACTTGTCCTTATTGACAAAAGAAGCCCCTGAATTTTCTCTTTCCATACATGCCAAACACAAGTTAATAATCAATTCAGATCACATTTTTCTAGTAGCCTGAACTTCCCTGAAAAAATGTGCCACATTTTCCCCTAAAGTAAATCAGCCTGTTTTATGCTGACACTTTTCAGTGTGGCTTCAGACACCCTACTAAATTTAGACCAAAAGCTTCGGTCTCTGTTATGTTGGTTGTTCAGCTGAACTCCGTTGGCTTCACTCACCAAATACAGAGACCGAAGTTCTAGCGCGATCTGTACAGGGGACTCAATGGCCATATGTTTATGTACTTAAGATCGGATAAAACGGGGAAGTGAATTTGCGCGACAGCCGAGGTAAGTCACTGTTTTTGTTCCTTTTAACTTGATTTTTCTCCGTTTTTTGGCAATTAATGCCAAGAGGGAATATTAATTTGCATTTTGGTCGCGTTAATTTTCAAAATTTTTATTCATTAAAGACAAAAATTGAAGAGCCCCGACGGGGGGATTTTGCATTGCAAGTCCCCTAATGGTGGCTGCACGCTAGCGAGCCGTCTGTGTACGAGGAGAAATTTAAAAAAAAAAAAAAAAAGTAAAAAAAATTCCTCGAAACAGACGGCTGCCAGCTGCCTATACTAAATTTTGCTGGAGATTTTTTGCACAAACTATTCTTGAGAGGAATCAACCAGGTCATGAAAAACCTTGGAGGAACTTTTAAGAAATCCAAATTCAATTTCAGGGGCACATACATGTCCCTTCCCATCCCATACAATAAAGCTCATATAACACTGAAACGTGATGACGCCTATTAATTTGCATGCACAAAAAATCGCTCATGCCGGCAAGTTAAGAAATGAGAATGCCTGAGTCAGCTCCCATGCGGCATTTCCTTTAAAACATTGTCTATAATCTTAATTTTTATGAAATGAGACTTGCATTTTTACCCAAATGATTTTTCCCTTCATCTCTTCAATTGAAGCAATACTCACCGTCCCATTCTCTGGAACTCCAGCATTTTGACTCTCGCTTACTTGCACATTTTGACCGTCAGTGGACGCCATTGTCACTCATTGTCTGTCTTCAATACGATAACAACAAGAAAACAAAATGTAAAAGGAAAATCGGATAGAGGTCCTCGTCGCGTCAGGCCCTTTCATAAAAATTGTTACTACAGACTTTACTTTTATCCAACGATGCTTGTAGGACTGTGCCTGTTCATAACATAATAATAACATATTTACAATAACAGTTAAAAGCTACTGAAATATTTCAATCTGATTGACTGATATTAAATTTGTTATGAAAATTGTGCATTTGTTATTATAACAAGTCTTATGAAACGGGATCTTTTTTTTTCATCGATGAGTTTCATCGCATGTTCATATCCCGGTACATAATCATGAAAAAAAATAATGTTCATCGCCCATTTTAGAGGTAGTAATTGTGAAATAAAGCAATGAAATCGAATATCCATATCCTGTAAAAAATTACTTTTGTAACTTAATATGCGCTCTTCGATCGATCAATCACTTTCATCTCGGGTCTCATTCAATTCTAGAATTCTGTGGTCCCATTCGTCAGGCAAATTGTCTTGTCAGACTATTTTCATTATAAAATAATTTCATAAAGTGGTAGCGACCGACCCTGTTGACGTGTTTTATTTAAACTATGAACCGATTCAGAGGTTTATAGTGTCACCTTTCCATTCCCGTCTGCATTAAATCCCTGTCTGATGCCTTTCTGGCACTTTGGATAGATTTACATTGGTAGGCATATACCCTTTTGATATTCTAGCCCATAACGCCAACTATGTCTCAAGTAATATTTAAGTTTAATTCCTCTTCGTTTTTTTATTCAGTTTCAGGGCCGCAGCCAGGGTCCATGGGTTCAGCGGAACCCCGCCGCTTGCCGGGCCGCTTGCCAACAGCAAAAAAAAAAATCTGGAGAAAAGGGAAAGGAGAGGAGGAAAGGTATATAACGATAACACAAGTATATACCGTTTTCTCTTCAATTTAAACAGATTATCATGCTCACTATTCGATTTTTGCAAAAAAAATTCAGCGAGATACGCGATGACGCATCCTGTTCATGATTTTAAAAAAGTGCTGAATATAGAAGAAAAAAAAAACTTTTCCTACGCGCTCGCATCATTTCATTAGAGATATATTATATATCCTGTTCCTGAATTCCAACTTACAATCTTGAAATATCACATTTTCATGTCAGTAGGCCACTTGGCCTATTATATATCAATTAATTTCAACGCTTTGCTTTCTCATGAATTGTTTAGTTAGATACTCATCCTGTTCATGATTACAAAAGGAGTTGCTAGAGGTAATTAAGGTATACCCCCACCAAAATTATGCTCGCACATCGCGCTTGCTTCACTTAGGGTCGGGGGAACGGGGGGGGGGGGGGGCACTTGCCCCTAAAAAACTTCCCCGTAGTAAAAAATGCACTTTTTCAAAATGGAAAATGTCCTTTTTTTTATAATGAAATGTGTCTTTTTAAGATGGAATATGTATTTTTATAGTAGAACACAATACACACTTAAAATTTGGGCAACATACTGTCCACTGTGTTGGTAGAAATATATATATGTATTCTGGGCAATTATTATCCAATCGCGCAAATTTATAACCTAATTGTAAGTTTTTATTACCAAATTTGGACGGAGTTTATATAGTTGTGTGGACAGTATGGCCAGTATTCTGAAGTTGGGTTTAACTTAAACTCAGGTTTAAAGTTGTAGTTTAAGTATGGGAAGCCAAAAGTATCAAAATTTTTATTAAGTTGTATGTTTCTTATGTTTACTGTGCTCTTTCCTGATTCATCGATGGTGAAGACAATCATCTATTTATACTTCCTACACAATTATGAATGATTTGAGAGCCAAATGAGCTGAAGTATGATATCTCTACTGTTAGTGATTTATGTAGCAATTGGCTCTCCATACTTAAACCACAACTTTAAACCTGAGTTCAGAATACGGGCATATGTGTCCCAGGGTTAATTGGTTAAAAGTTGGGCAATTTTTCCAACTATTCTAAGAGTGTACGTTTTTTTTAGATTAGAAAATCAAAATTTGTTGGGTCGCGCTTCGCGCTCATTCTGTTCCTGGAAACAAAAGTGCTTATAATGTCCAGTTTTCAGGTTGGAATATCACAAATCTTCGGCTTTCGCTTCGCGGTCGCATTGCTTGATTGGTGAGATATGTATCTTATAAATGAGTCACAAAATGCAGTCCTTAACAGGTTACTTTTCTGGTCAGTATATAAACAAATTCCAGCTCGCGCTAATTCTTTAGTGAAATACACATCTTTTTCATGTTTACAAAAACTGCTCAAAATGTTAAATTTCATGTCTTCTTTCATGAAATGTCTAATAGTTTGAGCTCGCGATTCGCCGCTTGCAAGATCTCACAAGGATTCAATTTTAACAGAAATTAGCGCCGAGTTTCACAACTGCAGATTCGATTATTTTCCAAACCGCGGATGAGCCTAAATATTAATCAGATTATCAGAAATAACTTTAAAATGGCTTTGTTGAACTTAATTACTACAAAACACACAAGTACTTTACCCATGCAGATGATAATACGAGGGTGAAAATATCTGTTTGCACCAAATTGACCATTTTGACATATAAGTGCCTTTTTTTTAATACTTTGCATCCCCCAGCGAAAATACGTAATTCTGCCGCCCCTGGCTTCACTTATAGTAAAACCAATAAAAATACGCTCTTCACAATGGTCCTACATGATAAACAGGGCGATCTTCACGCTCGCATTTATTTGTTAATTGAGAAAACCATTCAAACACTAACTTTTTTTTACTAATCGTTATTTTTATACCCGATCGACGACACATATAGGCCAACCTTTCACAAGGGAAACCGGGAGAAAGAGGAAAGGAGGAATCTTAATTGGTGCGCCAGAAAGGGGCCGGGGTGGTGGTGGGGGGGGGGGAGCAAATGTTTCCGCAATCGTCATTCATTGGTTTAACTGAAACATGGTTCTCGGATAATCCATGTTCCCTCTTCTCACTCCCCAATTTAAATTTGATTGTTAATAATAGAACAAGAAGACCAGGGGGTGGTGTCGCACTTTACATACCGCAACAATGCGATTATATTCTTTGTAGCTATAACATGACCATATCTAACGATGTTTTAGAAACACTTTTTGTTGAAATCATAAATCAAATGGGTATAAACTTTATGCTAGGTGTATTTTATAGACCTCCACATTCAAATGCCAATGCTTTTTAGAAACTCTAAATGAAATTCTACTAAATCCTCTTTTAAAAATAAAGATTTTTTTTTATGGGTGACTTCAATATTTACTTAGTAAATTGCAACTCAATAGCACCTCGCAAGAGTTTCTTGAAATGTTTTTATCACATTCTTTTTTACCCCTCATTAATAAGCCGACAAGAGTGACGAATAACTCAGCCACTATAATAGACAACATTTTCAGTAATACAACTCAACAACATCATAAAGCTGGTATTATTCTTAATGGCATCTCTGATCACTTTCCAAATTTTGCTAAATTATCTACGAATAAAAGTGTCAATAAAGAAACATTTAATCCTGCATTTCGAAAGATAACTGACGACAACATAACCAATTTGACTAATAATTTAGACACAACAGACTGGTCTACTGTATATGACTCCTCGGACGCCGACGACGCATACAACTGTTTTATTACCATACTTACCTCTTCTCTAGATACCCATGTTCCCCTTACAACTAACAGAAGATCAAATCATAAAAAGATCCCTATCCACCCTTGGATTACTAAATCACTCTTAAGATCCATCAAGCGCAAGAACAACCTATATTATAAATACATAACTAAACCAAGTGATACATCTCGCTTCAAGTCGCTACAAGTACACTTCATATAAAAACACTCTTACATCTTTACTTCGTATTGCGAAAAAAGAATATTACACTTCTCAACTCGATCTAAACAAAAATGATATGAAGAACACATGGAAAATCATCAATGGTGCGTTAAACAAAAAGAAGAAGAGTTCTACAATTACAAAAATACAATCAAACAATACCATCACTGATGACAACAACATAATAGCAAGAGAGTTTAATCCATATTTTTCACAAGTTGGCAACAATTTAGCAAGCAAAATCCCTCAAACGAATAAATCTTACAACAATTTTCTCGAAAACCCTAACCCAAACTCCATATTTTTTAATCCCACAAGCTCAAGAGAAATTATAAATATTGTTAATAGTCTGCTGACCAAAAAGTGCCCGAGGTTTGACGGTATTTCCAACTTCCTACTTGAGAAAATTATCTTGGTTATCGTCGATCCTTTGGTGCATATTTTTAATATTTCTTTGAATACAGGAAGGGTACCAATCTTATGAAAATCGCAAAAGTAGTCCCTCTTTTTAAAAAAGGAGATAATCAGCTCGTCTCCAATTACCGTCCCATATCATTGCTCACCTCGTTATCAAAAATTCTTGAAAAACTTGTCCATACACGAACTAGTACCAGGCACGTAGCCAGGGGGGGCGGTGGGGGCGGTCGCCCCCCCCCCCCCCAAACGCCCCCAAAAAGAAAAAAAACAGGGGAAAAGGGAGAAAAAGAAAAAGCGAAGGGAAGAAGGGCATAGCTTTATTGGTTTTTTCTTTCTTTTTTGTCAAACATGTCAAAAATATAAAAACCTAAATGTGATGTTCGTTTCTCTCTTCATACAAAATTTTGCTTCCGCGCTCCGCGCGGGAAAAATATCAGAATTGCCTTTCCCCTTTGTTTCCCACACCTTTTTTCTACTCCGTTTTTCCCCTTCCCCGGCCATGGGACTCGCATTCTTGCCAGAAATTATAAAGTATACATGGATAGTATGAAAAGTATTTTTTTAAGACACAAAATTTCGGCTCTTCTGTTCAGAGCGGGTAAACTTTTATACCGTCCCTCCCCGAGTCCCCAAATGCTATATCAAAATTAGAGCAGGTTAAAGTTTCAGAGAAATTTATACAATTCAGAACTTGCCATTCGCGGGAAGAGATCCCTGCATGTATTAGCTTTCTACAGTCTGTTTTGCGAGTTAAAGAAATTTAATGTGGCTAAAGTTTTTACAATCAAATCTGATGTGACTAAGGTTGGTATTTTATATCACTTTTGTTCTCATTAAAAAAAAAATAAAACGTCTTAGCTTTCGCGCTTAGCGCGGTAGAGGAATTATTTTGAATTCCTAAATCTTTTCCCATTTTGTAGGCGCTCATCTTTTCTTTTGAAAACAAGTTTTGTTTTTAATCACAGCAAGTCAATTGAATTTGTGTTGATAAGGGTATTAGGGACGCAGGAGACATCTTATTTTGATTGAAATTTGATGAGATATCTAAAACTTCGCGCTCCGCACGGGAGGGGGAAAAAGGGGGAAACTCCCCCTCCCTGCACCCTCCCCCCTAGGGAGCGCGCTTCGCGCGCTCTGTAAGTGTTGGCACGCTTCGCGTGCACTTACCGCCCCCTCCAAAATTAAATCCTGGCTACGCAGTTGACTAGTACGTTCTTTAAAAGAAGCAATATCTTTTCGGACTTTCAATTTGGGTTTCGCGAAAATCACAGCACCTCGCATGCAATTTTATTTTTCGTTAACAAAATCACTATTTCCACTGATAAAGGTTGTCATACTGTCGGTATTTTCCTGGACTTCTCCAAAGCCTTCGACACCATTAACCACGGAATTCTCTTGCATAAACTATCTCATTACGGTATTAGGGGGATGGCCTTGGAGTGGTTCAGGAGCTATACCTTACAGATAGGACTCAGTTTGTATCAATAAATAACCATAATTCATCCAACCTTCCAATTACTTGCGGGGTACCACAGGGTAGCTTACTCGGCCCTCTTCTTTTTATCACTTACATAAATGACATCCACAAAACTTCAAATTTACTTTCATTCATACTCTTTGCTGATGATTCCAACATTTTCTTTTCTCATGATAACATAAACCAACTTATTAGGATTGTTAACTCTGAACTCATGCATGTGACTGAATGGATCAAGGCAAATAAACTCTCCCTTAACTTACAAAAGACCAATTATATGTTATTTAGTAATAGAATAAACAGTTTGCCCGACAATATCATTTTTGATAACACTGTCCTTGAAAATGTTTCTGAAACAAAAATTTTGGGTGTACTTATTGATAATAAATTATCATGGAAACCACACATCGACAATATATGCAAAACAATTTAAAGAAATATTGGAATTATCAACAAGCTCAAATTTTTTCTTCCATCTCGTACACTACTTACACTATATCACACCTTAATATTACCATACATCAATTACTGTATTTTGGCATGGGGTTGTGCAATTCAAACGCAATTACATAGGATACTTTTGTTACAGAAAAAGCACTTAAGATAATAATTCATACACATTTCAGATTTCACACAGATGAATTATTTTTTGAAAACAAAATCCTTAAAGTTAATGATATATATCTGTTCCAACTCGGCCAATTTATGTACAAACTAAATAAAGATGATCTCCCAGCAATTTTTTCAATTATGTTCTGCAAAAACTCTTCTGTACACGATTATCCTACAAGACAACGAAACTTTTATCACCTACCTCCAACCCGAACTTTACTTGCAAAAAATTCTTTTGTCTTTTCTGGTCCCGTATATTGGAATTTCTTGCCCAACGACTTCAAGGAATCCCCAAGCATCACTATTTTTAAACATAATTTAACATTTAACATAACCTTAAAAAGATGCTTATTTGCCAATACTTTACACAAACAAGTCAATCTACCATATAACTAAAACTACAACAAAAACTACAAAAAAAAACTTCTTTTTTAACCTCCTTTAAACTTGCCTGCCGACCTGTTCCCGCACCTGCCATGCCCCTGTTTGCACCTCCAATTGTACCTGCACCCCTCCTCTCTCCCTACATTTGCCTCTCTGTTTCTCCCTCATTATCACAATTATTGTAACCATATTTTTTTTTCTATTTTTTTTTTAATTATTACTATTATCATTTATTCCAATTTGTGTCACTCTTTCGTTGTTACCTTTGATATTTTGTATAGCCTCCTTTTAAACTGTCTTCCGTCTCTCCTTTATACTATAGTTTTGTAATGTTGTCTCTAAGTTACGTATTGAAACTAAGTTATACAGGGGCTTGCCTCCCAAACAAGCTTTGCTTTTCTTGGCAAGCCCCTCCGTTCTGTTTTATACATGTATAGCCTTAGTCAAAGTTACTTTAGTTCTCATTAGTTCTCATCGTTTATACCTTCTAATTCTTACGTATATTCCGATTGATATTGTACTTTAAATTTGACTATGTATTGTTACTTTGATTTTGTTGTGCTTTGTGAACGGAAAATGAATAAAATCTAAATCTAAATCTAAAATCAAATAAGGGCCCAGGGTGAACCATTATGCCGCGAGCTAATAAAGCAGTGTCTTGAAATAAATATGGTTCAAGTGTGTCTTGTTTTTTACGTGCAATAAATTGTGCCAGATAGCGTACCTACGGGGGGGGGGGGGCAGAGGGGGCAGTCTGCCCCACCCTGACGAGCCACAACCCATGCAAAGGACGTATCCCTGCCCCCCCCCCCCCCCCCCTTGACGAGCTTGAAGACCCTTTTTTTTTTTTTTTTGGCTTGTCAATTTTTTTTCTGGTTACGAAATCCTTCATTTGTGATTGAAGACCTTTCTTTTTTTTTTTTTTGCTTGTCAATTTTTTTGGCGGACGGTTCCCCCCCCCCCCCTGTGAAAAATCCCAGGTACGCCACTGTGCCAGATAATCAATATATAGTTGACCTCGAGCAGGCCATATATGGATTCGCATTTCGCTCGTATATACAGAATATATAACCAATTTATCTCCCGGGTTTAATCTCACTCGATCTCTCACCACCACTACCGCACCGCACTGCAGTGCAGTGCTGATATATACTGTACTGTTTTGCTTTGACCTCATTCATTGCGAGTACACATGTACAGTGAGTGCTAGTGTCAACTGCTACCTACTGATGGAGGCGTTATTGCAAATTGTATTTTAATACGTTTAATAGGTCTACTAGTGTTCAGCATGGCAGCGGAAAAGGGTAGAACGAAGAGAGTGGTCGTTGTCGGCGCTGGCGTTATAGGGCTTTCGTCGGCTGTCAATATCATTGAAACTATCCCAAATGTTGAGGTTACATTGATAGCAGAACATTTTGAGGAGCATATGGCATCAAGCGTATCTGGTGGCTTGTGGAATCCCCGGGAAGTCCCCCTCAACGGCACACCCATGCATGTTCTTCGGTATGTTCTCAAAGTCAAACTTAATATTGTAGCATAAATACTAGTAGTAGTAGTACTACTACTAGAGTATTCATTCCTAAACTAAATAAAGCAATAATAAGATGGTGTTTACATCGTCTTATGAGCTTAAAAAATGCCACTTTCCTCATTCTCCCCCTCAAGCACCTACATGTATCTTGGACATAGGCGGTGGAAGCGGGGGGGGGGGGGGGGGGACATGTCCCCCTCAACTTTTTGTTGATAACCTTTTTTTTTTTTTTTGCTTTTTCCAGCGTCCCCCCTACATAAGATAACCTTTTTTTTTTTTTTGCTTGTCAAAAAATTTTGGTGGTCCCCCCTAAAATTTTTGGCTTCCACCGCCAATGATCTCGGATCCCCTTATGGGCCCTTTTGCTCCCCTCTCCCCAATTCCCCTCCTCCCCTCCCCCTCTTCTTCCTCTTCTTCCTCCACTCTCCTCATCCACCATTGACATTATTATGGACCTTATACTTTAGGCCAAAGCAGTGAGTTTAGGGTAGCTTGGGGGCTCAGTGCCCTCTGAAATAAATTGATTTAATTGCTTGTCTGAATTTATTTTTACGGGAAAGTGCTTCTGGAAACAGCTGTGACATTTTTAAAATGTTTTATGCTTGTGAAACTAATTGTCATTTTCTCCCTGATCCTGTCAAAGTTTCACAGTTCCACAAGTTCAAGTATGTATTTACATCTATTTTGCATTCACTTTATCTATCATACATGTATATTAATGGTAATTTGAGTTTAAACAAAGGTTTTGTTTTCAAAGAATATGATATGTGATCACGTTTTTCCAAAGAGTTCTATTGCAATACAATATATCCAATAAATCTCTTATTCCTGGACTTGTGCAGAGTGATCTAAATGAAGATGACATAATGATTTATTCATGCTTTCCAGGAAATGGGGCAAGGAAACTTGGGATCATAGCATTCCTTTGGCATTGAGTTCGGAAGCATCCAAAATTGGAATAGAGTTCATCCCCGGTTACCGTTTGTATCCAGAGATGATCAAAGAAGAAGTAAGTCTTCATGTTTCGGAAATTTTTTTTTTTTCACTGAAAAGAGGTGAAAGAAATATAATTTGATAAATGTTTTACACAAACTTTTGGTCAGACATGAATTAGCAGAGCTTTAAGACTAAATAGTTATTCAATATTGATACATACCAAGATATTTATAATGGAAAATTTCACATCTCAGAAGTCTAATACCATAAATCATTAAGAAGATCTTTTGGTAGGATGAGTTCTCAGTGGATGTTTTGAACCACACTTTTGGGGCAATATTATGCATGGTGTACGGGGAACTTCCATTATTATTATTATTTTAGATTTTTAGATTTTAGACGACTCCTTCTAAGACGGGCTCCAGATCTATGGGCAGTGTGTGTGGGTCTGGTAGGAGTTGGCAGACCAAAAGGTGTTGCTTCATCTGGTCCTCCCCATGTTATAAGCTACTGAAATCCTGGTATCTAATTGGCTGAGAATAAATAAGTCAGTGAAAACCAGTCACTTAAAAAAAAAAATTATGAAATAGTACCTTGATGATTTTTATTTTATGTTATGTGCACATCATTATTCTGGTGTGTTGTGTCTTGTTGAATTTATTATTTGAATACAGGAGGAGCCATGGTGGAAGGATGATGTTATAGGATACAGAAGAGTTCCTCAAAAAGAAATCAAACAACTCTTTGCTTCGACATTCAAGTAAGTTCTTGGGCCCGTATTCGGAACTTGGGTGTCATTTCAACTCTGGTCTAAAGTTGTGGTTAACTATATGGATAGCCAATAAATTGTCATTGCGTCAAAAATCTCAGTATGAATTCAATTTGACCGCACATTTGGTGCTCAATCCCGGGCTCAATCCATTCAAAACTGTTTGGGAGTGATAATTAAGATAGTTTACCCTGCCATTTAAGCCTGGGGAAAAGGACACAATTCAGCTTATAAATGATGTTCATCAAATTTAATTGTAATGTAATTTCTGGTATATAGCTCAGAAATTTAGCTTGCTTTGACAAAATCTATTCCACCACTGACATTGATAACTGGTGTTATAACGGCATTTTTACATTACAAATTTTAATTGTGCCTCTCAAAAGGGGGGGGGGGCACTGGCTGGCTTTGCCAACCCCCCCCCCCCCCTCCCCTGGATCTGCCAGTGCCTAGAAACTTTTCAAAGACTTGTTTGTTTTCCCCTTTAGATTATAGGCCTAATGTTTTCAATGTTATCTATATCTAGGGACAGTGATTTTCAATTTTACCGGTAAATAAAACAGAAATTCTGTTTGGTTCTTACACTTTTCATGTAAAAATTCATGGAATTCACCTTTGCAAAAATGGAATTCAGGTTTTTGCTGTGTACATTTTCAGTGACAAAACAGAATTTCAATTTTTAGATCAAGTCGAAACAGAATTACAGATTTCAGAAACTGAAGACAACCATTTTTTGAAATGGAAAATCACTGTCTCTAAATTATTGCACCTAACATATACATTTATGTCACCTTAACTATCTTCTTGTGCTAACTTCTCAGTTCTTATGAATTATTTTCATGGAACATATTGATTATAAATTTGTAATTTCATTTTCAAAGTGAGTTGAAAATTTCTGTTGAAAATATATCATACCTTGCTGTCAATTATGAAAATCCATATTTTAATGTTCGAAAAAGAAATGGAAATCCTTCGAAAATATGTTTTGCCCAATTAATTGTGGGCCCCAGCCGGCAGCCACTGTGCAGCGCCAGATTGACGTAGCTCTATCCCTTGTATTGTTGAACGCCAAACAGGGTAGTAGCAACTCCCATCTTTTAACGTCTTTCGGTCTGACGCGGCCGGGGTTTGAACTCCCGGTTGTGAGACGGACACTCTACCAACTAAGCCACCACACTAAGTGAAACTGCTCATTAATGCATATGAACCTTTCAGTAATCTATTTCTTTTGTTTTTGTCATTGACAGGGATGGATATTTCTACATGACAATGATAACCAATTGCCCGATCTATCTCCCTTATCTCATGAAACGGTAATTTACAACTCTTCATCTCTACTTCATTATATAGGCTTATGATTTTTTTTTACATTAGAAAAGACTACTGGTAATTGTGTCAAGTCCTTATTAATTGTCATGTATGCACTATTCTATTAAAAAATGTGTTTGAAGCTCCTTGATAAAACCCAATCAAGTATTCCATTGATGTAGCTTGTTTTTATTTTTATGAGACTGCAACTTTATGTTCATGATGTAATTTTCTCTGTCAGAATTCGCAGAATGGGGGTGGGGGGGGGGGGGTTAGGATCAGCCCCTCCCACCCTATAACCAGTCATTTCAATGGAAAGTTGCCACCTGGTATAATTAAAGTAGAGTCGTTGACTAATTGGAAAATCAGAGCATATGGACAGGAAACTAAATTGCATTTTAACCAAGTGATAGTGGAGCCAAACGGTAATAAGACCAAACTTATAGTATGTCAAGTGTGTTTAGCAATGATGTTGTTAATAGGCACTCTGAGAATAAGACCATCAGGGCCTAGCTGTCTTACAAAGAGTCACGATCGATCCAGTCAACCACAACTATGGAAAGCCAGCAACGTCAACATCTAAAATACATGTTTGTTCAAAATATTTTCTCGATATGATGTATATTCATACTTTCATTGTTTTCTAGATAATTCATTATGCTTCTCTTTGTTTTCAAAGGACATTGTACAGATTTCCTAAAGAAAAATTTATGACATTGATGGAGTTCCATATACTTGAGGTAGATCGGATATCGTAACTCCTTGTAAGATGGGAACGTGGTAGGAGGCCAAGTGGGTTTTTATAGCCATGATGTTGTTAGGCACTCTTAGGATTTAGACCATCTGGTAGTAGGCCAAGTGGAAGCAAACCATTTCAAGGATGGAGTTTGTATATCCCACTGCTGCCACCATAAAGGAAATAAATGTAGAAGTTAAAGGTGAAGTTCACCCTGATGAAAAGTTTGTTGTAAAAGCACCAGAAAAAACAATAAAAAACATTGGTGAAGGTTTGAGGAAAATCCACTGAACATTAAGAAGGTTGTTTCATTTTTAAGTTTTTGATTTTTACGTCATATGAGCAGCTGCTCTATATAATATGCATAAATTTCATGATGGTTCATGATGACTAAAATTTTTCATCTTTCAGCAGTGGGAGTAAAATAATTTGTCTGTTGATATACTGAAAGTACAATAAAACCCATTTTCAGCTTTTTGAGAAAATGACATTATATTGATTTTTTTTTCTTTTTGCTTGCATATGACGTCACATTCAAAATAATTAAACTTCTAATAACTTTTTAAATCTTTGATGGATTTTTCTCAAACCTTCGCCAATATTGCTTATTATTTTTTCTGCTATTTTTACAATAAACTTTTTGTCAGGGTGAACTTCCCCTTCCTCTGTCAAACCTGAACACTGTAACAAAAAGGTTAGCGATTAATCGCTAAATGAAATGACCTATCAAGATCATTGTTGCATGCACATTTTGCTCAGCAGACTGACTAGGAACGAATCAGATATCTTCTTTCAAATTAGCGATTAATCGCTAACCTTTGTGTTATAGGGCCCTGGACATTTTAGCCAGCATTGGCCATTTATGGCCAATGTGCGTATCACAAGTCATTTCTCATTTGATCATATTTCTTGATATGAAGTATTGCCTCTTTTCAACATTACAAAATGATATCTTGATATAAATAATGTGATTTCTTGATGTTTTGTGTTGTTTGTGAAATTAAATTCTTGATATCCAAGAAGGGAATGCTAGATATTAAAAAAATAGGATTAAATGAAGAAATGGCTTGTCATACTAATGGTAGCATACATGTTAACAACGACCCTTTCAGTTGGGAGGTATATGGCACTGGGATGCCAGACTTCAGGCTGAAAAATCTGAAAATCTGAAGTCAAATATATCTAATAATAATAATAATAATAATTATTATTATTATTATCATTATTAATATTATCATTATTATTATAATATTAATATAGGGCCATATTTTCAGACATTTTGGCCTTGCAGATACTATCCTTTGTAAAAGGGAATTACAAAGGTTGCATAACCTTAAATAAAGACCAAATGAACTAATGGCACAAAACTAGCAACCTCTCACTCTTTCAATGAAGTTTCGATAAGGACTCTTTATAATACATGTATATAAAGCAACCTTTTTCTCAATTTCCCCCTAAAATTGTTTGAATGCATACAGCTTTCTACAAAAGGGTGGAAAAGCCATTCAGAGGAAGGTCGACAGTTTTGGAGAGGTCAGTTAGTAGGTCACTTTGATTTCTTCCGTTTTTAGGGCAGTATTTGATCTATTATTCATTGTGCATGTACTTTGAGTCTTCTATAATAATGATTTGTCTCAATTTATACTCTCAGACTTTTTACACACCACACGTGTGTAGTGGCTGTGATGTGTATGGCTGGTTTTGAATAGTTGTAATTGCAAGAAAGAATTATTCTGTACAGCAAGTTGCAAGTAGCTTAGGCACAAGTGTTTCCAAGACTCTGTGGCCCTGCCTTGTAATAATAGGAATCAACTTATAAAATTTTGCATTTTCACATATGACTCCCTGCCATTCCCACTGTTTTATCTGTACTTGAATATTAGGATTATCAACGAAAAGACGCTTGTGAGGGGCCTACATTGGGCAAGGTGCCTAAAAAGAAAGATCTTTCTTCATTGATCGATTTATCTTCAATAGAGATATTATTTGCAAACTAAAAGGTGGAGGCAAGGCCCCATTATCACCATGAGAATGCTAACACATTTGACATAATGAAGTAGTTCATCAATTTACACATTCTTGTTTAGTAGTTTGTAATGGTGACTTATAATTTGTCCTAGATATCTAATTATACTGTAAAAGATAACAAGAAAGACATAAACATATATATGTTTCTGTGTGTTTATTACGCTTTATCTGGTCTTCTAGGAATTCATGTGATATTCCTTTTCATGATGGCAAATATAACCATAAAGATCTGTGACTTTAAGGAATGGAATATGTTTGAACACCTTTTAAGAATTAACATGATTTCTCTTTTGTAGTTGACTGGCCTTGAGGGGAACATTAAACATGTTGCCCGCAACAGAATCGTATTGGCCCGAGTCTTTAGATAAGGGAAATATGGTTCTTTTAAGGGCAATATATTTGATGTTTCGGCCCGAGAGAAGAGCCAGTCAAATTATTATTATTACCTACAGCTGTATGATGTGTAATTCAAGCTATCATTTGGAACAATTTATATGCCTGTTTGCTTATCACTACTTCTGATGTCAGGTTATTCACGAAATTGGCGAAGTAATCCTTTCTATGTTATTAGGAAAGACGTCTTAGCTGTGTTCCGTTTTGAGTCCATTTCGCTGGGGTGACTGTAGTGTAATAGCTGTTGCCACCACTTCTCTAATCAAAATTTTGCATTCATTTTCTATTCAAGTGAGATCATATTTTTGATTAATTTCAATCCTTGTTTCAATAAAGTATTATATTCTCTCAGTTTGCAGGTGTGTATGATGTAGTAGTTAACTGCACAGGATTAGGAGCAAAGTTTCTGGCACAAGACGATGCCCTGGAGCCTCTGAGGGGTCAAATTATACGGGTGAGTGCAGAATGAACCTAGATCTCTTCAGTCTATATTCTCACTTGGTCTGATAGTCTTAATACCACGTGGGCTAAACCTATTTGGTCTACTCTCAATTTGGTCTAATTGCTGTTTGGTCTACACGACACTTGGTCTAATATCTATCATTCTCATTGGCCAGAATTCACAAAGGTGGTTTTTAAAACCATGGTTTATGCAGATTTCATGTATAAATTATGGTTATTTACCGCGTATATTAAAAAAAAATTAAATGCTGATGCATGCTTTTGTCACAGTGCGCCAAATTGACACCTGTTACCATGGTTAGATAAGCTATTTTATTCACAAGTTCACAGTTTTGAATTAATGAGTCCACTCTTAAAACAGTGGACTCATGACTAAATTAGCATACTTAACCATGGTAACAGGCATCATTTTGGTGCATTGTGACAAGCATCAGTATTGGACATTTTTTTAATATACATGGTAAATAAGCGTAATTTATTCAGGAAATCTGCATAAACCACGGGTTCAACTGATGGTTTTAAAAACCACCTTTGTGAAACCGGTCCATTAAGATGGTCTTAACTCCACCTTCTCTTAATATTATTTTGTACTCAGTCAAATGAGGATTTGATTCATAAGTTTATTTAAAGGTAAAAGAAAGTATTCCAGCAAACAATTATTTCTTTAGAAAGTCTTTTAAATCAAGCTTAATTATCACCATGTCATCATACATCTAGATCTGGTAAATTAATGAAAACTCATCTAGGTGAAATCTTAGCTCAAAACCGATAATTCAAATGATCACTAACATATAAAAGCGTGGGGCAGTGTATTGATATTGCTTGAAAAAATACAGTGCTTATTTTGCTAATTTCTTATCAATTATGCATTTTCTTCAACAGTCATGCAAACGTTTGGGATGTAATTTTATGGGATTATTTTTAACTCATTTTGCAATCGTTACCAAAACGGGTGGGTGAATCATAAAGGTGTTCGTAAGTAAGAGCGACTTTAAGAACGACTGGTGATCCTTTCTTGTGGTAAATGGTATATTCATTGGCGATGGTTTGGCACGTAAGAAAGGTTCACCATTCGTTCTTAAATTCGCTCGTAACTTTCGAACAGCTTTATGAAACGACCCCCTGGCATCTATCTTTAATCATATAGACTATAAAATGTTGGTCCAAATAAATGGATTATAGGCTACATGATAATTAGACCAAATGGCTCTAAAACAGTTAATGACCTGGGGGCCGTTTCATAAAGCTGTTCGTAAGTTAAGAGCGACTTTAAGAACGACTGGTGAACCTTTCTTACGCGCTAAACCATGGCCAATGGTGTATACCATTTACCAAAAGAAAGGATCACCAGTTGTTCTTAAAGTCGCTCTTATCTTACGAACAACTTTATGAAACACCCACCTGGTTGCAGAAAAATTAGGAATAGACCATGTAGAATTAGACCAAGTGGAAAGTAGACCAAGTGGGAGTAGACCAAGTGGCAATTAACCCTTTTTTCAGACAACTTGGTTTAGTAATGTACACAATCATCAGGATCAAGACTGTAGGGGGGGGGGGGGGTCATTCTTCAAAGAAAGTTTAGGTCATGCTTGAAACAGATAGTTATCTTTTGGTTTCCTTTTGTTTAATATGGAATAGACTTGTTAATTGCTTTGGATTGATAATAAACTCTTGTATCATATGTAGCAGAAAATGGATGGTCGCTAGACCCTGAGGATATAACCAGAATACAACATCACATTTGTTATGTTCTGATTTTATTATCTCCCCATCCCTTCCTATACTTAAAATCAATTTTGCATAAAGTACTTGTATGTATTTTGCAAACAAGTGAAATAATAATCAGCTTGTTCAGCTAATTGATTGCTTCGTTCAAAAAGAAGAAGAAGCATGAACCACTTTGGTCAATGATCAATTTTCAATTAATTGATCAAAGGAATAATTATTCTTAATTCAAGCCGAAATGGCAGAAGGATCATCAGAAAATACGACTTTATAACTCAACCTGTCAAAACACTAAACCTTTGATTTATAGTCCTTAAAGGGAAGCTCCAGGTTGAAGATATTTATATTTCAATAAAAAGAGTAAAACTCACAAAGCAAAATGCTAGAAATTTGATCAAAATTGGATAGCAAAGTTGAATTTTAAAGATTTGCATTATTCCGGTGAAACAGGTCTAGGCATGTCGTCATGAATATTCATTTGGGCTGATGATGTCATATCCCCACATGTTCTTTTGTATTTTATTATATGAAATTAGGTTTATTCATTTTTTTTCTACCAAGAACTAAAACAATTGGATTGACATCTGAGTAAGTGCATTAGTTATTTATTGCCGCAACTTATTTCATCATAAAGGAGACACATCATTTACACATGTATGAAAAATTAAACAGTTATGATTTCATGTAATAACATAAGAAAAAGGAATGTGGGGATGTGACATCATCAGTCCACCAAATGAATATTCATGACGACGTGCATATACCTGTTTTCACAAAATATAGCTAAACTTTAAAATTCAATAACTTTATTTGTTAGCGGACTTTGATGAAAGTTTTAGCATTTTGCTCTGTAAATTTTACTCAATTTATTTAGATATAAATATTCTCAGCCCAGAGCATCCCTATAAGGTCATATCCCTTTGGAAGACAGAGTGGTAGAAAATGTGATGAATTACTATAAAACATGATTAAGTATAACTGAGCATGTGGATAAATTTACTTGATCAATATGAAAGGTCATTGGTAGAATCATATATTGTTCACATGCAGAACACTGTCTGATATACTATAAATACTATGATTTGGTGAATTTCAAAGGCATTCAGTCAAATCAATTGAATTGCAGATCGAGTTGGGGAATAAATCGATTCAAGCCCCAAATGATCGACCTCACTCGCCTCTTCACCGGCCTTTGATATTTTGTGCCCTTTTCAATTTTTCCTATTTATGCTCTATTTTTATAAATGCACCATTATGAAACATGGCTTTTCCCGAATGATATTGAAATTTGAGGCCATTAGAGAAAATACATAATACAATTCATTCATTTTTGCATCATATTTGGCTCATCAACACTACATATAAACCACGTCCTCCTCTCTTCCTGTTGACATATTGTCAAAACAAGGGAATATATTTTATGGAAGTAATCATAACATAAAGTTGTTTTATGAATTTACACAGTTAAGATTGAGCTATTATCTGTTCAAAGTTGATATGATGTCATTTCATTTCATTTTACGTTTTATTTGTAATCTTTTATGGGTACCTTTTATTGGGGTGAGTGTTGTGTACAGCACATACTTCTTTACTCACAACTAAAATGCAGTGGAATATGGACCGTCTGACAAATAAAGAGGTTCAATGTAGCAGTTATCCAGTTTTTATTGGAAAACTGTTTGAATGCATACTCATGAAATACATAAAATGGCAGGGTTCTTTTTTATTATTGTGATACTTTTTTGTTGATTGTATATTTTAGATGTTCTGGTACCAGTTATTTACTTAAACTGTAGGGATTATGCAATCCTGTTTATTGTATTGACTTGATGTACCTGACTTTAATTACTTGATTTATATTTTGTTGAAAATAAAAGAAAAAAGGAAAAAAATCTGGATAATAAAATGTCATTTATGCTATTGAATGACAAGGGCTACGGTTTTGGTTGGGCTTCAGCCCCACCCCCACTTTTTTCCAAAACCGTGTAGAAAAACATAAAAATTACCATCTGATTATGATTTTCTGAATGGTCAGCACACCACTTTTGACTAAGCCCCCCCCCCCCACCACTTTCAAAACCATTCTGCGGCCCCTGAAAGAGAATGTTCAACTTTAATCAAGAGACCGAAAATGTAAAAGTATTCAAGTTTATTTAGATAAATGAGACAACCACTACCTACTACATGGCCCTGGGAAGCAGGGGTGCTGAAGGTGCTGAAGCAACCCCAAGATTTACCTGGGACCAATTTTTTTTTCTTTTCAAATTTACATCAACTCCCCCCAGTAAAAAAAATGTTCCTAGGGCCCTGGCCTACTGGGTTGATAATATTACTACTTTGAGAAAGTAATTCAACCAAGGTTTGGTATTTGTTTATCATTTACCTTGGGATGTTAAAGAGATAATGAACATCAGTTTATCCTCAGTTCATTTTCTGTCATTCTTGTCTTTCTTACTGTTTCACTTCACCTCCCTCCCTCCCTCTTTCAGGCTAATTTCTTTATCATTATTTCATATGACAAGTTCTTTTTATTTCCGAGTCTTAAAATTGAAAAATATTTGTCCTTTGCAACCTTTATTTCATTTAGGGATGGGGTGGGGGTCCGTCCTGCACTGCAGACTCTCACTCCTCCCATCCGTGATAATTATCATCCTTTTGATAGGCTGTTTTATTTAATTATATTTATTGAGATTTGAGCCTAGTATAAATTACATATTTAAAAATTGTGCAAAGAAACTTTCAAAAGAAAAAAAAAGAAAAACATGTAATTTTACCTATGCTATAAGAGGTCAATAATTGATTTGAATATGTATCGAATATGTTTTAGGGCTCAACATGAAAATTGTTAACCATAATTTTTCTGTATTTTGTATATTGATATTTATTTATATGTTTGATTTGTAACTTTGTGTCTCGCTGTAATCGTTCATATAAGTGTTTGTTTGTAAAATTGAGAATGATCCAATATCATATGTGTGGATTTTGATCAATAAATTTTGGAACTATATTACAAACACATTCACACACCTCCATCTCTCCCCCCTCCCCTCCACTCCACCACCCTTCCCCCTCTCTTCTATCTCTCTCCCCACCCCACTTTTGCCTTCTTTTACCACTCTGAATTCTTCACTCTTCAATAGGGCCGTCTGCACCATCCCGAGTTTTCAAATTAGCGCAAATTTCGTAGGTGCAGACGCACTCGGGATTATCTATTCACGGCGTCAGACCATAATGCATCGATGCCTCGCTCGAGCAGGAATCGCTCTTCTTGCGATGGTGGAGACGGGATTTCTTGAATCTTGAGATTTATCGCGAAGAGGGCCAATCTGGCTAAAATCTCGAGATTGAGCAAACTCGGGATGGTGCAGCACCGCCTAATTACTCTCCTTTCATACTTGATGCTCAAAGTGAATCTCATGTTTTCTTTCAGGTTCGAGCCCCGATGCAGCATTTCTTTATCCTGTACTCTCTCAAGGCCGGGATGAAAGGATTGGGCAATAGATCATTCTATGTGTTTCCAAGGTAACAGAAACAAATAAGTTCAAGTCCAAAAGGGGACTCATAGTCTCTCCCTGTTATTTGTCATTATTACATTACAGTACATTACATCGTCACAGTCGTATTAAAATTGAAAAGATTTATATTTATGGATATGTGACAATGTGCAGAATTTAATCTTATGACAGCCATCAATATCCAGCCAGCCACTTCATTATTTTCTTTCGATTCTACCTTGATGTCATCTAATAGATTAAACTCCGAAGCCAGTCTGTTTCGTTCATTAGTTGTTTTTTTTGGTTACTTCCAAGACTTGACTCTTTCATGGAATAGAGTATATCATAGTAGTTCATTGCAATGCAATGGAGTGATTAATGATCAAATCTATAAGAACCTTTGACATATAAAATGGTGGATTTGACTTCATTATCTCACAATTTCTACATCCTTTGTTTGCATACCATTATATTATGGAACTAAATATGTTTAGTGCCTTATAATTTGATTTGTTTCTTTTTTCTATCCAATTTTGATGAAGACATATTGTTTTGTATTTAAGTTCATTCATGTAAATTCATATTGACTTAACATCAAGTTAACTTTTGTTACATGGGCTTAAAAGGACGACATGCTATTTTGTCTTTTGTCAAATAATGATTTATGATTCAATGTCATCATTACCCCTCCCTACCCCCTTCCCAACCCCCACCCCCAGGAATGGACAAGTGGTCCTAGGTGGAACATATCAGCATGGAAGATGGGATACCAAACCAAGCCAGGAGGATGCTAAATACATCTTAGATAAGGCATCACAAGTACTACCAAATCTGAAGGTAAGTACTAACAGTTCCATCACTCGATCAGAGTAGCCGTGCTAAAGCCAGGGTAATGGTATGCAGTGCTTAGAAACATATTAAGCTCTTTATATATATTGAATATTATTATAATTATTATTATTATTGTTATTAAGGCAAGCTACGGAATCACAGCCCTTTTCCCCACTCTATAACCTCTTTACACAAGTCTACTGCTTCAGAAAAGGTCACTTAAAGTATCATACAGTATTATCATTATTATTATTATGGTAAGCTACAGAATCATAGCCCTTTCCCCCACTCTATAGCCTCTTTACACAAATCTACTGCTTCAGAAAAGGTCACTTAAAGTATCATACAGTATTATCATTATTATTATTATGGTAAGCTACAGAATCATAGCCCTTTCCCCCACTCTATAGCCTCTTTACACAAGTCTACTGCTTCAGAAAAGGTCAAACAGGTGATGATTTATCTATTATTTGGGCATCAAGTCTGTTTAAGCTCCACCAAAAATATGATCTTGCTTTTTTTTTTCTTTATTTCCGAAGTAATTAATAGACCTAAATGAAAAAAAAAGTCAAATATGACTTCTATTTCTTCTCCTAACCTATGTCCGAAGAAGGTTAGAAGCTGGAGACTGCATGCGTATCTACCAATGTATAAATATGGTATTGGTGCTTGAATGGCCAAATTCCATTAAGTTTTGATCGTATTTTTGTTTTTAGGGAAGTGAGGTTGTAAAACATTTGGTCGGACTGAGACCATGCCGTTCCAAAGGAGTCCGACTAGAGGCTGAAACTATGAACTTTGGTGCATTGAAAATAGAGGTTAGTAATCGTAGCAAGGATTTAAATGTACATCAGACTATTGACTGTAATATAAATAGTGGCAAACCCGTGATTTTTAAAAAGAGGGGGTGCAGATGTTAATTTTCTTTATTTATATAACAATATGAATATATATAATAGTTTGTTATAAAAATAATATCTAGTTTTTGTATAGTGCTTTTTCCATAACGGCTCATAGCGTTTTACAGCATATTGTTACCCCGGTCATTGGATTCATTTCAATCCCGCACAAAAAGTGCACAATTTCCACTCCCTGGGGAGCATTCCTTGCAGCCTCATAATGGCGCTGGCAAATTCAAACATACAATAACTTTCGCATCCTACCGGGTACCCATTTAGCACCTGGGTGGAGAGTGGCAAAGTGTGGATTGACGCCTGTGGATTATTATCAAAATGTAGATTGAGCTTGCATCCTTGCGCCCCCGGATTCGCCACTGCATAAAACTTAGCATTTGATCATGGGACTGACTTCTACGATTGATTGCATTGATTAGTTTGAATGATCAGTTGTAAAAAAAAAATCAGATATGGACATATGCTCCCTCTGTGTTTTGAGTCACCCATAAAGCTGAATAAAAATATATACATCTGTGCCCCCTCTACTTTCAAATTTTCTCTTTGCTCCTCCCCCCTAATTCAAATTCCTTTGAAATGTCTTTTTATTGTTCCTTTGACATCCTCCTCATTACACCAGGTTGTTCATAACTATGGCCACGAAGGCAATGGAGTGACTCTACACTGGGGATGCGCCAAGGAAACCACTCGACTCGTCCAGCAGATACTCGAAAAATCATCCACGTTGCAAGCAAGATTGTAAACATCCTTAGCCAGGGTGATGCAGGAAATATTGGCAATCAATTGCAAATTTCTCTTGCAACTTTACAATTGATATCAATCATTTTTTACTTAGAAGATGTAAATGATATTTTTGCACAAAGTGGTTGAAAAAAATACTTAAACTGTGGTATATGATTGACTCTGAGTCTAATGCAAACTCTACTCTGTTTTAAATCTGTGTTAAAGGTAAATGCCAGTTGTGGTAACGATCTCAAAATGACTTTTTACAGAATCCAATATAATGACCACCAAAGTGTCTGTTTGTATGAATAAAAAATATGTGCCAAAGGACTTTCTTGAAAAAATTGTGTAATTGCTGAGAAATAAGCAAAATAAGCGCGGATTCGGGCACTTCCGTCGGGTCTTTATTCCAGCAATAATAATATACTGTCCCACGTGTGCCTATCTGTGTTGGCGATCTTCAGTGTGATCGTTTTTCAGCTTAGATTATATGATTTCACAGAGTAACTGTACCAGATCTAGATCCACGATGATATAGTAATACTTAACCTTGGTTTTACAGACTTTCTCACAAAATCAGTGTTTACTGCAACTACTATCATTTAGCTTTAAGAACCCTTCCATTATATTTCATGTACATAAAGCCAAAGTCACGTTTGTTTACCTCAGTTCCTGTTCATCATTTCTTTTATTTTTATTTGATTGATAATGAACTCTTTGTGTGTGATATTTTGGATCTGTATCGTTACTCTGATTGTATTTTGTTTATTTTGTGAACAAAAAAGCAATATATTTAATTCTCATTCTTAAAAGTGCACAAAGAATTTGCAATGAAATAAAGGTCATGATTTTCTTGTCATATTATTATTATCATTAAAATCAACCTGAATTACCCCATTATAGAATAAAAATGACTTATCTTTCATACTAATATGGCTGATGATGATATTGAAATGTATGTGTAATGAATGGCCGTATGCAGGGGGGGGGGACAAGATGCAAGAAATTTTCGAAAAAAACCCCAAGGGAGGGGAGCGAATTGACTGGGTTTGTCATGGGGACGCTTTTGTATTTTCTAAATTGAAATAGAAGGATTTGTGCATGCTTTGGTAAAATTTGTGGAAATTTAAGTAAAAAAACAAGTTTCAACATTTCTAGGGGGGGAATTGCTCCCCTCCCCCCCCCCCCCCCCCCCCGCGTTGCATACGGCCATCATGTAATCTCACTTGGAAACATTGAGATTTTTATGAATTTATCTTCTTATAGATTGTTATTAGTGTTAGTACCATTTTAGTGTTTTGTATATATCATTTACTTATTTTCATATAAACTTTTACTGCCTTGTCCGATGTTTTTCGCCGGTTGTAGGTTATTTCTTACTTGCATGTATTAAAAAGTGTGAATGAAGAATATGTGTATGATTGAACTGATATTCATAAACTATGTTGTTCCCAGCTTAAAAATGGGATGTTTCATCAGCCTACAATTGTTTTTAATATCTGTTTATCTTTGGCTGGTCCAGGATTTTAAAATAAGGGAAAGAGAAAATTTGAAAATGAAAGGGATGCAGATGACAATTTTCTCATATTGTCTCACCTGCATAGCAGAGCAAGACTATAGGCGCAGCTTTTGTGTTGGCGGCGGTGGTATCGTCAACATTGAAATCTTAACCTAAGGTTAAGATTTTTGAAATGGCATCATAACTTAGAAAGTGTATAGACCTGGTTCGTGAAACTTGGATATAAGTGTAATCAAGTATTGCTGAACATCCTGTGTGAGTTTCAGGTCACATGACTGAGGTAAAAGCTAAAAGGTCACTTATGGTCAATGGACTTAGACCACGTTGGGGAAATCAACATTGAGATTTTTTTTGTGATGTCATAAGTTTAGAAGGATATGGATCTAGTTCATGAAACTTGGACATAAGGCTAATGGTGTTTCACTGAATATCCTGCCCAAGTTTCAAATCACATGACCAAGGTTGAAGGTCATTCAGGGTCAATAAACTTTGGCCATGTTGGGGTATTTCTTGAATTGCCATCATAACTTTAATTTATGGATCTAGTTCATGAAACTTGGATGTAAGAGTAATCAAGTACTACTGAAAATCCTGTGCAAGTTTCATGTCACATGACCAAAGTTAATAATTTAGGGTCAATGAACTCACAATATGTGAATATATTATTTTGATAAATATTATTGAATAGTTGAGATTTTTGTCCACAAAACAACTCAGTACTGGATTTGCTTTGTTACAATGTGTGAGAAATTGAGATTGACAAATATTACAATGATATATTTGATACTCTACAATATGCAAAAACTGTATGGCATATAAGACTTATATGGTGTTGTATAATTCATATGGATAGAAATATATAAAAAGCAATAATAATCAAATTAGTTGACTTTGTCTTTCTTGCTTATACATGTTTATGGAAATGTAACCTGATCAATAATACTCTGTTAGACTTTCATTTCTTACCATGCCACACCACAAGTTAATCTTAGAAAGAAGAAAATGATTATTGATATTGTATATCACAAATACGATATACAAAAGTACAAAAGACTTATTATTATCTAAAACTTAGTTTTATTCACAATTGAGTGAGTAAAACAGTTTAAAGAAATGATACCAGAAAGTAATTATAAGAAAATAATCCCATTGCTCGAAAATATCCTTAAATGTGCTCTTTTTCCCAATCAAAGAAAATAACCAGTGGATAAAAAAGTTTAGCTTTTTTAAATTAATGCTTCATTTCCCTTAATTTCATCAGGTTTTTATGTTTTACAGGCTGGCTTTTAATATTTTTATTATCGTTATTTTTCACAACATTTTCTTGATGATCAGCCATGCACAATGTCTTTTAATAACTCTGCTATTGCTACTATGACAATCAGTGTAAGTGTCCAAAATGGAAATGCAAGGATTTTGTTGAAGAAACCAAACTTTTAGTTATTTTCTTATTTCCTATTTCAATCCATAGATTACATAAGTAACAATATAACAAAGGAATAATAACTAAGTATATAACAAAGGAAATAAAACTTTCCTACTAAACGTTGGTGGGACCAATCCTGAAATACACCCCCTCCCCCTCCCCTGCGTTGCATGGGATCCCCATTACAAGAAGGATACCCAGAAGATAGAAGCCATTCAGAGAAAGGCAGCTTGTTCTGTATGGGGAACTACAGACGAACTAGCAGCGTCACAACCATGTTACCATGGTTACGGGCCTTAGAATGGGATTCGTTGGTGGGGTGGGAAGATAGACAGAAACATAGCTTGCCCAATGTTCCAAATAATAAAAGGTCTTGTTGCCATAAACCCTGAAAACTTCGTCCACGAAAGGTTTGCTTGATTTTCCTTAATTTCATTGTAGGTATTTCTGTTTTACAGGCTATAGCTCTTATTATTATTATTATTCACATTTTTTTGATGATCGGCCATGCACAATGTCTTTTAATAACTATGCTATTGCAGAATTGTCCACGACTCTGGGAAATAAACCAAACTCCAAAGTCAGCTAGTCAAAAGTGATGCTCATAGATACAGCTTTTTCCCTCGAACCACTATAAACACTGGAATGATTACTGAACATGGATACAACTCTAATAAACTCACTGGACTCCTTCAGATAAAAAAATCACCCAAAAGTCTAGTGTACTCGGTGACCTCGCGTTTCTTAACAAAGTTGGCGGAGTACAGCAAGCCTGCATGCCGACTTAACCCAAGACAAGCCAAGACGTATAACAAATACTACATTTACAGATTAATAATCAGACAGTTATATGAAACACTGTGTTGGCAGTGTCGTAAAAGCTCAATCAACCATTCATTCAATCAATCAATCGACCTTATTTTATTTCATTTTTTCTACTTTAAAATCATATATAATAATATAGGTATATTAACCCAGGGAAGCCACTTCAGTTCTGAAAACTGTTCTCCCAGCGGGCCCTGCTATTATTATCACACAGCAAAAACTGCGGTGTTAACCGGTGTACATAGAGGACCACACCAGTGATTTACACCAGTGTTAAATTGACAGTCTTAGTTTAGCACCTATAGGTGTTATTGCAACACCTTTGGTTGTTACATGTACACTCTTTGGTGTTATATTCAATCTCTAGGGTGTAATTTTAACACCAGAGGGTGTGGTCCTCTATTAACACCCACTGGTGTCAGTTTTAACACCACAGTTTTTACAGTGCACGGCTTTAGCTGGGCTACCTATAGGCGCTCAAAGCTTTCAAGGAATTTCTTCCTACCGGGTTTACCCATTCACCTCACCTGGGTTGAGTGCAGCACAGTGTGGATATATTTCTTGCTGAAGGAAATTACGCCTTGGCTGGGATTTGAACCCACGACCCTCTGTTTCAAAGTCAGAAGTCAAAGTCAGAACTTTGCCTATCCTCATTTATAAACCACGATGTATCATATGATAAATTTGGTATAGGCCTATTCAAGAGTATATTTCAAACCTTATCAAGTTGTTTGAATAATTAAGCGTCACGTACAATGGTATGTGAGTGTTACAAAGAAAACAGTTTTATTTCTTTGATATCAAAATCTCGTACATTTCTTATATATGATGGAAAAGAAATGTCAATTATAATATTTTAATTCTATCACTGAAGGTGATTAATACCCCCGCCGTACGCCGTTACCATGGCAACAGTTCCAAACACATGGAAAAAATATGTCTTGCCTACTTTGACCCCAAGACCAATATGTGAGCTAAATATCATAAGAATTTGTTATAAACTTATGAAGTAGTTCAAACCACAAGACTTTTGCATATTGTTTTTAAAATATATGATGTTACCATGGCAACACAATTTCTGACATATAAAGTAATATGTCTTGCACATCTTTACCTCAAGACCAATGTGTGAGCCAAATTCAATGAGAATTGGTTGAAAACTGATTTAGTACGAACCGCAACACTTTTACCTAATTTTGGGCATAAAAATTAATATGGTGTAACCATGTCAACACAATTTCTAACAAGCAAAAAATATGTGTCTCGCACATCTTTACCTCGAAACCTATATGTGCGAGTCAAATTTCATGAGAATAGGTAGAAAATTGATGAAGTAATTCTATCCGAAATATTTTTATATAACTTTTCACTTTATATATTATGCCGTTACCATGGTAACATAATTTATGACACACACAAAATTGGTTGAAAACTGAGGAAGTGGTTCAAACTGCAAGATTTTTACCATATTTTTGCCATAATATACAGTTACCATGGCAACACAATTTCAGGCACATGCGAAGTATGTGCCTTGCACATCTTTACCCCAACACCAATATGTGTTCCAAGTTTCATGAGAATTGGTTAAAAACTGAAGAAGTAGGTCGATGCGCAAGATTCGGACCGACCTTTTTTTCAATCAATCTGCTTATAATGACAATCCTTCTCTTGCAAACTGTGAATGTTAAAACTATTTGGTAGTAGATCATTTTTGTTTAGAATGACTTATATTTAGTCCAATTTTTTCTTTATGATTCATGCCAAAAAAAAAACAACCAATTATTATGTTTTTTATGTAATGAAAAAGTGTATTGTATACGAATGCTATGAATGCAGAAGAAAACAATGAATCAAATCAAATCAATAATGAGCATGATCGTATGCAGAATTTTTCTTTGTGGCGGCACGAATACGCGTAAATGCGTAATGAAAAGGTTTATCTGGGTAAGACCAAGACAAATAAAATAGAATATTGAGGGATGAAAATATTTCACAGTAGTAATAGAAGTATGAAGTAATAACTTCCATTGAGTGCTTCATATTTTCTGCTCCCAAATGTCAGTTTCCTGGCTGTACCCCGCTTATTTCCCGAAATTTTTAATTAAAACGGGATGAAGTTGCTAAATGGCCCATCAAATATCAAAAGAATGGAAGAAATAAATCATTGTTATGGGTAGGCCGATAAGGTTTATTTTTTAACTCTCAATAATAGCAAATATCATAGTTTCATAAGCAAACTTGAATTACGCCGAATAAAGGTCTATTATTAAACTTTCCATATAATGACAAATAATAATGGTTATTTTATGCGCAAACTTGGATCATGCCGAATGGGTCTATTCTTACACGTCTAATAATTCAACGCCAAGACAATAAAAATAAACCAGGCGATCCTTGCTTTCTGCACTGCTCCTCCTGAAATCGAGTTAGATATTATTTTCAATTTTCTCAAAACACTCAGCCCTGGCGCAAGGTTTAATCAAATGTATTCATCACAAACTTTCTGTATTGTCTTATTTTTTAGGTCCATCCGATAATCGATATCGTCCAATAGATGTTTTCGATCTCTGATGGAAATCCCTCATCGAACTCCTATGGATTGGTTCTAAGTATGTCTTATTGGATTGGATACCACCTGCAGATGACCGCCTACGAATAACATCTAATGGCACCATGCCCTCAGGGCGGGGTTGTTGGGAAATTTTATTCACAGATGGAAACGTATGTCGTCTGCTTGGAATCGCTCCCGCCTCCGCGACCATTGGCGCGTTCTTCGACCCACTTTCTTTCGTCGTAGAAGATTCATGTTGTCCTGTATCTGCTGTAGGTGAAGTTGGTGCAACGGATTCGTGCCAGTGCTGGAGCTCAGCGATGTTCATGAGTTTCGGTTCCCGTTTTAAGATCCCCGGACGCATCGAGGCGAACTCCTTCCGCGCCTTCACGGCAGCGAGGTGAAAATTCGTCCTCCGCTTGCCATCGGCAAACGTAAGACTATCAGTCTGCTTGATGGCGTTCAGAGTACGGTGCACCTCCCAGACCTCCTTCTTATGGTTCCTCATGAACTCGCGATACGAGGAGCTGATGTCGTCGATATTCTTGTGGTGGTCCGTCTCGAGTTTGTTGTGACTGGCACTGAAGAAGACATCCGACTGACGAGATTGGCGACGTTTTCCTCGATCCATTCTTCTCAAATACAAGAAGAAAATAAGATACAAAGAGTGTATTTCTGATATACCAAATCATTCAAGAATACAAAAGAGCGTGATGACGATTTGCTCTACAACCCATTCTTATCAAATCCAAGAAGCAAAACAAAATATAGTGTTTTTTTCTGAAACCATGTCATTCAAGACTTATGAAAAAAGTTTCCATATGATGTCGAGATATTTCATGACCCTTTCCTTAATGATCCAACCTTGTCAAATCCACTAAGAAAACAAAATACAAATACATGTAGCGTATTTCCTAATATCAATTCATTCGAGACAGAACTGAAAAAATAAAAGTTTACATATGATGACGAGAGTGGCGACGTTTTCTTCTGTGATCCATTAGTTCTTTTCTCATCCACGAAGCAAACAAAATGCAAAAAGTGTATTTCCTGATATCAATTCATTCGGGACAGAACTGAGAAAACAAAAGTTTACATATGACGATGACGAGATCGACGACGTTTTCTTCTGTGATCCATTAATTCTTATCTCATCCACGAAGCAAAAAAAAAAATGCAAAAAGTGTATTTCCTGATATCAATTCATTCGGGACAGAACTGAGAAAATAAAAGTTTACATATGACGAGATCGACGACGTTTTCTTCTGTGATCCATTAATTCTTTTCTCGTCCACGAAGCAAACAAAATGCAAATAGTCTGTTTTCGGGTATCAATTCATTCGGGACAGAACTGAGAAAATTAAATTTACATATGATGACGTGATTGACGACGTTTTCTCCTGTGATCCATTAATTTCTATCTCATCCACAAAGCAAACAAAATACAAATAGTCTGTTTTCGGATATCAATTCATTCAAGACAGAACAAAAAATAAAAATTCCCGTAATTACGGCGACGAGATTGACGACGTTTTATTCTATATGATGCACTAATTCTTATCTCATCCACGGAGAAAAAGAAATGCAAATACTGTAGTGTTTCTTCTGATACACATTCAGTCAAGACAGAACGTCAAAAAGAAGTTTTCTTAGGATGACGAGATTGACGGCCGACTTTCTCGTAGGATTCATTTTCATTAAATCCTCGAAGCAAACACAATACAAATATTGTTCCTTCTGATACTAATTCATTCCAGACAGGGTAGAAAAATGAAGATTTCGAGATCGTTTTTTAAAATTTGTTCTTACATAAAAGACCTTTCCAGTCGGTGTCGAGTTTGAAGAAACCGGAAACAAATGGATGCCGATGTTGCGATATTAATGACGACGCTTTACTATGATGGTGGACACTCCCATATTGGTTTCCAGCTTTTTATCCAGGGTACATGTACAAAATATTTCACATTTTACATCATGGTCGAGACTCTTCTTCAAAGTTACTCCTCATAAAAATCACATCAAACCAATTTATATTCAGTATAACTTCAAACATACAGGAACTGTTCGTCACACTTTTTCCTTTTAGATTCCTAAGAAGTGGGCTAGATTCCTAGATTTCGTTCTAGATTCCTAAGGAGGGGGGCTATATTCCTAAGGAGCAACAGATACCATACATGTCTCTTATCAAAATGAACCGTTTCTGAGTGCTTATCTCCTGTTCGACCAACTCTTAAGGTTTTGAAGAGCCTATCTTCTTATTCACCAAAAGTTACTTGTCTTCCCTTCTCATACCTTTTTAATGAATTATTGTTGCCCAGATTGAAGGTCCACTCTGTTGGCAAAATGCATGTTTCTTTTGTTCCGTCTTTTGTTTTCGAGTCCACCCTCTGTGTATCTACCTGATTTGCACTCGGTAACAGAAACCAATAAACTGTTCAAACAACCTGCTTTCAATTTACATTCCTGGCTCGTATTTGTTGTTACTTGTTCGTATGTATTGACACTCTTAAAATAGCCCCCTCCAGGCACCCTTCTACTTCTCTAAGGCTCATTTTATTTCATTCTTTACCCCTCTGTCCCCTCTTCATCTCTCTCTCTCTTTCTCTCTCTCCATGAATAGATATAGAGTATAGCTAAAAGATAATTCAGAAATTAATATATTCTTGCTAACCTTTCTACCTGCTATCTTTAATCTGTACCTTATTAATCTTGAGATTAATGCGTTCTTTCGTGAAATTTTACTCTTTTGTTTCATTATGTATGTGGTATAGTAAAATAATCAGTTTCAAACTTTTCAATTACTCTTTGAAGGTCTATATGGTGTTTGATGATAATTGTTCAAAAACTTTTATTAGTATTTTCTGCATGGTGATAGTAATAAACACAACACATTTTTATGCGCCATCTATCTGGTAAACTCTTTGGGTAAACTATTCCGAGGCGCAGATCATTATGATGTTCACATAACGCCTATCCCGCACCTACATATACATGTAAATACTCAACCTACATCCACCATGTCCACCTCCGCCTCGGTTTTTTTCTCTCTCTCTACCCCCCCCCCCTCTTCTCCCCATGCATTCTCTCTTCCTCTCTCCCCCTCCCTGCCCCCTCTCTACATATCTCCCTTTGATTGGTTTCTTTCCCACTCTCACCCTCTCTTTCCACCTCTCTTTTCAATCATCGGAAAAAACACCTAAGAGGAACGGGGGACCCGCCAGTACAAGGTGAGAGAAGCCAGATAACTTCACCGGTATTAAATCCGTTACTAGGGATTATCTCAACAAGGCTCGGACATCAACATCTTCACTTCGCCATGTTCGCAGTCACTATTCACCAGAGGGAGAAGATAGAGGGATTGTATTGAAATAACATCTGAAGCCCCCCCCCCAAAAAAAAAAAAAAAAAAAAATGGTAAAGAAACAAGACTGTTTTTTTTTATAATTTGAATTAATCAATCAATTTTATTTCTACATCTACTTCGCAGTCTATTCATCCGAGGGAGAAGAGGGATTGTATTGAAAAAAAAAAAACATCTGTAGCTTCCCTCAAAAAAAATAATGGTAAAGAAATTATAATGTTTTTTATGATAATTTTGAGTGATCGATCAACTTTATTTCTACATCAATAAGCTAATATCTGTTTCAGTAAGTCATTTGAAACTGTCTTCCCCATCCCCCCCTCCCAGTCTTCTTTTTTCGAAACACACCTCACACTTTTCTATCTTTTTTCACATTTTACACTCGCACACAAGCACACATCCTTACTTCATGTTTCATTTTCAAATTATGTCTCTACCCGAGGGGGGTGGGCATTACCAGTTTCGTTTGCATACACAACGTACATCTCTTTTGTAAACGTAATTTAGTTTTATCTATTCGACAACTACTATGATGATAAAGATATATTTGCTTGGGAAACATCATTTCACATTGAGAGTACTGATTATTGCAAATTTAGGCCAATTCACTAAAAGCATCTACGCTGAAAAATAATACATTTACATCAATAAAATAAAAATTCAAGGCACGCGTTTGATTGTCATTTACTACTTTAAACTATAGATATCATATACATTGCACAATTTACACATTCAAAGAAAACCAATGAGCTTTTCATAAGCAAATGAATAGAATAAGTTTGTTGGAATCGTAAATGGGAACGGAATAAAGCTGAAAAAGACAGAAATAAGATTATTATAATAAGGAAAATGAGAAAGATAACAAATTATGAAATAGGCCTATCTAAAAAGCGAAGAAATTTTCAAAAAAAATTGAAATGACATGGTAAAGATGAAACTTTCACCCTCTTAGCCAATACTTTCTTTTTGTTATTTGTATTGTCAGTTGTGTGTATCGAGGGCAGAGGAGGCAGGTGTCCCGAGTGGTACTTTGCGAGGACGCAAAATCCCGCAAAAGAGAAAACATACAGACAGAAATGTATTTAGAAGGTTTCACCCTCACCATTCAAAGGCGAATTTGATGCCTCAAGATATGTGCTATAAAGGGCGCAATTACTTTAAAGCTCGGTCGCTTTGCTTCCTCATATATTTCCTCTCAGAATCGCGTTATTTTGCACCCTATTATGTATCACCGCCTTTCACCGGGTTCCAGATATTAAACTTTAATTTTAAAAATATTTCAAAATAAAATTCAGAATATATATTACACGCAAGATAATATATAGATCTAAAGAGGTGTGAACAAGAGAATCCCAAATTATGTTATTCATTTAAGTGGCGTAAACATTGAAAACCAAATAAGGTTAAAGAGCGTCCTGGGGCCTGTAACACCAAGCTTAGCAATGATCGTAGAACATTTTTCTACGATTGATTGCATTGACTACAATGTACAATCAATCGTAAAAATCAAGCGTACGATTAATCGCTAACCTTTGTGTTACGGGACCCTGCTCTTGATTCTTCTCATCTAACAAAAGAGGCTCACGAAAATTTTTGTTAAGACACGAATCATTGGGTGATTTCAAGTCCGGTGTTGGCATTGGTGTTGGTGTTTGTGTTGAAATTTGGATACCTCCCCCTAGCTCAAAAACTTATTCAGATTTTGTAAAACTGATCCAGATCACATCATTGACCTCTAAACAACTAGTGAGGGACCTTTCGTGACCAACTTCATGTTATGTTTGGTGTAATAATCGTGTAAAACTTGACCTAACACCAACACCAAAAGGTCAACGCTGAACTTGAAATCACCCATTAACGTTATGAATTAAAATTAATTTACGTGCAACCCGAAATGTATTAACGAATGAGTAGGGGGCTTCCTCGCAGCTAGTACGCAGAACGCTTTTAAGAACATAGATAATTTATTGTCAAATGCTCTTCATGACAAAAGGCAACCAAGAAGTCTTTGTCGAAAATTGGTGAATCAAAACAGCAGTTTCATCCTGGCCTCATGGCAAACGACATCATTTGCAATTTTTGTCAGCTCTGAAACTTAGGACGACACTGCTGTTCCGGTTCACCAATTTTCGACAATGATCACGGTACGAAAACTCCTCATTGTGGAAAAAAAAAAACCCAATTTCAACTCCATTTCTAAAAGACGTCAATGATATATGGAAACCTGAAACGAGACAATTTTCGATGCCTTATTGACTCCTTTTTAGGCGTAAATATTCACATCTGGATGGGACACACCTTACATCCAAAATCAACAACAACATTCTGTATAATTGTTTTCGTTTACTGAGTATCATATCAAAGACTCCATTTCCTGAGGTCGTATTTCAATGCTGCATCAATACTAGCATTGGCCGAGTACGTATACGACTCTCTCCTCATACGAGCTCGCTGTCGTTGCACCACTCGAGTTTGTGCTCGAGCCTGACGATCTAACGTCAACGGATCTGCGAGGCTTATTGCTCTATCTCTTCCGCGATATACCTTACATTCATGATACGAATGGTGCCACACTTTGGTGCCATCTTTAGTTGTATCACTCCTCATCGAGAGTTTGACTTCGAACTCCGAGCCTTCTAGTTCTACCCCAGCATCAATCTGGGATCTGTCCTGAGATTTCAGCCTTGGTAATGAACCTAGACGTGTTGTTGAGACGTTATTGACTTCCCCGCCATCGACGACGAAGTGGACTCTCTTGTCGATGTGATTCCGATTACCAGGGACTAGATGATCGCCAGCGCGATCGACCTCCTTGATCAAACTGGACACTGGAAGACTAGCTATCTTCACCACTCTCGTTCCGTCGAGACCGAATCCACCATCAACCAACTCAATATCACACCGATCGTCGACATCCGATTCAGTGGGTCTCTTTGATCTGTCACTATTTCTTGGAGTTCTTGGTAACTTTGCATGACTTGATCGTCTGCTACGCGAGTGTGATGATGGTGGTAAAGGGGATACATGGCGGGAACTAGAACGCGACAATGACCAAGATGGGAGATGAAGAAATTGGTTTTCGTTCGTTTTCATGTCTTGGCTGTCGGGAACGCCTTTCCTGGAGTTGCTCTCTTGTCGCTCAACTATTTTAAGAACTGTTTCGTCGGTTTTGCTTTTTAAATCATCGCCATCATCCTTACTGGCACTGCCGAACCAATCGTCACCGATGCTATCGCACCATTGTTGAATCTTAGCATGCAGATGAGTCGGCTTTGAATCCAAGCTGGCTAACGTCGATCTCGTCAATGGTGGAGGTCGTAACCCGTCGCCGTCCTCACAATCGACGTCTGTTCGTATAAACTTCCTTTCGTCAACACAGCGACTGAATTGACTGAAGCGTCGCCTGAATTGAGCAATATCAAACTTTCGTCCCATATCTGAGACGGAACGCCTTCGTGCGTTAGGTCGAGCGTTGATAATTTTCGGCAGCTTAGGCCCAGCTCGCCGAGGTTTACAATAGTTCTCGTCGTCATCTTTGTTTTCCCTCTCGGAACTTTTTTTTAGGTCGTCACTTTGCTTAATTTCACTACAATCACTATCATCATCACTAGATGACTCCGTATCATCGTCACTCGTTGGTAAACCGAGACCATTAAGCCCTCCAAACCCAACAGAGAGAAACTTGGCAGCTGTGGTCTGGTTACTCTGATGACGTCTTATTGGTCTATCATCTTTCCCTCTCCTTCGTGTTTTCTTCTCCATTTCCTCTCTCCTTCCATCCCTCACTCCTTCACTTGGTGCAGCGTCATGTTTTCCATGGACACCACTATCGGTATACAACCCAGCCAGAAATTGTTTCAATTCACTTCTCCGTTGATGGTAGACCTGGATGCTCCCTTGTCGCTGTTTATCAATCTCTTTTGTTTTCCTCTGGAGTTCGTTCGTGGCTTTGATGGTTGCCGTCATCCGCGCGTCCACCTCCGATGCCTGGCTGGAGTAGATGTCTTTCGTTGGGCGAGACGGCATTTTATCAATACCATTCAGTTAGTTGACATAATAAAATCATTATCTCAGATGAGATGGTCGGATGATATGAGATTCAGTTCGTTCTAGGTCGGTTCAAGCTTGCATCAATATCAAGACCAGTTTTGGGTGCCCATCTGTCATATCTGAGGCCAAGTCTAATATGTCATGTATGCAGCATCCAGTTGCACACTAGTTTAATGCAAAAGAAATTGTGTATTTAATGCGCTCGAAAGAACATCCTAATTGCTTCACAAGATATAGGTGGTTCCAGAATTTTCAATAAATCGTTTGAAACCAAGCTTAATCAAAATTGATGAGCAAATATCTTATTGACGTATAACAAATCATGACGCGTGAGTCTGCATGTCTTTGCTGAAATGAGAAGAATTTTCTGAACAGTACCGTTACATTAAAATCCTTTTGTGCTCACCATTCATTTAATCTTCTTCTTACATTCTTAGCTGGTGGATAAATAGAGAAAATTTGAGACTAACTATACTCCTTTGTAACATTTCCTTTGAGTTGAAAAGGGTTTAAGTGAAGGGGCATGTAATCCGGTTTGAGCCCTTGTTCCAAATCGGATAAATTGACTGGTCAAGTAACGAGCATAAAGAGGAAGCGTCTAGTTGCTAAGCAACAACATGATAGGAAAGAAAGTGCAGATTGTGGTTTAGAAACGATTTATTTGCTTTTACAAGCATGCACACTCCACTATGAGTTCGCATGAAGATGCTGATGGTGGAATAGAAAAGACTATTGCTAGCCCGATTGAAGGCTAAATAATGATAAACATAATATATTGTATTTCCAAAGTGCTTGATATTATACCAAACGTTTCTAAATGCCTTACAACACATATAATAACGTAGCATTAATGAATAACATAACTGGAAGGTTGTCAAAGACCGACACATATTACAAAAATCAACCCCCTTTTAGGAACTAACAACCATACTGTTTCCGTGTGATAAGAAAAAAAAAACCCGGTTAGTAGAAGATACATGTATATATATATATATTTTTTTTTAAATAAAGCCGGATATAAAGCAGGTGACGGGTCAAACAGTATTTTAATTTGGGGCGTGTATTGGGACACCTTTCTTAATCGAGATCAAGATGATAAAGATTTGATAGTGTTATGGCTGTTGATGATCTCGATGGTGATGTCGACGAAAACGACGACGATGATGATGCTCATGAGATGATGATGATGATAAAGGGAACTAATAATAAGAGCAAGGATATTAATAATGATTATGTTTATAATGTTTATATTAAAGGTCAAGTCTACCCCAAGAAAATGTTGATTTGAATAAATAGAGAAAAATCAAACTAGCATAGTGCTGAAAATTTCATCAAAATCGGATGTAAAATAAGGCATTTTAAAGTTTCGCTTATTTTTCACAACTCAGTGACATGCAAATGAGTCAGTCGATGATGTCCATCACTCACTATTTCCTTTGTTTTTTATTGTTTGAATTATACAATATTTTAACTTTTACAGATTTGACAATAAGGTCCAACTTGACTGAACCATAAAGTATTAAACAATGATAATCCACATGTTCAGGAAGGAATTAATCGTTGTTTCACTTGATAATCAGAAGATTAGGAATATTTCATATAATAAAAAACAAAAGAAATAGCGAGTGGATGACGTCATCAGTCTCCTCATTTGTATACCAGCCAGGGTGTGCATATAACTGTTTTGTGAAATTCGATTTTGATGAAATTTTCAGTGTTATTCTTGTATTTTTCTCTTTTTATTCAAATCAACTTTTTGTTGGGATGGACTTGCCCTTTAACAATAAAAAGGACCTTAAGAAGGTTGATCTGGAAGTTTACCAAATTTGATGACATATTCGAGAAGAAAATTAGTTTCATATCCATAATGCATCAATCATCAATGATTAAGCAGCTCGTTCGAATACGCAACCTTTGGTGGTTTTTTTTAAACGTTGTCACTCTTCCAAAACGGACGTCGAGTTTATTTTTAGTGCTAATATTTTATTTACAAATCATATCATCAATTAAAACAATGTCAAGTGTACAGAAGAATGAATATTGATGCAATGAATATAGAGGCACTTTTGGGAATAGACTTACTATTCTAAAAAAACGATTGCTAATCAGGAAAGAAAAAAAAGGCAATCCCGGATTTGAACCGGGGATCTCCTGTTTACTAGACAGGCGCTTTAACCAACTAAGCCACAGCGCCGCTCGGTTCGCAGGGCGACTGTTTACATGTCAAATTGACTACTACGGCAAAAGCGACTGAACTATGAGAGACAGACCGTGACGGGTACGCAACCCCCCTCCCCTTTGCTGGCAAATAATTTCAAAGGGGAAAACGGGGGGAATACAGATGGGGAGCAAGGGTGAACTAATTGAGAGCAGGGGCGACCACTCCCTATTATTTTTCGAGAAGTAAAAACAAAGAAACAATACAGAAAAGAAGAAGAAAAAAGGAATTAGAAGGAAGAGACAAGAAAGAAGATAATAAAAACAAGGAGTGGCATAGCCTACTATTGGTCTTGTATTACGACTGTATTTCAATGAACATGTGGTTTATATGATATGTTCTAAAAATATGTATTTCAAATTGTTGAAAAAAGGATTGCATCTTGGAAGGTGAATCCTTAAAGTTGAAGTTATATATATTCTCATAAAAAAAAACACCAATTTTTTTTTTTTTTCAATTGAGAATAAAGGTCGTCATATGCCCTCGCCCCGCCAAAAATATCCCGGGTCGTCTTTGGTTGAGAGAAAATAAATTATGATGAAGTGTATTCTTCACACAACATTTGTCAGTGGGAAATGTCTTCTTTCCTTTCAAAATTCGAAGAAACAGGCTGTAAGGCCTACTAATTACATTCCCTCATTTATGAGCAACAATCTTTTTCATTAATTCCCTGCAAATCAGTAACGTACTGAGCCAATCATTTTGAAGGGGCACGTATTTAGGAAAAATTGTAAAAATGTGGGGAACAATGATTTTAAACGTTTTATTAAAAAGTTTTTAGATGAGATTCCAATCTTGTGACATAATATTCAACAAATGAGAACATGTTTCACCTTAGTGCTTGTTTCGTTTCTTTATTCTTTTTTTAAAAATTGGTTGTGGAACTTTTATTCTTCTTTTTTATCACGGGGGGGGGGGGGGCGTGATGTAAATGCATGTAATTGGATGCAATTTGGTTTATAACCCCTTTTCTCGTTTTCAAATATATGGACTTAGCTTATGATTTATGTTTGTTTCTTTAAATACACAACAAATATATAATATACATAAAACATTCGGTTTGGTGTGTTTCAGCTGGAATCTCTCTGTCTTTTAAGAATGGCATTCCTGCTTTACCCTTTTTTTTAATGGAAAATTAGAATGAGCAATAACAAGCCACTTGTGGGATTCCTGCATGAAAGACAGAATCTGGCTTCAGGTAAAGTGCCTTAAAGGCATTGGCTAACATTGATTTGACTTTTTAAAAATCTGAGCTGCGAGGTCCCACTTGTCACCCGTGTCTGTGATAATTATGTTACTAAAATGAAGCCCAGAAAAAAAATCGCGTCGGAAAATCACTATTTAGTGCTTAAAAAAGTGAAATATTAAGTGACCGGCAGGAAACACCATCTTAATTTCATCACATACACTTATGTGTTCTATATTATCGGCACGATAGAAATTACACAAAATCTTCAATTATAACGTATCAAAAGCATTTCTTTTGATTTTTTTTGGTTGGTTTCAGAGTTTTAAGGTTGAAAGAAAGGCATCCATGTACATATTTCATCACTCCTTTGTTTTTGTTTTTTTATTACATGTCTATAAAGTACACATATGCCTTTAATTTCAATACAACAGCTTGGAGATGCACTCTGAGCATGTGCAGATAAAGGCCATTTGTACTAGAATCTAAATACCGCTGATGTGAAAAAATGAACAGATTGCCTGGCATAGCAACAATCAATTCATGCAAACTGCATTTCAAACACCGAGCCTCATTGATAATCAGGCATATGATAGTGGGCAACAAAAATGGCTGAGAGTCCTAGCAAGGGGGGGGGGGGGGCAGAGCTCCTGCTGTGGGTCAGGGGCGAAGTCCCCTGAAGCCCCTTTGGCTACATTATTCCAATCCTTTTCAGTGCCAATACTCTGCACGCTGGATACACACATGCACTCAAATCGTAGCAGTGAGGCAAAAATAAAATCCATCACACCAATCACATCCTTTCTGTTGTCCTCACACATACACAATGAAATGCAACGCAATGACACACTACACAAACCATGGTACGAACTCAGAACCCCAACTCAAATCACCCAAAACCTCACATTGATCCCCAAAAAATCAGCCGCAACAAGATCGTTTTCTTTCTAAACATGATTGTTTACTACTATTTATTATCATGTGTCAAGATCATTTGTCAGGGGGCAAAATGAATTGGAAATCAGATAAATTTTGGGAGAATACCATGTCAGATTTTAAAAACAAACAATTAGAATAGCACATGTTTTGGAACTCATAGCTAAAAGGTACATACACAATTGGAACATCCTACGGAATCAGTCTTTATTCACTCACGATGCATTCAATAACGAGGTGAATGAGAGGGAATTTTGAAGTTATATACATGAGCAACCTCTGTCACCCTGATCAAAAGAGCACATAATTGCTTCTCCATGATATAAATTGTCTGCGGATATCAGAGGTCATTTGGGACATATCCCCACTACGAACTAGTCAGTCCATTATCATTGAGCTGTCTGACATCTTTAAACATTTCTGAACTCACAACTGAAATCGGAGCTACATATGCAAAGATGAACCCTGTAAACTGATCTCTGTTACAGACCGAGAATGACTTTCTGCTTCATGCCTTCTGTACTTGGACACAGATGAAAGTACTCACAGTAGACACTGCTTACAAATACAGAGTTCTTGTTTGTCTCAGGTACAGACACAGATCAAAAGAGCCACACAGCATCAACACTAAAGATGTTCATTCTGACTTAAGAGATGTTCATCACATCGAGGTCTGCAGTATCTTCTAGATCAATCTGATCAAAGGCTGTACAGAAGAGTTTCGATCCGATATATGAACATCATTTCCCCATGGTTTTGCGCTTCTTGGCCAGAGACGGTTTCATGCTGGAAGGTCCAGTACTTGTGAAGAATGTCCCACTGGCACTACTCGAACTGGTTGAACTACTATGCGAAGCAGCAGCCGCCGCAGCTGCAGCCGCTGCTGCTGCCGCCGCTGCAGCTGCTTGTCCAGTCACAGAGATACTATGTGAGCTCACGCTAGGAGCTACATTTGAGACCGATGAGCCGCTACTCGTGGTGTTTGCATTGTTCTGAGATTGATTGTTTTCCTCCTTGATTTCTTCTTTGATGACTGGTCTTGATGAAGCACTCTCGGTGCTCATCCCTTCGACCGGCACAGGTCTGTCACCGGGTTTCGGCTGGGTGCATTTGAAATAGACAAGGAAAAATTGAACATTAAGGGTTTTAGACGTTTCCATTACAGAGAAATCATAGGATTATGGTGCAGTCTCAGCTATAAAACAAAGTCCAGACTGACAAAAGCTATTATGTTACTTTCAATGACATATCATTGGTCGAATTCGAGTCGGTTTCGTTGCTGTGACCGTAACAGAAATATGGGTTCATGCAAGATCTCCCGATTCATGAATGTAACAAATCGTTACAAATTCATTAATCTTCCGATGCAAGAACTATGAACTCTCCCTCGAGACACCGCCCATCTTTTTACCAACTGCTAGGGCAATTTTCTACCATTGGAAAATGTTGATTTGAAATGGGGGTTGAATTAGATTCAACACATTTGAGAAAATGCATACTGAAACTACAAACATCGAAATGCATGTACCGGTATCTCTAAATCTCTGAAATATTTTTCTGAATTGAAAGCAAAATGAAAGAAAGAAAAATCATAGTGGAAAATAATAAATGATTTAAGCTCATCTTGATCAAATATCAACATGGATTCAAAATACAAGTGATTTTAAATTTGTCTTGGTCACACAATCATCATTTGATACTGATAACCAGATTCACTCCAGTATACCTAAAGATGAAACCATAATCAATGAAACAGATAAATTTACCCCTCCACCATATTTTTCATTACTCATTGTCCAATTTTTCAATCACACTTATTCAAACCTACACAGTTTTAATACATGTTTTATTTACAACTTAATTTTCGAGAGACTGGACAAGGGAGTTATATCATATTGACACCTTTCTGAATTTCATAAATACAAAGACATGGATTGCAAATTTTCTTTCTTACCTGAATGACTTTGAAAGGGAATTTTCTTGATAGATCACCAAGCAGAATGTCCACCCGTTTCCTCTGGAAAGCCGAGCTTAGCTCTTCTTTTGGCTTCTTCCTCTTCTTCTTTTCTGTTATCAATGAGATCAAGTATGCATCAGCAATGTACTGTTAACATTTATTTTCAAATAAACTTTAAAAAAAAAATCATCCTGTTTGTACATCTTGACCCAATTTTTCTACATTTTGAATTTACTTCATGAACTAATCAAGCTGTGATAATGAGAGTATTGCTCCTTTTCATAATTAGCATAAAACCAATTTCAGGAAGGTCTGTCTGTCAGGGGATGGATGGACATAATGGCACAAATTCACAAGGGTGGTTTTGAAAACCCATGGTTGAATCCATGGTTTATGCAGATTTCCTGTATAAATTACGCTTAATTTAGCGCGTATCGGGCGCGTGTGTAAGAAATGTCCAATGCTGATGCGCCAAATTGACGCCTGTTTCCATGGTTATCCACGCTATTTCATTCATGAGTCCACTGTTTTGAATTAATGAGTCCACTCTTCAAACAGTGGACTCATGAATAAAATAGCGCATCTAAGCATGGAAACAGACGTCAATTTGGTGCACCGTGACAAAATCGGGCATCAGCATTGGACATTTCTTACACACGCGCCCGATACGCGCTAAATTAAGCTCATTAATTCAAAACAGTGGACTCATGAATAAAATAGCGTGGATAACCATGGCAACAGGCGTCAATTTGGTGCACTGTGACAAAAGCGCGCATCAGCATTGGACATTTCTTACACACGCGCCCGATATGCGCTAAATTAAGTGTAATTTATACAGGAAATCTGAATAAACCATGGACTCAACTGTGGGTTTTCAAAACCACCTTTGTGAATTCGGGCCAATGAATCATAAACAGAACTTAGAAAGTAAATACAATTTGATCATGTATCATTGGGACATCAAAATAAACTTGATCTTTGAAATTCAGAAGTTGGCTTTCATTGACATTGTAAAAAATCTATCAAGTGTAGTGCAAGTTTCAAGTTTTGATATTTTTCTATTAAACACAAATCACAATAACCCGAAAATAATTTATGAGGCTTCCTGAAATATGTAAAAGTAACACAAAATCAAATATAGTTTTCGATTAAAAATGTTGATTGCAGTAGCTGGCAGTCACCAAAAGTACTCAAGGGTGTGTTTATGCTTCCATTGCAAGGACAGAATCAGCGTTTTCAAACGTCGTTTCAAAACGCCGATCGTAAATGTGGTTCTGGCACGGCTGTTTATGCTTAACTTTTCAGAGGCGAAATCACGAACTCCAGCTGGCTTCGCATCGTAATTTTTGTTGAGCAGGAAAGTGAGGTCACATTGGGCGCGCCCTTTTCGAAAGTTTTTTTTCTGAGTGTTGTTATGGGGAAGGTACATGTACATGTACGTTGACTGTTATTTAAACATCGAACGATTTCCGATATTTTAGTCATTGCATGGAGCTACTTGACATAGCCATATAATTTCCACCATGGTAAGGATAATAATGAAAAAAAAAAAGAATATTAAAGTATTCATAATAAAATAATAAAACATATTTGTTTATGCTACTGGGGCATCTGGCGATGTCTCCTCATTACAACTCATGTTCCAGTTTTCTTTTTTTGTAAATTCCTCAACATCCATCGTGATGACAAATTGGAAGAGTAGTACTAGTGATAGTACTTAAATCAATTATCACACATGCATATGTAACAAGGGAGATGAGAGGTAATTCCGTGGAGGTAACATGCGACCATGGAGCAATGCGACTGTATTTGCCCGTGGATTTTCATCTCACCGGAAGCATGTACCAAAATGACGTCATTTAAACACGTTTACGATCGTGGTTCTGTTTATACTACCCCAGAAAGCCTGATTCTGGTCAAACGACGTTTACAAACGCACCTTTTTGTGAGTTTACGATCAGCGTTTTCAAACGTCGTTTAAAAGAAAGTAAGCATGGACGCAACTGTGTTTTGCACTAATCACATATGGAAACGCTGATTCTGGCCTGAAAAGTGGAAGCATAAACCCAAGTGTCATCAACTGAAAGGAGGCTGGCTTCTTACCTGTTTCACCATCTTTCTCTTTAAACTCCCACCAGTATCCTTTACTTGGATGGTACCTCGAGTAAGAAAGGGATTCTTCAAATGCTGACCGGATATTGTGAAGCGCAGTTGTCTGTAAACATGAGAATAAAATGGGGGACTGATTCACAAAGAATTCAGTTCGACTAAAAATCACGCTTGAATTCACATCTAAGCGTGGTATACATCACATCCCCACATTGGTCAAATTGTACTTCGAGGACGTGCACTATTGCGTAGTCATTATGTTAGATACTGTGTATGCATTGATGTTTAAGCAAGACTCACACATCACATGTAACGCTAAGTGAAACACCCTCTAAAAAGGCTACTTAAAGGTCAAGTCCACCCCAGAAAAGTGTTGATTTGAATTAATAGAGAAAAATCAAACTAGCATTACGCTGAAAATTTCATCAAAATGGGATTTAAAAAAAAAAATTATGACATTTTAAAGTTAAACTTATTCTTAAAAAAAAACAGTGATATGCACAACTCAGTGACATGCAAATGAGACAGTCGATGTTCCTCACTATTTCTTTTGTTTTTTATTGTTTGAATTATACAATATTTCATTTTTCACAGATTTGACAATAGGGACCAACTTGACTGAATCATATTGTATTAAGCAATGCTAATTGCAAATGTTCATGGAGGAATCAATTGTTGTTTCACTTAACAATGAGGAGAAAATTCGAATATTTGATATTTCATGTAATAGAATACAAGAGAAATAGTGAGTGGATGATGTCATCATTCTCCACATTTGCATACCGACCAGGATGTGCATAATACTATTTTGTGAAATTAAGCAAAACTTTAAAATGTCATAACTTTTTTATTTTACATCATTTCAGTGTTTTGCTTGTAAGATTTTCTCTTTTTATTCAAGTCAATTTTTGTTGGGGTGGATTCGTCCTAAAATAAAGGTAACAATGCTTATGTCAAATCTATTGGAAACACAGAAATCCATTCGGCTTAGGAAAAATTAAACTTAGAAGAGGAATGTAAAACATGTCTTGCATAATCTGGATCCCGAAACACAAAGGTTTGCTATTGATCGTAAGCTTGATTATTCACGATTGATTGAACATTGTAGTTAATGAAATCAATTATTGATATTCTTCTGCGATGATTGCTATTCTTTGTGTTACGTATCACAGGTCTGAAGTATTGCATCAACTTCTGGCAGGTTGACTTTATTCACAAATTAATGTTTATTAATTATCATTATTAAAAATATTTAAATTCACCTGTATGCCTTACTCTAAATCATGAAAATCGTTAAGGAAAGCTTTCCTGCAGTACTGAGAATAAAAGTTTGGGAGCTAAGGATTAAGACTGGTTGATCAGGATTCATATGAAATAATATTCATTTCACAGAATATCGTTTTTAAGCACTCCAGTCAAATACACTTACAGTGCAGTGATTTAACTACACTTTACATTTTTTAATATAAATTTGATGTACTGTTAATGATAATGATTACAAAAACATCATCTGCATATAAACAAGAAATACAAACAAATCATCGAAGAAAGGGAACATCATGCACAATTTATAATTTTTAAAAAATAATAAGAAATATTAAAACAGAATACAGAAGAAGCATCTTCACAAGTTATTTGCAAGTTGTAAATGCATGGCACTTTGGCTTATGGGGGCAAAAAATAAAGAAACTGATAACCATCTACAATACCAAGGAAGTCGTAGTGCATACATCAACTTCTCAGTAAAATATATCTTACCATTCTTGCATTGATTACTGCACAAATATCGGGAGCTTGATACACTCTGCCAGCTATGATGTAATAATCAGCCAATGGGGTGGCTTCTTCTAGAGAATGCCGATGTTGTTTTCTAACAACGTACAGGATTGGTTCTTGGACATGCAGCAGGATATACTCTAATCCTGTCATTGACCTATGAAATGTAGGAATAAAATTTAAACAAGTGGAATGCCTCTGGCCGTCTCACCTGCATCACGCAATTCAATATAGCAGCAGTGCTGATTTTGAAAACTACTATAACTCGCACAAGATGTTCAGTGATACTTGGTTACTCTTATTTCCACGTTTTATGAACTAGACCAATACACTTATAGAGATATGATGGCAATTCAACAAATACCCCCAACGTGGCCAAAGTTCTTTGACCTTACATGACCTTTGACCTTGATCATGTGACCTGAAACTCGCACAGGATGTTCAGTGATACTTGATTAATATTATGTCCAAGTTTTATGAACTAGACCAACACACTTTCAAATTTATGACTGTAATTCAACAAATACCCCAATTTGGCCAAAGTTCATTGACCCTAAATGACCTTTGACCTTGATCATGTGACCTGAAACTTGCACAGGATGTTCAGTAATACTGGATTACTATTATGTCCAAGTTTCATGAATCAGATCCATAAACTTTCAAAGTTATGATGGCAATTCAACAAATACCCCCAACGTGGCCAAAGTTCTTTGACCTTACATGACCTTTGACCTTGATCATGTGACCTGAAACTCGCACAGGATGTTCAGTGATACTTGATTAATATTATGTCCAAGTTTTATGAACTAGACCAACACACTTTCAAATTTATGACTGTAATTCAACAAATACCCCAATTTGGCCAAAGTTCATTGACCCTAAATGACCTTTGACCTTGATCATGTGACCTGAAACTTGCACAGGATGTTCAGTAATACTGGATTACTATTATGTCCAAGTTTCATGAATCAGATCCATAAACTTTCAAAGTTATGATGGTAATTCAACAGATACCCCCAATTCGGCCAAAGTTCATTGACCCTAAATGACCTTTGACCTTGGTCATGTGATGTGAAACTCATGCAGGATGTTCAGTGATACTTGATTAACCTTATGTATAAGTTTCATGAACTAGGTCCATATACTTTCTAAGTTATGATGACATTTCAAAAACTTAACCTTAGGTTAAGATTTTGATGTTGATTCCCCCAACATGGTCTAAGTTCATTGACCCTAAATGACCTTTGACCTTAGTCATGTGACATGAAACTCAGGCAGGATGTTCAGTAATACTTGATTAACCTTATGGCCAAGTTTCATGAACTAGGTCCATATACTTTCTAAGTTATGCTGTCATTTCAAAAACTTAACCTCAGGTTAAGATTTGGTGTTGACGCCGCCGCCGCCGCCGCCGTCGCCGTCGGAAAAGCGGCGCCTATAGTCTCACTCTGCTATGCAGGTGAGACAAAAAACCCTTTATTTTAATGTTTTGTTATCTGAAATATTTTACAAATATGTTTACTTTAACAAATCAAAAGTGTAATATATTCACTGAATTTTCCAACATGAATTACTTTAGTTGATTAGAATTTATTTATATATTTTCATTTTGGTAACTCTTTTGAAACTTCATGTTAATCTGTCCTGCTTGGGTAATGTGGCCATGTCCAGGGATCTCTTTTGTTATAAATTTATGTGTTATCCAACATACAAAATATTTCTTGTCTTGGTATTTTACACTCTTCCTTTATTGCTAGATTCAGTCAAAAAGAAAAGCAAAAAAACCCAATCATTATATTGATCTTTGGTGATGATAATATCTATACATGGCAACTATCATAATTGTAATAATTTTGTTCACTGAAAACTCAATGCAACTCACCAATCTTGATTTTGAAAATATGGTGCATTTTTTTCTTGCATAAATGTTTACAAGAGAAGCTTTGCAGCTTTGGGGGAAATGGACAGATAAAACTTACTTGAGTTGTTCTAGGTTTAACCGTTGCATCTTGATGATCTCGTTGTTGCATGTTCGATCATAGAAAGGGTTGCTTCTATTTGAGAAGTAATCCATGATACTGGCTTGATTGAGGTGAGGTATCCATGCCGAGTCATGCCAGGAAATATGCAGTGAATTGTCTGAAAAATGTAAGAAATAGAAATATGGAAATGTTACAATTAAAATTCAGACTTTATTTCCAATTTCCAACAAGATATAGGACATACAACAGCAGCATGAATCTAGATCAACATCAATACACAATATTCACAAGAGAAATACAAATATAAAATAAAGTTGTTTAAATTTCAGATGGTGGAATACTTGCATATCATGAAACTCTTAAACAGAAGTGATGTGATCTTTTTAATTCAAAATTTCCTATAACAGTATACCTAAGAAAATTATAAATGTGGTAAAAAAAGGGACTTCTGTGCATGTGGAAAAAAAATTTCTGAAGAACTACTCAAAACAGATAGATTTATGTCTACTCCCCAATTAGACAGCTGGCAGCCGTCTGTTTCGAGGAGTTTTTTAACATTTTTTTATTTTTTAAATTTCTCCTCATACACAGACGGCTCGCTATCGTGCAGCCACCATTAGGGGACTTACAATGCAAAATCCCCCCGTCGGGGCTCTTCAATTTTTGTCTTGAATGAATCAAACTTTTGAAAATTAACGCGACCGAAATGCAAATTAATATCCCCTCTTGGCATTAATTGCCAAAAAACGGGGAAAATCAAGTTAAAAGGAACAAAAACAGTGACTTACCTCGGCTGTCACGCAACTTCACTGCCCTGTTTTATCCGAACTTAATACACATAAACATATAGCCATTGAGTCCCCTGTACAGATCGCGCTAGAACTTCGGTCTCTGTATTTGGTGAGTGAAGCCAACGGAGGTCAGCTGAACAACCAACATAACAGAGACCGAAGCTTTTGGTCTACTCCCCAATAAGTGTGCAAGGAAGATGCTATGGCAGTATGGGCGTGGCATGAGCACAGCGGCCATCTCATTTAAGATTGAGCTCCAGCCTTGCATCCTAGGCTTAAGACTGTGATGACATAAAAGGAATTTTTCGATGAGCGACTGATCAAGAGAGAGCAAGATAAGATTGCCCTGTGTTTCATGTAACTAGATTTGTCAAGTTTTGGCTTGGAACTAAATCATGGAGTGTGTCTGACCAAGAAGAGGTCAAAATCCAATTTACCTCAGAATAGGTAGCAATGGGTCATATACGGAATGGTGCATTTGTGGAAAGTCGGAACTCGCCGTAACACACCAATAGTACACAAAGTGATAGCAACAAGGCTTGTCGCAGGGTGAACTAGTCTAGTGATTTTTGTTTTCTCTGTTTTGTTATGAATTTTTTGAGTGAATTAGTTAGAATTATAGTGTAGATATCACAAATTATATTTAATGTAAAAAATTGATTAAATCTGTGGATTTTATTAAATGGTGCTTAAAAGTCTGACTACTCTGGCAGCTTTTTCCAACTTTATTGAGGTCCCAATGCAATGCACCCCCCCCCCCCCGTGATTTCCACCTGCATTCACTTGTAGTTGTATGGTAGGGGGTCCTAAAGCTACGCACCACTCATCGCGCATGCAGTTTTTAATGGCAAATGCGCACTCTGTGTGTGGAATTGTGACTACACAAGTCTACAGAGTGACGAACGATTCCTATTCAATTTTTTCTACAGAGGCTGCCGTAAATCTCAAAATGCAGAGAAAACCACAACTGTTTGGAATTTTGGAGTTATATTTGCTTTAATTTCATATTATTCTATACTAATATGAAAATATTTTAGAAATTGAGGCACAGGAAATACTATTTTTTTGCATGATAAATCGAGTGCGTAGCTTTAGGATCCCTTCTACATCGGGCGGCGAAATCAAGAGGTGTTCGGACAACACGGCGGGATATTCGTATTAGTGAGTTTTGCGATATTTTCTTCTTGGTTAACGATCTTTAGAATGTTTGCCACAAATTAGGGAAAGATAATTTGTTAAAATATTAAAATTGGGATAGTTTTTATCACAAGTCACAAGTCACAAGACACAAATCAAAGGCCACTTCATTTACAATCAGTAGAGGCGCACGGCCAATATGGGAGACTCTCTCCAATAGGGGAGACAATCTCCCACATTGGAGACTTGCTTTGCAAAAGGACAAAAGAAATAACACCAACAAAAGCATGATTTTTTCCACCGGAAATTTTGTCTCACTGAGGTCAGAAGCCCATTTGTTTTGTGTGTGATTGACAACAAAAATCCTTATCAAAACAAAAGTAGACGGTGAATTTTTAAAGTAGACGGTGAAAGGGGGTAATTTTTCATGAGGAATCTGCTTATCACATTTTTATTTGCCACCAAGGTACCGTAAGGGCACTAGTATTCAACCCATTTGGAGAGTTTCCTCAAATATATAGAAATATAGAATTTACCTGAATTTCAGACCCGTCTTATTTCCAAGAGCTAATGCTGGTTATTCTTTTTCCGTTATTTTTTTCTTCAACCAGTTGACTGTGTGCGCGGGCGATCGAATTATATGGCGACGGATTTTGGTACTAGTATTCAACCCGTCGGTACTAGTATTCAACCTAGCGATGAAAGATGGCCCTGTCTCTCAATCTGCCCTTGTCCCATCCGACTATGGACTAGACCATTTGAGATGAGACCAAACAGGGAATTAATCAAAGCCAGAGACTTACATAGATCTAGATCTAATTTAGCAATCTAAACCCTTTTGAGATTTGCTATCAATCCTCACTAGGTTGAATACTAGTACCATTCAGTGCAAAAGGCCATCGCCGCATAATTCGATCCTCCGCGCATACAGTCGACAGATTGACAAAGAAAATATCGACAACAGATTACCCTGGAAATAACAAAGGTATGAAATTAAGATAAATTCCCTATTTCTAAATATTTTGGGGAATATGTCAAAATCTTTGAATTATGCCGGGTTGAATACTAGTACCCATACGGTAATCCTTTTGCAGCAAATGTAAACAAAGGAAATTGGTCTCCAAAACTGGAGACTGTCTCTGAAATTGGATACCCAAATTCTTTACAAAATGAAAAGTCTCTGAAAATGGAGATAATTTCCCACATTGGAGACAGTCTCCAATATTGGCCGTGCGCCTCTACCGACAATCATACATATTTACACGTACCAACCGTCACCCACGCCTCCGTGATTCTTGACCGTATCCAGCCCCACCCCCCCCCCCCCCCATCCCCGGCTGCAACTCCCCGCAGAAGGAAACGTGAACATGCAATATCCAAAGCAAAGCAGGGCAACAAACATCATCAGATTGAACACATCGGACTGAGATCTAAATTGATAAGATCTAAAACAGATCTTTATGCTCTAGATCTAGGCTATCTGTTACATATAAACTAATAATATAAACAGAATTATAACAGTTGTTGGCTATCTTATTTTATTTTTCAAGATATCTTTGTAAAATAAACGAAAACTTTACCGTCATTTGACATTTTGCCGAAAATATAGATCTCGATCTCGAAAGGGTAGGATACCCACTGTCACTGATCATGATCAGTAAGGAAAACCAACACAAACTTCAAAGAAACTAGAGAGGGCGACATAGGGTATATTGCAGAGTTATCATATTAGCATGTTCGTCAGAGAGTAACACGTATCGCGGGTTCGCCTCCTCTCTCCCATTATGTAACGTGGATATTTGAAGTTGAAAAAATATCGGTAACTACGAAAATGTCGAGCGGTCATCGAGGGAAACAAGGCGGGAAACGCCCTCGACCATCTACCGGCTCTAGTCCCGAAGGACCTGCTCTCTTGCCTGCCATTAAGAATATGTTAGCAGAGGAGATAGGAAAGGTACTAGAAAGAATTCAAGTTTTGGAACTTAACTTTGGAGCCAAAATAAAGAAATTTGAAGAAAAACTTAACGATGTTGTGAATTCGGTCACTTTTAATGGACAAAATATTTCAGAACTTCAGCAGAAAATAGAGGAGGATAAGGAAATAGTCAACCAGGAAATTGACAGTCTCAAGTCATACATTAATCGAGAAAATTTACTTTTTCACGGAATAGTAGAAGGTAATCAACAGGAAGATGTGGAGAACCTTTTACGGGACTTTTTTGTGGAGCATCTTAGATTTGATAGAGCGATTGCAGATAGGATTGAATTTCAAAGAGCCCATCGGATCAACTCTGCCAGAAGACCGCGCCCCATCATTGCAAGATTTTTAAGATATAAAGATCGCACTGCTGTGTTTCTAATGGCGAATAATTTGAAAGGTTCACGCATGTTTATTACAGAGGATCTCCCACTGCGAATAAGAGAACGTCGAAGAGCTCAATTGCCAGCCTTAAAGGCAGCCCGGTCTTCAGGTAAGATGGCTTATTTCTCCCGAAGCGAACCTTGGAAATTGTATATCGATCGAGTTTACGTGCCACGGGAGAGACAACAAGTGTTCATTCGGCAACTTCCTACAGAGACACATCCCGGTAACCCAGGAATACGTCTTCAGGTAGCTACTGGTGCAGAGCCCAATCTCCCTGAATAAGCAACTGGCGCTATGAGAATACAAGGAGAAAAGCTTGGATAAGTATCAGTTATGTTTACATTCGCTTACACTAAGCATTTACTTTTCTAGACTACGGAGTTAAAGAGGTTTTCACAAAGTGAGACCCTTCTAAACACCATTTAAACTGTTTAACTGTGATAAGAATTTGGTTTGATGAATATTTCACAACAAAATGCGAGTCAACTAAAAGCAAAATTGTATATTATTTCTGAAAGATGCAATGAGGATGATTGAAGAATATTCATATTCAAACCAAAAAGGAAGAGAAATGCAGGACAAAGAAGACAGGAAAATATAACAGCAATAACTAAAGCGTGGTGTGAAAAAAGATATTGCGTACTCTTATCAACTGAGAACACTGCGTGATGGAGAATGAGTTTAATACTTAAAAAACTAATTTTTTTTTGACGCAAGGAAGGAAAGGAGATGCAATGTTCAAAAGTGAAAAGCTAGAGAGCTGATATTTTTTTATTATCAAAGATATTATGCAACGAGAAGAAACTAGAATGAAGAAACTAGAAGACGTTCATGGAATAATCACCCTTTATTTTGTGTAAAAGTAACATAGACCTGTATACATATATATTTTTTTCTTTCTTTAAATAAATATTTATTAGAGCCTAAAGTGGCTCTGATTGCTTGTGCAGGCTATTCTTAGGCCTTCTTATATGTACCAAGTAAATATTCAAAAATATAGGCCTACTAAAGAAAGCCTCTTCTATTTATTTTTTTTTATTTTTTTTATTTATTTATTATTTTTTTTTTTTTCACCATTTCTCTTTTATATTTGTGGGAATAAGTAATAACAAAACTTTAAGTTCAAACCAAGAGAAAGGTAGGAAAAAGGAAATGGCATTTTAAGTTGCAGTTTTTTTTTTTTTTTTTTAAACAGCAGTGAATTAAAGTGCTGTGGAGCTACTTTGTAAAATAAGTATGGATTTCCATTGCAAAATAACTATGGATTTGAAGAGATACTTTTTTATCCAATATAAATAAGTGGATATGCGTATACATTGTATGTATTTACAATATGCATTTTTATTTTATGATCTCTTTCTATCTCTCTCTCTCCCTCTCTATACGCTCTGGGGGACTGCCTCTAATAATGACAGGAATGCTAGTTAAATGTTGTAGGTCTGATGCCAATATCTAAAGCTACATGTATCTGGTTATGTCAATCTCTTCGCTTTGTATAGCGGATAGGAGGAGTAACTGTCTGAAAAAAAGGAAGACAAAAAAGGTAAATCTTCCTTCAATAGTTATGATGTTAATTGGATAAAAAAAAATAGCGCATTCCGATAGTACATTGGTATCGTCATTATTGTAAGCGAGAGGCGGAGGGAGAGAGAGGGACTGGCAAAAAGATGTTAAATAACATTCTTTAAATTCTTTAATTTTTTACATATTTTTGAGAGAGTTAATGCATTAATCTTTGGTGTGTTGAAACAATAAGGTACACAAATATTACCTAACTTGCAATTAATTAATTTTGAGCTTGAATTTGCAAGGTAGGAAGGGTTTTCTTGGCTCATTCACTATACCACTTTTAGCCAAAAAAAGTGGGAAGAAAGGAAAAAAGTAATGGAATGCACAGTCTAATTTAAATGCATAACCTTAAATCGGTTTATAAAAGAATAAATACTGCTAATGAAGGTAGACAGGATGAATAGCTCTGTGTGCATTTGCAATTTTGTATTAATTCATTCGTCTGTATGACCCTGAGTTGAAAGCAAGATCCTTTTGCTGGTGATTATGCATTAAGTCTTTTTTCTATCGCCCATCCCAGGAATTTTTGAATGATAATAGTCACATGGAATGACACTTCCAACAATTAGAGTCTTTGAAATTTCTTTAGGGGTTATTGATCTACATATTCAATGAAACAAAATAATGAAGGAGTGGAAGGATTTTGCTTCAGGCAGGTATAGCTTTAATTGGCAGAGTACATTATTTGGATATCTGTGTTACAATGGCTCTAAACAAATTAGCATAGGCAATTTGAATAGCTCCATTTATGTTATTGAAAGTAACCAGCTATTCGAGTGGCAAGAAATTTGCTCTCATTTGTTTCTGATTGTTCTGATTAGAACGGCGCTATTTTATATGGGATCTCAAGTATTTTGAAGAGTTTTGTCATTTATTCTGATGAACTGGGGGACAGAGCGATTTTGAATGACGTTTATTGTGTGGGGTAAATGTTTGTTCCGTGCATGCATTCATAATGTAATGGGTCTAGTGGGTGGAACATGCATGGCTACATCACAGAACGAGTCTGAAAGATTCCCGTATACATTCTTGAGGATAATCATGACTTTGTTGTTGGTATTGTCATTTGATTTGAATTGATTGAAAGGTGTTTTTTTTTTTTTTCTTTCATTCATTGTATCACTTATCATGCTTATCATAAATAGAGGACACATGGTAGTAGGTATTGGTATTGGTTTACAGAAGAATAACAAATATGCCAATGCAGGTATACAAGTCCTGCTGTATATGTTCATTGGAACGGTGTTATTGTTATTGGGAATTTTTGTGTATCCGGAAGAGTTTTTGCCATTTGCTTTTCTATTAGGATGTAGAAGAATAGGAATAGTTTGGACAGGTTGGAACATAGTATCAACTGTATCCTTTATCGGTGCAGTCAGAGAATACCTTTTACAATAAGAACCCTCTTGGATGTCCTGTATTCATTTTGATTGGTATCTTTAAGTATGCTATACGTTTCAAGTGAATGATATCCTATTATGTAGGTTTATTTGGGTTCACTCTTACATGTGTTCACTCCAAATGTTATGGAAGGTCTAAGCGTTTAAGTCTAGCTTTGATATGGGACAAGGGCTAAAACACAGAATCAGGTTATTCTTTCGGACTCTTTTATTTTTATTTTTTTTCTTTTCTCAGCGTTATATAGGTAGATATTTTATGTAGACAAGGGAGTTAATGTTAATATGGACAGCATACAAATGGCTGCTCTATAAAGGGGGGGGGGGGCGGAACTGCGGGTCTATAGGATGATGCTAAAGTATATGTCAATCATGCTGGTGTGGGTGTGTTGGGGTGTTTGTGAGAGTGTCGGGGTGTTTGTGTGTGCAAGGGATAGTCTATGGGCGTGTGTTTGAGTATGTTTGCAGAAGTGTATGTGTTATGTTTGTTGGGATGAAGTGGAGTGATACGTTGGGTGGTATGTTTTCCAGTTCTGGTGTGGATGTGAATGAGTGGGGTGCTATGTGTGTAATTGGAAGTTTCTGTGTCTGTCTGTACTTGTATTATTTTCTACTTTACTTAAAAGCTCTTATTTCTGAAGTAGGGAATGCACCATTTCGTGTCCTATCACTGTGGCAACTCTTCACCATGAGGGGTAATTTAAAAATACTCACAGTCAATGTAAGAGGGCTAAGAGATAAAGTAAAAAGAAAGAAAATTTTTCAATGGTGCAAAAGGTCAGGAAATGTAGTATTTTTACAGGAAACATTTAGCACACAAGATATTGAAAATAGTTGGAAGGCTGATTGGGAAGGGGAGATGTATTTTAGTCACGGGAGTAATCACAGTAGGGGAACTATTCTCATGTTTAAATCAAATGTTGATTTTGTGATAGAAAAAGTTTTAATAGATAAAGGCGGAAGATATATTATAATAAAAGGTAAATGTCAAAGTGAAAAGTTGATACTAGGAAGTGTATATTTTCCAACAGGAGATAAAGGAAAGGCCCAATGTGATTTTCTTTCTGATTTGGACAAAATAATTTCATCTGTATTTAGTGAAAAATGCTCTCTGATAATTGGGGGAGATTTCAATTTAACTATAGACCATGACTTAGATTACATGGGTGCGAGAAATGTTTCAAAAAATAAATACAAAGATTTATTAGGTGATTTTCTTGATAAGCTAGATTTGATTGATGTTTGGCGTAAGCGTCATCCAAATAAAAAAGAATTTACTTTTAGACAGAAACAGCCATTTGTTCAGAGTAGATTAGATTACATTTTCATCTCTTCGAAATTAGAGAAGCTTGTAAAAAAATCTGACATCTTACCCTCTATTACACCTGATCACGCTGGGGTCTGTGTAGAATTTAGCAACTTGGTTGAGAGTTTTATTTATGGGAAATCATATTGGAAGTTCAATAGCAGCTTATGTAATGAGAAAGAATTTGTAGAAGGGATAAAAATGGAGGTTTCTGAAATAGAGGGAACCTGGCGAGACCAAATAAATAGTAAAATTAAATTTTGGGATTTTATGAAAATGAAACTTAAAGAATATATTATGAAATTCTCTCGTAAAAAAGCAGCAATTAGAAAAACAAAGGTTGAAAAATTAGAAAAGGATATTAAAGATTTAGAACATCATTTGGTTACTAATTTTCATAATGGAATTCAAGATGAAATCGAATCGAAAAAAAGTGAATTAGAGCAGCTCTTCGATTACTCTCGTCAAGGATTAAAGGTGAGGTCGAGGGTGGAATGGTCCGAAGAAGGTGAAAGGAATTCAGCTTTTTTTGAACAATTATTGAAATCAAATAAAAGGAAAAGCGTGATTAAGGAGATATACAGTGAAAACGGGGAAATTTTGTGTGATAGCAAAGAAATTTTAACCACAAGTTTTATGCGCATTTATATGAATACAAAAATAGTGATAGTGCAGAAGATATTGACAATATGTTTTTTAATGAATTGCCCAAGTTGAGTGAAGAAAATAAGGATTTTTGTGAAGGGCCAATATCATTTGAAGAATGCTATCAAGCGGTAAAGGAAATGAAATGGAATAAGTCACCAGGTAATGATGGTTTTACAGCTGAATTCTATTTTACGTTTTGGCCAATTTTAGGGAAATTTATTGTTGAAGCATTTAATGAAAGTTTTGATACAGAAATGTTATCAAACTCGCAGAGACAGGGAGTAATTACCCTAATTGAAAAGGATGGAAAAGATCATTTGTATATGAAAAACTACAGACCAATAACACTTCTTAATGTAGACTACAAAATATTGTCAAAAGTTTTAGCTAAAAGGGTAAAAGAGGTACTAGGGGACATTATTCATTATGACCAAGTAGGGTATGTTAAAGATAGGAATATTGGAGAGGCAGTGAGGTTAATAGACGATGTATTCTTTCAATCCTTATATCAGCCAGTAGGTTTTGTAATTGCTGTAGATTTCGAAAAAGCATTTGATTGTATATCACATAGACTTCTATTTAAAGCATTGGAATCTTTTGGTTTTGGTAAAGTATTGTGCTCTTGGGTTAGAATTCTTTATAATGACGTTAGTAGCTGTGTGATGAATGGGGGACACTCAACTGGATATTTTGAGGTTAAAAGAGGAGTAAGACAAGGGGATCCCCTCTCTCCTTATTTATTTATTATAGCTATTGAATTACTTGCTAATTCTATTCGAAATGATCCGGGTATTGAAGGGATTGGGTTTGGTGAAAGAAAAATAAAACAAGTATTGTACGCAGATGATTGTACATTGTTTCTAAAAGACACGTACTCAGTTAATAGGGTGAAGAAAGTCTTCGGAGAGTTTGAGAAATTGAGTGGTTTGAAAATAAACATGGATAAGACAAATTTTATGTGGTTGGGGGAAGAATGTGATAGGCCGGTTTTACCTCTGTTTGGACATAGAATGCAATATATACAAATTTTAGGGGTATATTTTTCACGAGACTCCAAAATAAAAGATGACCTAAATTATAAAGAAATTTTGAGTAAAATCAAAAGATTAATTGGATGGTGGATGCAACGAGATCTGACAATGTTTGGTAAAATTAGATTGTTAAAAATGCATGTATTTTCAAAATTAAATTATGTTTCTTCTCTTATTTCAGTTCCTCAAAATATCTTTAAAGAAATTGAAAAGATTTCTTTTAATTTCATTTGGGGTGGAAATGACAGAATAAAACGGAAAATTCTATATCAAGATTATTGTGCAGGGGGACTCAAAGTAACTAATTTTGAAGTTTTCATTAAAACTCAGAGAATTATGTGGATTAAAAGGCTGCTGTACGGTGAGAAATATTTAGGTTGGAAAGTAACCTTTGACTACTTTTTAGATCATTGGGAGGCCGGAGTATATTTCTTTGTAATTATGATGCAAATAAAATGGACTTACAAGGTATACCAATATTTTATAAAGATATGTTGAAAGCATGGCAAGATTTGGATCAATGTAGAAACTTTGAGGAAAACAAGATCAATCCTGTGATTTTTAACAACAGATTTATATGTCTTCATAATAAACAGTTTTTTGATGTTGAACTCTTTCGGAAAGGTATATTTCAAGCATCAGATATTATTGTAGGAGGTCAACTAAGACCAGTCTCATATTTCCATAACCGGGGTTACACTGCTGATAATCTGCTGATGATTCAAAGAATTTTTTCTGTGATTAAAAAAGAATGGATACAAAGTGATTTTATAGTTATAGATAGTGAAAATTTTCAAATAGAACTGAAGATCTTTGGTTACCTCCATAAATTTATGGATTTAAAAGCCAGATATATATATAATTACTTTATTGAGCAATTTCAAAAAGAGTACACTCTAAAGGTTTATGATGGACATTGTGAATATGATCTTGGAATAGGGGAGTTGAAAGAAACCTTTACAAGATTGAAGAATGCTTTTATATGTAGTAAACAAAGGGAGTTTCAGTACAAACTATTACATGGGGTAGTGTATACAAAAGAAAAGCTCTTCCAATTTGGTTTTGAGTCAGACAATTTTTGTTCTTTTTGTAAACAACAGGTAGAAACATACCAACATTTATTTTTAGATTGTTTAAAGGTTAAACAGTTATGGAAGGAGGTCATAAAAAAGCTTCATTTAAAGGAAGTTAGGATTGATGATTGGAAAACAATTTTCATCGGTCTATCTGGTAAATGTGTGAGAATACATGCAATAAACTGTATAATCTTTCTGCTAAAACATATAATTTTTATTTCCAGAGAAAAGGGCGAACCACCGTCCGTACAAAAAACAACAGATATGATTAAAGGTTACAGAAAAGAAGAATATAATATAGCCAAGAAAACAGGGAATTTGGGAGTACACTTAAGAAAATGGGAACAAATTGGTGCATTTCTTTGACTTATCATTTATCGTATTCTATTTTATTTTATTATTTTTTTTTCTCAATGATACAAAGTTACAGATCGACAGACCAGAACGGATGTGCTACCTGTTGTATGATGTGTGTGCGTGAGGGTTTTTGTGTGCGTGTGTGTGTGTGAGGGTGCGTGGGTGAGTGAAAGATTATATATATTTAATCTTCCTCTTAAAGGAGCATAGAGTTTCATGAAAAAAGTAGTTTATTTGATTTGACATAATTTTGAAATAAAAAATATTGAAATAATTTTATGCTATATTATGTACTTTTTGGGGAAAAAAAAAATGTTTCACATTGTCATAGAAGAGAAATTTGGCAGTTTAATTTCATTTGTAATAATTTTTAAAAATATTTGTAATCTCATTGATATTGATATATTTATTTGTTTGATTGTTTATTGATTGTATAGATGCAAAGAATATTTATTTATATGAATTGTGATTGTCAACTTATTGATTTGAAAGAGGAAGAAAATAAAATATTATTCAAAAAAAAAAAAAATCAATAGACTCTGGTATATTGCCGTGGCTGGCCCACTGGCCGAGTGGTCTAAGGGGTGAATTATCGGATACCACTTGGTCTACTACTAGTAATCAGTTCGTCCAACTTCACATAGTCTAAACTCATTTCGTCTACAACCAGTTCGGCTAATATCCAATTCGTCTAATTCCCACTTGGTCTAATATCCAGTTCGTCTAATTTCAATTTGGCTAATAACCAGTTGGGCTAATTCTTACTTGGTCTAATATCAAATTCGTCTAATTCCCACTTGGTCTAATGACCACTTGGTCTAATAGCCAAATGGTCTAATGACCACTTGGCCTAATCGCCAATTGGTCTAATGCTCAGTTGGGCTAATCGTCACTTGGTCTAATTCACACTTGGTCTTATGCCCCTTTATTCTAATATAACATAATTCATTATTTATTTGATCTAGAATTAACAAATATGGTACGTAATGGATAAATACCATGCATCGGTTAGTACATGTCGCCAGGATCCGGAGGGGTAGAGCTGGGGTAGGGCTGCTGGGCGCAAAACCTCACCGTGAAATATAATTCTTATAATTAGGCCTATATATCGATTATATAGATGATGATGAAAACTATATCATACTTATCATAACATCATTGCATGTACATTTAGAGAACAATAAGTTGGGGACCTTGTAGCTTATAATGGTCGAATTGCAGGGTTTCATAAGAATAACATCATGAAGAAAGGAACGAAAATGTAATTGTGTGGATACGAATCTGGTTAACATGAATTGAATTGAATTTATTAGAACTTCACTGGCAATTGCCAGTATTTTGTTCATAACACGAAGTACAAAATGATACAAGACAAATATACAATGCAAGGAATATAAGCAAATAAACAAAAACAAAATAGTATTTCGTCAAAAATAAAAAAATAAATAAAAAAGAAACAACTTGTAAATTATATACAAATATACACAATAAACATAGGAATCATTCGGATAGATATTTTGACAATGAATATAGAGACTGATATCCAAGAAAAGATAAAGAAAACATAAAGAAAGTGAGAGAGGAAAGGGAAATAAAGAGGGAAGAAGTTCGAAAATGGAGAGAGCGGGAAAGAGAGGAAGAATGAGAAGATAGCATTACATGTAAATTCATTGTGTAAAAATATTGCGAATATATTACTTCAAAGTGTTTACCGGTTGATATTTTTAGTACTTAGAAATCACCCCTAATAGCAATTATGTTTTGGATAAAAGAACAAAACAATTTAATCAAGGCTTCAGTTTCCAATTTCATGATGTAGATAAATTTTTCCTGGCACTCCATTTCAGTAAACCTAATATTGAAGGTAATTATCTTTTCAAAAAAATCTTTACGCAAATCTTTATATTTGTTACATTTCATTATAATGTGGAACTCATCCCCGACAAAATTCAAATAACAATCTTCACAAAATCTCAGGTTAGGTGGTATCTTCTCCGGTCTTTTGTACCTTCCTGTTTCTATTGGTAGATTATGAGCGCTCAGTCGGAGCTTGGTTATATTTTTTCTCAAATTGACATTGTGTATTGAATATAAATAATTTTCTTGTCTTATATTGAATTTGAATTGCCTAAAAGTTCTTAGTTTATTTCCTTCCCTAGTGTCCCTGTCGTTAAATAAATCCAATTCAAATTGTTCGTCAAATCTTCTTTCCAATGATGTTTTGCATATTGTAATAAATTCTTTTTGGGAAATTGGTATATTTTCTGGATCAAGTATGGGGGTGTCATTTTTCCGACAAATATCAAGTATGTTAAAAATATCCTGAATTGTCTTAAGCCAGCAATTGTTTCCGTTATTCAATAGACTTACATTTTCTACAAAAGCTTTGTAAACCAAACTATCTTCGTCCATATTGCGTATTCGAATCCAATATTTCAGTATATTTATGGCAATTTGGATGACTTTTGGATATCTACCGATTTCAGCTGTCGCTGCTAAATTACTGCATTTGCGGTTTACCCCAAGAATATATTTACAAAATTGAATGTGCACCTTTTCAGATTCGTGTTTAAAATATAGCCATGTTTTCCCATCCATTAATTGTAGATTTTTTTCCATGTCTATAACATTAGTACCCCAAATTTCAGATCCATAAAGTAATATCGGTTGTATCGTTGCATCGAAAAGATGCAACAAGGTTTTAGTGCTAAGAGTATAAGAACCAAAAGATTTGTACAATTTGAACAATGCTCTTTTCGCTTTATCAGCTAAATCCCTTGCGGCCACTTTAAGTGATCCATTATTTGCGAAAACAATACCAAGATATTTCATTTCCCTAACAGTGCATAGTGTTTCTCCATTAATTTCAAATGAAACCCCTTCGTTCGATCTCCCTGATTTTGAGCACACCATAATCTTAGTCTTAGATACATTTATGTTTAACATCCAGGATTTGCAGTATGCGGTGAATTTATCTAAACAGTGTTGCATACCTTTAGGGGATTTCGACACAATAACAAGATCATCAGCATACATTATACAATTTAGTTCTTTATCAAAAAGTGTTACTGGATCGCTTTCTGATGTATCAAATATATTAGTTATGTCATTTCCAAATAAATTAAATAAAGTTGGACTAATTACGCAACCCTGTTTTACTCCAATATTAGTATGAAAATATGGGGTAACACCTATACGTCTAATTTGATCGATACATTACATTTTGAATACATGTCACGGATGACTCTTAAGAAATTTCCACCAATTCCATGTTCTAGTAGTTTGTACCAGAGACCATCCCTCCAAACGTTGTCAAAAGCCCTTCTTAAGTCTACAAAGCATACATATAATTTATTATAGTTATCATTTATTTTACATCTTATATATTTATCAAGAATAGTTTTTAGAACGAACATGTGGTCTGACGTTCTATAACCTGCTCTAAAAGCAATCTGATTGGCTGTATTGAGACTATATTCTTCTAGAAATGATACCAAGCGACGGTTTAGAACTGAGCAAAAAACCTTTCCAAGACAACTTGAGAGGGATATCCCTCGATAATTTGAGGGATCGCAAACTGACCCACTTTTGTAAAGAGGCTTTATGAGGCTTACTGACCAATTATCGGGAAAATGACCACTGATAAGGATTAAATTAAATACCTTTGACAAAACTGGTGACAACATAAATTTTCCAGCTTTCAACATTTCGTTCAAAATAGCATCATTACCTGGGGCTTTCTTTCTCTTCAAAGTTTGAATACACTCTAACACTTCATTGGGAGTGATCTTAAAATCAAGAGATGAAAACGTGTCCTGCAGTTTTGGGTTATTTACATGATTCTTAATTTCATTTTGATCTTTTGAAAGTAGGGGTTTGTGATTCATGAGTTCTTTAAAATACTCAAACCACCGTTTTGGTTGTATGTTTATTTACTGGACTTTTTCTATCAGTGTGCAGTTTTTCTATATAGGTCGTTAATCAGATCCCAATAAAGTTTAGGGTTCTCACTTTGAAGATTGTCTAGCTTGTCAATTATATGATTTCTCTTATTACGTACAATTTCTTTTAATCTTCTTTTCAACCTTTTCTTCATGGTGTAATATTGTTGCCTGAGGCCTCTATCAAATGGATTGTTACACACTTGTCTACACAATAGTTTTACGCGACGCCGAAGAGCAAGGCATTGCGCTTTAAACATTTTCTTTCTGTTCTTTTTCTTTGTGCTTTTTACCCGAGGTATTTTTACTTTTATTTTCGCTTTATCTGCGATAGTTAAGATACAGTTTGTTACATCATTAACTGCGTTTTCAATACCAATGTCATCTATACAATATACCTTTTCCTTTATTTATTTTATTATGGTCAATATCGTAGGTGTTTGTAGCGTTTTAGCAAAGGTTGCATCACTTATATGCGGTTCCCATATATAAGCTTTAGGATGGGGGTTCAAAACTTGTTTTTCTATTTCACACGGTCTTTGCTGTTCAAGTGTGGATGACATTCGAGATAACTAATGGGACAATGATCAGAAAATATATTGAGGTCATCAACATAGAAGTATAATATATCATCAAAAGCACCATTTTCAACAAGTGCATAATCTAATACACTGGGAATTCTGGCATTCGCCTCCTTGCAAAAACATGTTTATGCCTCTTTTAAATCATTGTTATGCACCATTACGGACAATATTTGAACTTGATGGAAAAAAAAGCAATAGTTATGCAGTTTGGGGGATTCCAAAAGTTACAAAGCCATTACATCATGTAATTTTGTTATTAATATTTTGTTTAGTTATTTCAATAGTAAGTTTGGAGGCAAATACCAGACCAGTTAGATACAGTTTGATAACACTATACAGGTTTATTGGGTTAGCTGCGACAACATCACTGAGACCATCTTGGTAGCAGCCATGACTCATTCTGACGTGTAATAACATAGTAGGCCTATATCTACGCTTGCAGAACTTCATCAGTTATCACCACAGTAGTCATTAATCTTATATATCTTCTCATTCTGTTTTTTGTTTTACTTCTTCGCCTCCTCCTTAAAATGGATTGGCAGGGTTCCCAGCCCATCAGGTAAAATCAAGGAAATAAGGGATATTTTATTTTATTTTTTCAGTCAGGGAAAAATCAGGGAATTACCTCAAATCAGGGGAAAATGCCTTAAATGAGGGAAAAACCAGAAAATCTTGATCGGCCCAAAAGTCGAAAGCACGATAGTCAGCCAGAAACTGTTATATTTTGTTGTATATTAAAACAACATTCATTGAATTACATTTTATGGTGGTTTTTTTTTAGTGTAGCCTCTTTTACTTCAGTACAAGTAGGCCTACTGGTACATAATTAAAAATAATAATAGGCCTACATGCATGTATATAAAAAATTAATAATACAAGTAATTCACTGCAACGACTTAGAAAACATGAGAAACTGGGAATGGGTTTAAATGATAATCAGGGAATTTTTAAACTTCATCAGAGAAAAATCAGGGATTTTGTTTTTTTGAAAAACTGGGAACCCTGATTTGGTTAAGCAAGCCATTAACTATCTACAGTAGATTGTATACTATAGGCCTACATAGATGTGGATAAATAAAAATCTTATTTTTTTCACCTCTATGATCGTTTATCAGCGTTATTTTACAGAAAATAGCAAACGTTATTATTTTTCACCAAAACCTTCATAAGTCCCCTTGAATAGACAAAATATCCCCAAAATTCGTTTAATTCCCAAATATATATTTTTTTTCCCCAAAGGCTTTTGAAAATCCCCAAATTTTCAAAATTTGAGGGTGGAAATTTACCGTACGTCACTCTAACTGTTCTCCAATATCAAGGGGCGCGTGTGAAGATTTGAAGCCGGCGCGCGGCTTCAAACTTAACAAAATTAATTTCACCAAAAATTCGAAAAAAGTCACCAAACTTTACATATTAGACCAAGTGGCATGTAGACGAAATGAATGTTAGACTATCTGGAAATTAGCCGAAGTGGAAATTAGACCAAGTGGAAATTAGCCGAAATGGAAATTAGACCAACTACACATTGGACCAACTGCACATTAGACCAACTGCACACTAGACCAACTGAGTAATGAACCAAGTGAGGATTAGCCGAACTGAGCATTAGACCAATTGGCTATTAGACCACGTGGTCATTAGACCAATTGGCTATTAGACCAAGTGGTCATTAGACCAAAAGAGAATTGGACTAATTGGGTTTAGCCCGAATGTTGTTAGCCCATCTGATGATTAGACCAAGTGATGTTAGACTAACCGTCAGTAAACCGTCTAAGGCGCCTGGCTATACTTGGAAAGTCCGGGGTTCGATCCCCGGCCGCGGCACCTATGCCCGTGAGCAAGGCATTTAATCTACAATGCTCGATCCTGCTTTCAAATAAATGGAATGCTATATGCATTATTGGCACTAGCGTACCTACGGGGGGGGGGGAGGCAGTCTGCCCCCCCCCCCCTGACGAGCCACAACCCATGCAAAGGACGTATCCCTGCCCCCCTGACGAGCTTGAAAGACATTTTTTCCCCCCCTGACGAGCTTGAAGACCTTTATTGGCCCCCCTGACGAGCTTGAAGCTCTTTTTTTTTTTTTTTTTTTTTGCTTGTCAAATTTTTTTCTGGTACGAAATCCTTCATTTGTGATTGAAGACCTTTTTTTTTTTTGCTTGTCAAATTTTTGGGCGGACGGTTTTGCCCCCCCCCCCCCCCCTGTGAAAAATCCTAGGTACGCCACTGATTATTGGTAACTAGGTGTGCACTCGTAATAGATGGATGGGTGAGTTTTGTGACGGGAAAAAGGGGGGGGGGGGAGTTGTGGGTGGTGGACGGGTGTTGAGTTTTGAAGTGAGTGTCTGGGGAGAGAGATGAGGGGGGAGGGGTATAGGGGTAAGGTGAGTGTGTAGGGACGTTTTATTCAAATAACCTTCCTCTAATTAACCTTTAAAATAATCTTTTATCCATTTTTGTTTTCTTGTACAATTATGTGCAAAAGAGATTATTTCTATTCTGTTCAGGGAAAAAAGTCATCTTTTACAAAGTATAGTATAGTATATTTATTTTCCGTATAAAAAAGCAAAACGGATGGATAGCCCATATTCAGTTTAGTCGACAACACATATGAAAGCAGCATAACATATACGGTAAATGAAACAAAATAACAAAAGTGTTATAATATATCATGTGTGATGTTACTAATAGTAAAGATCATAAAATTCAATAGTTTGGCAAGAATTTACACGAAATATTATATAAAATGAATGAATTGAATGAAATATGCTGCTATCATATTACTGAAAAAAGTTTTCGCAAGGAGCAAGGAATAATAAAATGAATATACAATGATTGTAAACTGTCATATAACACACGGTTTTGGTTCACGCAGTGGCGTACCGTGGGTCACGGCATTGGGGGGACACCGGCAACAATTTTGAGTCACTTAGTGAGCGCGTTGCTAGGTATACTGAACTAATAGAGACACTTTAAGTACAGTGCATTAAACGGATATGTATGTCATTGATCAAATAATGCGAGCGCGAAGCGCGAGCTAAAATTTTTTCATATTCAGACCCAAAAAGGGACATTATAAGCAAATTTTTTGTAATCATGATACGTACCTGTCTCGCTAAACAAACAATGCGAGCGCGAAGCGCGAGCTGAAATTTTTGTATATTTTGACCCCATACAGGGATATTTTAAGGACTATTTTTTAAAGGAATCCATTAAGAGTATATCTATCTCACCATAGTCATCTAATGCGAGTGTCAAGCGCCTGCTGATTTTGTTAAAATTACATCTAAACACACGAAGCACTTTTTTTAGTCGCAATCACGATTATCATACGCATCTCACTAATCAAATATTGCGAGCGCGAAGCGCGAGCTGAATATTTAGGAAATTCAGGCCTGAAGATGGGCATTCTAAGGCTTGTTTGTAGGAATTAAATAAGACCATACGTATTTCACTAACCGAATGATGCGAGCGCGAAGCGCGAGCTGAAATTTTTTTATATTCAGATTTAACTTAGACAAAGGGACATTTTAAGGACTGATTTTAGAAATTCATGAAGAGCAGGCATATATCACCAATCCACTAATGCGAACGTAAGCACGGACAGGAAATGTTTTATATTAAGACCTTAAAATGGGGCAATCACTTTAAGTAGTCATGAAAAAGAAGCATATGTCACTACATAAAACAATAATAACTCGAAGTGCGAGGAAATATATTTGGTGTATATTGACTTGAAAATGGGAGGTTTTAGTACAGCAGGATTATATATCTCGTTAAACAGACAATGCGACCACCAGGAACAATGAAGACATAGGCCCTGAGCAAATAATGTTTCATAAAGTTATGAATTTTTTTTTTAATGCAATATAACATAATTATTATTATAATTATAATATACAATAATTTCTTCTTTCCCGCTGCGTTTCTCTTCCTTTCTCCCTCTTTTTTCTCTTTTTCTCCTTTTCCCGTTTTTTTTTTGGACAGCCGATGGGGGCACGCCCCCCATGCCCCCCCCCCCCCCCCCGTAGTTACGCCACTGGGTTCACGCATACAAATTTTAAGAGGACAACTAAGAGCGTAAAAATATTGAAGGGAATTCTGAATAAAAATACATATTACATTGAGACAACGTCGGAATAAATATATAAAACATGTATATACACTGGATTCATATAAGAAGTAAAAATAAAAAGTAAAAAGAAGAATGCACTTTGTGGAACTATTCAGTTGAATAAGATCAGAATCAGTTAGAGTAATTTAAAGTTTGTTAAGGCAACAATGGGGAAGGAGAAGGGGAAGAAAGAAAAAAAAAGCATACAATATTGACTTTATGACAAGGTAAGCAGGTCACCGAAGTGAGATGATAATTAAGTTTTGAAACTGTTTACAGTAGGAGACAATTTGAAGTCCAAAGGTAGTGCATTATATACCTTGGCACCTCTATATTTAAAAGATTTCTTAAGGAATTCTGTCCGTGGTTTAGGTAAAAGTAGTGTTTCGCCATAACGAGAAGAGTAATATTGAGGTGCGATCTTGAATTCATTAAATACTGAGGAGTTAGTTCGTGCATTACCATGTATATACATAAAAGCAATACAATGTAGATTTCTCCTTTTTTTAAGAAATTGCCAGCCCAGATAATTATGCAGCTCAGCGACAGATGTGTGACTCTGGTTTTAATCTTAATATGATACGAGCTGCTCTGTTCTATGCCTTCTGGATTTGTTCGGTATATACATGCTGAGTAATAACTGCTTGACTATAATCATAATAATTTAATTCCGCAAGAAGATTTATCTCTTTTTGCTATATTTTTTCCACATACTATTTTTTAATTCACATTTTGGGTTTTGTAGGCACCACATGCATGCAGCATCAATGCAAGTCCTCCTCACAATATGTTCCAATGTTCGGATACTGGTGTTCGTTTATCGTCTGTGTTAATAGCTCCATGGTTTGATCAAAAGTCTAGCTACGGGACTATAATGGTTTTCGTGAGCTTGGACGTAATTCGCTTGAAAATTTTCTAGTATTAATAATTATGTCCACCATACTGTCATACTACTTCCTTTTTCGTGAGCCTTGGACGTTATTCGCTTGAAATTTTTTTCTAGTATTAATAATTATGTCCACCATACTGTCATACTACTTCCGATTTATCTTTTACGTCCATCCTAATGGTATTCACAAAGCAATAGTATGTGTGTGGCGGGGGTGGTATATTTTTTAATTCAGTAGCTTATGACTTACAATGAATAGCCATTTACAAACGAAAGGAAACTGCTACAACATGCCTAAAACCACCCACTCAAGTGATATTATAGTTAGGGTCTATATTGTTCGAGATCATGATCTCATTAATAAAAAAAAAATGAATATCTGATTATAAATATCGGAGGAACTTGCGCTGTTTGTCTTTCAAATCCCACGGTTTATGATTATTCCTTTTCGCGTGGGACTACGTAATTTTGGAGAGAGAAGGATAAGAGGAGGGTGGGCTATTGACCCTCGGAAACTATCTCAATTATCTCATTATCGATTATTTATCACGGGATGATCAAACAGATTTTAGAGATAAGATTACTCATCAACTGATTGATTGATTAAACATTCATATATTTTGAATGACAACAACCTTCATTATCATGAATATCGAGGTGAGTAATCCTGCTGGCATTATAATGTTAGCTTCTCTGTGGTGCTCTATTTTGCGTAATAATACGTCATGTAAGTACATGTCACGTACTAATAGAAGTAAATACTTAAAACAAAATTAACACTTCACGAGATAATATTCACTATTAATAGATCTGTTTCAATGATGGATGACACATAGTCTGCTGTGCAAACCCTTCACTCGAGTTAAGGGTCTGAATTGGAGCATATACTCGTGCCTTGTGTACTGAAGGCCCTCTCGTTTTGTATGTGCTAGTCTTTGCGCGGAGACACCTTCGTTGGTCAAAGTTTCAATCAGGGTCTGTGCCTGCAGACTATAGATGACATACGTGGTACACCATTTAAAAAAAAGAAGATAATACACTTGTATCATCCCACAGATTTCGTGATGACGTAAAGCAAAAGGTTAATTATAGAACCACAATAGTGTCACTCGTGGGACAAGTCCAAACAATCACAAGGGATTTTATTCCACGTGGCTTATAAGATTGACATGTAACATGTTACTCGATGGTAAGACTATAAACTGTTTTTAAATGTTTTAATTCACAAACTAAAATATCATTCAAAACGATTAATCCATTCATTGATTAATTAAACAGTATACGATGTATCACATAAAATCTTATAAAATCAAATGAGAATACATTATGTCACTCATTGGCCCCTATAAGGTCGTGCAGGGTAGTATTCTGACAGCTATTTTTTGTGTGAAGTGCTAGTTGTCCACTCATTCACCACGAAAACAAAATAATACACCAATCCCTTGGCCAAAAAAAATGATCAGATAAAAATAATTGTGTCATGAAATGAGGACAGCGGGGAAAATAAGAAAATACAACGAATTTCGATAAATTAATTTGCCCACATTATCTTTCCGTGAATATAGAAGAAAAGAAGTGTATAGTATAATTTATATTCTATATATAGGCCTACTATACTGCAATCGGGTTAAACCTATCAGAATACCTTTCAGAATATTTAGAGGGCAAGACGTTTCGTGGATTAAACGTTTTGTTATATACTCCTTCATTTTATTATATTTACAATATGCGAAGGGACTGCGTCATATAAGGGGGCAAAAGCGGTCACCAGCCCCAAGTAGAGAAAAAATAAGAAAAAGGAGAAAAACGTGGAGAAAAGTAGGCCCTAAGTTTGAAAAATAATTATGCCTACTCCTGACATTCAATTGCGAGAAATATAACGTTACACTTTAGGTTGTCTATCCTTCCCTACCAAAAATCCTGGCGCCGGTCCCTGAATACAAATTATGTAAGTTACTGGACTTGAATAAGTAAATGGGTCAGTTAATAAAGAAATGAAATGATTGAAACAAATATAATGAATGTTATAATGTAGGTGGTTTACGAAAATCATGATACTGCTATAACATTATTCTATACCCATTCATCAACAATAAAATTCTTAGTCATGGATCCGATTTGCTTGTTTGAACTGATGAGTTTGTCATCTTGATGTTACTTTACGTCAGCAAGTTTGGATATACACAATCACAGTAATCTAAAATGAATCTACAATGAAGTTCTTACGCTCTTATTATTACACTGCAAAAAATCCGATGTTGATTTAACACCAGTCCGGAATTTATATGTGACCACACCAGAGAAGTGTTAAAACAACATTGGTTTGGTTTTGGACTAATTCCATATATGCGTTTATACAACACCAATTAGTGTTAAAACAGCATCGATTTAATTTCAAACCGGTGCTGTTTCAACACTGCTCAGGTGTGGTTATAGATTCCGGACTGGTGTTAAATCAATACCACAGTTTAGTGTAAAAAAAGTGTAAAAAAAGGTGGGGACAGATTTGGGGAGCGTTTCATCAATATTTTCTGACATCTTTCCATGATTTTGATTGGCTGAGAGGCACTGTTCCTATGGTAACTGTCGGATAAAATGGGACTTGTCGGATAAAACGTCCGACAAGTCCTTTCATGAAACGCCCCCCAGAACATGGTGTACCAAACAAATCATCTCTACATTCATCCGTGAAATTAGATCATTATTTATACAGAAACAAAATAACCGTCATCAATCACACTATCTAAAAGTATACCACACCAAACTGTCGTTTCCCGTTTTCAAAATAAAATGAAAAAACAAACAATACACCCATGAATAGGAAGAAATGCATACATTTTAATCAGAATTATAAGAGACGCTGTTCCTCATCTTAAATGAAGCATCGAATACTCCAAGGTGTATAAAAACAGAATCACTTCCCTTTCAGAGACGAACAAAAAAAAACCTCCATGAAGGCATGACTGCTCTCGGCTAGGTTGAACAATCTGACACAGTTGGTTCGTTTGACAGAAACAGAATGCAGTAAATAGAATTGAACCAGTTTAAACTACTTCAATTGCAATTACAGCGCCGGTGCACTCATTTTATGCCCCGTGATAAAACAACGCGTGATTATATATAATCAAGAATAGTCACAAGGCACCGTGAACGGATACGCAGCCATGTTTTCTCACAACTGCCCTTTTAATTACATTTTAAATAATTATCACAGACACAGTTTCCTACCACTGACGTTCTAAAACAATGGAGAATTTGGTAATTATTTCGACATTTTTCAAACCGTTAATCTTTTTAAAGAAAACTGAATTCGCCCTCTTCGCACTGCGTATATTATAGCGAAGAAAGTCAACGCCAAACTTGGGCCAAAACTTACATGAAATCTGAATCATGAATTCATTATGGATGAATCAAAGTGCACTCAACATGTTTATTATTTTCTTATTAGTTTCATATTGAAATTGTCGTATTAACGTAAGCCATTAACGTATTTTGATATAATAAAGATTATTTTCACTTTTCAAAATATTTAGGGGCTTTACCCCCCCCCCCCAAAAAAAAAAACCGGGAGAAAATGGCCGCCCCGATAGATGTTTGGTCATTCATTTAGTGTTTCGCTCGGTCATATACGTAATGTAACTTAAATAAAGTCACAGTTAAAACTGGGGCCTACATATAATTGGAAGGAAACGAACATTAACTAATCTTTATTATTCTTTGCATGGAACGTGTCAAATCTTGATTATTGTAGCTTAGTGAGATTCGATTAAGTTCCATGGACTTAATTAGACAAGTCAGAATATAATTCATATTTGATGATTTAAAAGAAAAGCCCTTAAAAGAGAATTTATTTGACAATATTTTTTATTCAACAATATTTTTTATTCAACAATATTTCACGACCGAGAAAAAAAAAGAGAAAAGGAAAGGGATAAGGGTGAAATATAGGCCTATTTTTTCCAAGTGTAAAAATCTATCACAAACTTTGATTTTTTCATAAAAATGTCAAAATTTTTGCTCGCTCCTTCTCATTAATTTTGCACAGTACGCCGTATCGAGCCCCCTCAAAATTTTTGGCTCATTACATCACTGGGACAACCCCTTCAAATAAACAAACAAAAATCAACTTTGAGCGGCCGATCTGGAAAACTATGGATGAAAAAAAATTCGGCCCCCCCCCCCCTTATTGGCGGAAGCTGGATCCGCCCCTGCTTCCATTGACGAGTGAATACCATGCGTGACCATGGGGTTTCGAAAAGCACCTTAAACAAGTATTTTCCACGTTCTGAAAATGCACCCCGAGTGTGAAACCTTACCCTTAACAAGTATTGGATACAAACGGTACCCTTGACAAGTATTCCCCGAATTCATGTTAACTAGATGTATGTTTCCTTTGTATATTCATGTCTTTGTATTTTATTTTCGATATTTATTTATTCGGCACTTCAAACATAATTATTCAATATTTACAAAGCAATATCAAACATTACATAAAATGACATAAAAATTATACAGGTACGTGCAATATTTGATAGCAGTTTGCCCAGTGCATCAGTTGGTGGCCAGGGAAGAGGAGAGCAAACTTAATCACTGTGACCTAATGGCCCCTCCGCCCAACAAACCGATGCACTGGATATACTGGTAAAATTTGCATGAAAATAATCGAATCAGAAAATGAATAGGGATTATCAAATTGAAAATGATTGCACTAAATGTAAATGTAGATGTCCGATTTCAACTTAATGTTATATTCAAAGGGGTCTAAGGATAAGGTAATCAGTATTATAGGTAAATAAATTTAGAACTGAAATTTAGGAATATAAATATCATAATAACCAAAATGAAGGTAATTATTAATGCATATACATTTATAACATCTTTATATTGGATCTGAAAGTTGATAATTATGGCACTAAAAATACTGAAAATTAAAGGATGAATATACTGTGATAATGTAATGACCAGCATGACTCTTCAAACAGAGTATAGATGACGATGGCAAGAAAGCATAAGAAAGCATAACAGTGATTACAGAATATAATTATTATAGAGATACATACTTGTATATGAAATCTTCCTTAATAAGTACAAAATTCAATTCTACTAGAATTGTGCACATTCATTTAAGCACAGTACCTATTTGCTCGAAGAGGCCAGTTCAGTAAATAATTTGATTATTTTGTGTTGAAGATTAATCAAAATATAACTCTGCTTCTATTAAAAAAAGTATTCCCTGAATTGACCCCCTAAACAAGTATATACAACGATGTCACGGACGTCGGCTTTACCTTTACTTTCATTGGGTTTAGTACCACCCCATACACCTCGCTCAATTCGGACCCTAAACACGACACCCTTTTATTTTTAGTCTGTTTTACCCTCGCAAATTGGACCGTATACACGTACTTTCCTAGAGAAATATATAATAATAATAGTTACATTTATATAGCGCTTATTACACTTTGTTTCTAATCGCTTTACATTGCAATTATTATTACCCCGGTCATCGGATCCTGACATGCCCACACACAATATATGCACTTTCTCCATTCCCTGGGGAGCATTCCAACAAGAGTTCCAAGACTCAATCGCTAGGCATACTACATATAGGCTTTCGCATCCTACCGGGTACCCATTTAACACCTGGGTGGAGAGTGGTAAAGTGTGGATTAACGCCTTGCCAAAGGACCCTAGGCCGTGGTGGGATTCGAACACACGATTGATTGCAAGGCGAGAGTCAGAACCGCTACACCACGACGCGACGCCTCCACGAAATGATATATATATATATATATATAGATATTTCATTATTTTAGTGTTATTGACACCCGTATTATGTTATGTACGTATACGGTACGGGTGTCAAAAACACTAAAATAACGTGCCCTATCTTGAAAAGGAGATCCTTTTACGGTTTTTTTTTGTCACGCATGGTATCCACTCGTCAATGGAAGTGCCCCCGGGGATAATTCTTACTAAAGCATACCACTGGAGAATTCAGAACCCCGTAATACGAGTCAAACTCGCCCCCCCCCCCCTCTTCAAGAATGATACTGATAAATTTTTTGGTCAACGATGTCACATCCGTGTTAAGGATTATTCAGGGACTGTTACACACTAATACCAGGCTTAAACAACCCGTGTATTTTTTTTGGAGACATTTAAACGGCAATGTTCAACTTCAAGAAACAGAGTGAAGGATCTAGGGGGTGGGGAGTTAAGGATTTAACACCCCCTCCCTCCTTGGGCTCCATTAAAACAAGGAGGGAATGGGATAGAACTCCAACACCCTCTTTCTTGCTGACGAGGGTCGCGCAAGCAGTATACGATGGCGGATCTATTCGGGAATGGGGGGGGGGGGGGGGGTTAGGATGCAGTACGTCGTAGCTCCCTGGTCAAAACAACTGGTTAAGCCCCCTCCTATACAGCAAAAAGCTAGATCCGCCCCTACAACAATATATATTAGAAATTGAACATTGCTGATAACATTTCAACAAGTGGAACGCCTCTGGCAGTCTCGCCTGCTTTACGCGATTCGATATAACTGTGCTAACTTTGAAAACAGCTATTGAATGGTTATTCACAAAAGAAAACATTCATAAATACTATGTCCATTGACCCAAAATGACCTTTGACCATGATCATGTGATCTAAGATGTGTGCAAAACAATCATTTATACTTGATTACCCTTTTATGAACTCGATCCATAAACTTTCAAAGTTACGATGGAAATTCAACAAATACCCTTAACATGCCCAAAGTTAATTGACCCTAAATGACTTTGACCTTAGTCATGTGACCTGAAACTCGGGCAGGATATTCAGTAATAGTCCACTACCCTTATGTCCAAGTTTCATGAACTAGGTCCATATACTTTCAAAGTTATGATGACATTTCAAAACTTAACCTTAGGTTAAGATTTCGATATTGATTCCCCAACATGGTCTAGGTTCATTGACCCTAAATAACCTTTGACCTTGGTCATGTGACCTGAAACCAAGGCAGGATATTCAGTTATACTTGATTACCCTTAGTTCCAAGTTTCATGAACTAGGTCCGTATACTTTCTAAGTTATGATGTCATTAAAAAAAAATTAACCTTAAAAGGTTGAGATTTGATGTTGACGCCGCCGCCGCCGTCGGAAAAGCGGCGCCTATAGTCTCACTCTGCTATGCAGGCGAGACAAAAACCTTTGACTATAAACAATACTTGATTAGAACATAGAGTAAAACACGACGCATTTTGTTATAGGAACTCCATAGAAAAAAAGAATCCCGAAAAATGTGAGAAGGGATGTTTCTTTTTTTATACCCCTCCCTTTTGGCATCATTTCTTCAACCATTGGAATGAATCGATTCGTGGTTCTGAGAGTGTGTATAGCTTTTTGTTACATTTTACTCGAGAGGCTCGTATGGAATGCCCAAGATATTACATTTTAAAGAACATTATTTTTTGCTTTGTTTGAAAAATATTATTATTTTTTCTTTCCTAATTCAAGAAATTAAAAAAGCATAGGCCTATATATCAATGTTTGTTGCTTGAACGTTATATAGAGAAGGCCCCATGTAATTATCATTTCTATTGAAAAGTTTGCAATTCATTAATATTCGTTGAAAGTGACGATTAAACACAAGATTTGGTATAATTACTCAAAATCCTGTATTTGTCGTTATTTATTATTATTATTATTATTATTACTAATATTGCTATTATCATTATTATCATTATATCATCATTATCACCTTTATGACTAGTATTACTATTATCATCATCATCCTCATTATCATTATTACCATTAATTGATGGAAAGCTATAATATCTGAAATAAACATGCTAGATATTAATTCCTATAAAACAGGAAGACCTTAACCCCAAAGCGGTAGCGGTTTGGTGAATAATCTTGAAAACTATAGACTACAATAATGATATTTTACTTCAATATTTATCCGTTTTATCTTTGTTTTGTGCCAACACAAATAAACATAGCCGGTAAGTTTCAAAATACATCGTTTCCTCGGCACTGTGCCCGGCACTGTGCATAATTATCATATTGTAAAGGGTCCCCAAAAGGACCAAGAAATTCATTCTCAAGGTACTACATAGAAGTAAGATCCGTATTACGAACTACATGAGGAACGCGGAGCAAACAGTGAGGATTATATGACATTAACGTCCACTCCAACTTTTCTAGATTTACAATCAAATATAGATTTTTTTTTTTGGGGGGGCAAGGCGAATCCAAAAATAGATTTAAGAATCAGTATAATACAAATTTAAAATCAAATTAATTTAAAAACACATTTGTATTCGTTCTCGCATTGAATCTACGAGGAGAAAAGGTGTCATTAAAGAAATGAAAGAACGAGATAGGATTATCCAACACACAGATGGAATTTGTAATTGTAATTATCATTTAGAACAAGATTCGAAGCGGTTGTGATGATCTCGGCGTATCCAAGTTGGCTTGGAAACTAGAAAGGATTCCTGCATTAAGTGGTGTGATATAGGTATACACGTATTTCCTCGTCCCCGCCTCCACCCCCAAACACCAAAATATACAGTGAGCCAGCGAACTTACTGTCACCCAAAAGTTCGGCGGATGGTAAATTAGAGTGGCGACATCCTATATACTCACCAAGCAAACACTTTTATACTGGAAATAAACCTACTGCTTTCATGATTATTTGCATTTTATACTCATTGATCCAAATCATGATGCTAACTGGTGTGGCCTGGTTTAAGAAATAATGGAAGAGTTCAAGGCTTAAAAGGTTCATTCGGTAATCTGCAACATTTTGTGGCATATACACCATGAACTATGAGTTAACAAATTTAGATGTATAGGTCAACTTCCTTTGACCATAATAGTCGCACATAGTCATCTAAACCTAAAGCCATTCTAAACGTCGTATATGACTTATGATGACATGAATAATATAAATGGAGCTTTATTTCTGTGTAATCTTCGTTACTTCTTATTGTAATTAGTCACATTATAAACAAAAACATAACTCCCTTGCAAAAATGCAAATTTGTTTAGAAACAACAGCATGACCACACTATGACTCGCAAGATTGATGTGAACTTGTATTATTAGTATTATAGTATTATCATTGTTATTATTATCAATATTATTGATATCATTATCATTGTTGTTGCTATTATTATTATTTTCATTATTATTATCATCATCATCATTATTATTATTATTTGAACCACTTGACACTTCTCAAAGAATGTATGCATTCAATTTCGCTTTTTAACATCAAAATATCTCGAATGATTTCAAAAGAGACCCATCGGGGAAGAGCATACTAAAGAAGATATTATTTTTTACCTTTTTAATCTATTATGACTATTATATATTATATACATGTAGTGGTTGTTATGTTAATTTACCCTCTTGGTAAAAAAATAATTTATTCATTGTGTTAGTATATAAAAACTGAATGATCCAGCGAAATACTGTTTATGATTTACCGATGTCGTTATGAGCAAGTTTTTGTTTTTACGTACCAGAAGTGTGGGAAATACAGATATTTGTGTGGATTAGAAAATTAATCAACAACATGACGGTTTTGATCAATCCCTTTTCAAAGAGTGAATGTTTCTTTTGATAAAGAGAAAACTTTGTCTATTATAATGGTGTAAAACAATATACAACTTCCTCCTTTTTGCCCCCCCCCCCCCACCTTCCTTCCCTTCATATTTTGAATGATTTAAATCAAAGGTAAGAATAGTAGAATAATCCTGCGCGTATAAATGCAATGGTGAAATAAACATCTTTATGTGAGATGCAACATCTCTAATCTAAAATAGTATTCTGGTGAGATATTCCAAACATCTAAATATGACATTGTAACATTTCTCCATTACCTCTTCGGATATTCCTCGGATGGGACGAAAAAAGGTCATTCTATATGGAGAAAAAGTTCCCTTCTTTGCACGTGAAGAAAGATGAGGTGGAAAACCCAAGATGAGGTGGAAAACCCAAGATAAGTTGCCACTTGGTTTATAGACTCAATACACACTTTGTCTCTACCGTTTGGTTTCCCCCACATGGTCTAATAATATTTTTTACACTTCGTTTTAATAACCAGCTCGTCTCCTTGGTCTAATTACCATTTTGTCTAATTTACAGTTATTGGCTCTACCCAGAGTAGTAAATAACTATATATTATTAATAACTCTTGCTCTACCCAATTCGTGTAAAATCTATTTGATATATATGACAGTTTTAGATGAATTTGACCAAGTGCAAAATATTAGCTGGACGAAGTGGAAAGTAGACCATTTGGGCTTTAGACTGAGTCGCGGATAGACCAACTGATTATTAGACAAAGTGGCGGTTAGACATTACGGGTATTGAAATTGGTATTAGACCAAGGGCCTTTTCACACGTGAATCTTGAATCATCATTGTAATGAGAATTCCTACTGTAATCGTAACTGTGATTAGCGTTCATGATTCTAGTCATGTTTTAGTTTAGTTTCACACATGCTAAATATATTCGTCATTAGCCTTATTTTCACTGGAATCATCATTAAAATAACGATTTTTTTTTTTTGCCATGTGAAAGGGCGGCAAGTTGATACAAACCCCGGGGAACAAGTTACCAGTCAGTCTGTAAACCCCTGTGTTAATGAGCAAATGAGCAAGATTGATCCAACTCCTCTCGTGGCTGAATTCATGTCCCTGCAAAATCTCGTGAATTGTGAGACTTTCTTACTCAAAGAATTTAACCACTTTCTCCTTGAGTAATATCGATTATTTTTGTACCATGGGAAAGAGTAAATGTTACTCTTTTATATTGGTTATTTCTTTTGAATAAAATGTTTTGATAAATAAGCGAATTTTATTACCTGAAAAGGTGCATCAAACAAACTTTTCTTCCTCTGTTTTCACTTGCAAATTGTGCAACATTTTGTGTTTTAGGCACAAACATTATTTATATAATCAGAAAGCTCAAACTCTATACTTTCTTACAATGTCACTCTTGATATGTGGCATCTTTTAGATGGGTCAGCAGCCAGCTTTTTCCATCAAGATGCAAGACGAGATTTCTGAAATTTCTGAGTAACATAAAATCCAGAGTTCTGATTGGCTTAATAATGTTTTCAAAACAGGGGCGGGTAATTTGAAGAGATTACCACATGGTGAGTGTGACCTTGCAGAGGCCCAGTGTGGGGAACATTGGAATTTGCGTGGGTGTGTGGTCTCTATGACCAATCAGAGCGCAGTATTCTTGTTTTTGAGCTGCTAAATGTACTTGGCCTATGAAAGGCTGGCTGCTGACCCATCTTAAAATACATCTTCTTGTAAAAATTATATCATATTAAAGCTTAGATCTTCAGCTTTATCATAATATAAAAATCATTTGTGCTCGAACAGAAATTAGGTGTGAAAACAACTTTTGTTAGATGAAAAAATGATTTTGTTTCATGTTTTAGATCAAAAGTTTTCCCTATATTACAAAATCCTTTTAAAAATCCAAACACATGACCTAAAATAATGATTCTACTTCTTTACAAAGATACCAAAAACATGAAATTTGGTCAATATTCAGAGCAGCAATGGCCGACTAAAAGGTGTTTTGGTCCTACAAAAACCCTCTATAGTCATGAATATCACTTGGATAAAAGAAGCTACGTTTTCTGGGCTTGCCGACGGACTGTTATGCTCAAAGGTGCATACGGGGGAAGTCCCTAAAAATGACAAGGGTGCTATTTTGGATGGCTGCATGGGCGCACGTATACTGACTCGCTAAGCATAAATAGGGTTGCAGAATGGCGTTGGTGCCAATCTACGATCAGCGGCTGTCAGAAAAAGGCACCGAAACGTAACGACTCTTCTCGACTAGTTTGCAGAGACATTTGAAATACAGAATGACATCTTTCATCTATATCAACTATATTACAGTGACATTCATCATCGCTGCATCATGTAAGTATCAATTTTTCCTTCCTTAGATTATTGTTTTGAAATTATGGGCATCTCGACAATTTTTTTATAGATCGGAATCAATTGACACGGAACCGAAATCTTATCAATATATTGGTATCCCTGGGCAACGGCACCTATATCATTTGACTCTCGGAGAGAAATTGGAGCCGTACGCCCCTATGTGCTTACGAAGGCTCACATGTGTACAAACACAGCTACAAAATGATGAGTTGAAATAAAAAGAAATAATAATTCCTGAGAATAAGAGATGTGAACTTACTTTTTAGGTCATTTATGTCAAGTCAGATTGTCATTTTATTTAGAAAATCACGTGACTACAATACATTATTGATCCGGAGAACTTCTTAAGAAGTTACTTCATATTTAAAAAGCTATCTGCATGTCAATAAGCCTGTTTTTGTTTGTTTAATATTAATATTAGTAGTCTTGCACAACTATGATGCATCCATCTCGAGATATAAATATATATATATATATATGTTTCAACATGTTTAGTAATTTGTCACCGCCAGTAGTATTATTTAGTGTAAATTTCGAAATACATGTACATCATTGCAACTTGGTGGTGAGACGTTATGCAATAGAGGATGACTAAATTATCAAAATACCAGGACGAATTGAAATAATGCAAAGAGAGAGAGGGAGAGTGTGTGTGTGTGTGTGTGTGTGTGTGTGTGTGTGTGTGTGTGTGTGTTGGCGGGGTGGGGTCAGAGATAACATACAAATTTGCATGTGGCACTCCCCCATAATTAAATGCGATTTCATGCTTTAGGTAGGGCGACGTTGGGAGCGTATTATCTGATTACGCAAGGACTTGTTGGATGATATATACCTGACAGATTATGATTTATCCGACAATTGGGTGATTTCAAGTCTGGTGTTGGCCTCGGTGTTGGTGTTGAAATTTGGATTGCTTCCCCTAGCTCCAAAACCTATTCAGAGTTTGTAAAACTGATCCAGATCACATAATTGACATCTCAACAACTATGTAGTGAGTGACTTTTCGGGACCATCTTCATTGTATGTTTGCTGTTATAATCGTGTAAAAATGGACCTAACACCAACATCAAAAGGTCAACACTGAACTTGAAATCACCAATATTGAAGTGGTGACCGTCAGGCACCCGTGCTTCTGAGCCATCAAAAATTAATAGAGAAAGTTATCAGACCTGACACTTGTCGGAAGATAATCTCATCCCTCATCATCGGAATTTCATTTTTTTTTAACACGATAATACGAAGTAGGTTTCAAGATCTGTATTTAAAGTTATGTTTGTCGACACGAAAGTTAATAAAGAAACCGTTCTCTCTTTCTTTAATGTTTTAATTTCTTTAAAAAAAGCAACAAAAATAAATAATGATATCATTACTACTAAGACTACGACTACTACTATACTACTTCTCCTCCTTCTACTACTACTACTGATAATAATAATGATAACGCTACTACTACTAATATTAATAATATTATTATTATTATTATTATAATTAATACTTATTATCGTCACAATATAATATCCTTAAATCAAGTTCTTAGTTTGGTGGAAGAATTGTAAATTAAATTAACAAAATGTATTCACTCTCAATCTCTTATTTAACTTACTCACGATCCACGCTCATAATGTTCTAATATTGAAGGAATGAAAAAAAAATTGGGGGAATTAGACTTTGCCCTTATTATAGATGCAGTTTAAATGTATACAGCAGAAAATTAAATTTGAAAGTATGTATAATATCCTCCCAAAACCAAATAATTCATCGATTTCAATTGTTTAGAATATTAGTTTTTTGTGCTTGTTTGCTCGTTGTTTTCATTTCACTTTTTATATTGATTCAATCTTATTTTCAACACAATCTAAAGACAATTATCCAAGGTTTCCTTTTAGAAGTTAGCTAAAATGAAACTGAAATATTAAAATCACAAAATGCCATTCGTTTTTATCATAGGTGAATATTGTCTCTGGTCACATGACCTTCAAATATGAATAAAAGATATTTCTCACACCTCATTTAAATTTCAAATGTGAAAGAGAAACGAAATGTAAAATAAATAAAACAGTTAAGAAAAATCGTTCTTGCTTTGAGCAGTTTGAAATGAGATTGATAATAAAAAAGTGCCAATTCATTTTCAGAAGCATTTTTTTTTATTTTGAATGTTTAAAATAACGCGACAATAGTAGGATAGAGTTCTGGTTGTGGAAAATTCCCCACTGCCTTTCACCAATACATCTCGATTTCACATGATTCCCCCAAATCAATGAACCGTTTTAATGAATAGCCTACGTCATAACCTTTGTTGTACATTGATCAATGCAATTGTGACGTAAGCACCGAGGGGGCGGGTCGAGCCTACCATTGTGATCTCCCCATTCGTGATTATTAATAATCATTTATTCATTTAATTTTCACGAATGCAAGCGTTTACAGCCATCAAATGTAAATTATTCTTTTTCTCAGCTTGAGGTAAATTGCATATACATTGCATAGGAAAAATTCGTCATTCCCTTGGGAGGCAAAACGATATATGATTAAGGTGGAATATTTTAGACTACAGACACAGAAATCAGATCACGCTTCGAAGAGTTGAACATTATAATACGGTTAGTACCCCCCATCAAAGTTAAACCTTTGGGATTTTCCACCAAGTAATGATTTCTGTTTGTTTTCGTCTGACATTTAGCCTATATACACCCAACCGATCTGTCTCCTTAGAACGGAATAGTTCTGGAAAATTCTTGCTTTGAGAACTATCTCAAATAATGTAGTCTGTAAAAAAACGCGACATAATTATGTGATTTGAAATAGTGTGATTTTGAATTATGATTATTTTTATGCATGTACCTTGGTGTTTATGTACCATGGTGTTTCAATTTTACTTTTACCTGGTTTAGCTTTTGATATTATCATAATTATATACCCTGGGGAAAATCGCGCATATAGACTTCCGAAACACTACAAAGAGATTCGTATTTTCATACTCATGTTTCCTCATCGCGCATTAAATTCCTGTAAGCCTACAATATCTCACAATAAGTTATCTCACAAAGCACTGTCCTATAAAATGGGGATTAAAAGGGATAATACACATTTGAAACATATTCATGTAAATAGGAGGTAGTAAAATTACCCTAAACGGAACTCCTTAAAAGTTATTTAAAAAAACGACGAGTTAAAAAAAAACGCTGTTCGCAAACTTTTTGTTTATTCAATGTGATAGCAACCCAGTTAGTTCTGTATTTATTCTGACGTGTCTAAAGGTTGTTTACAAAAGTGTTTGTTCAATTGCATTCAACTCCATGGGTTTTTTTCCTTATTCGGTGTTTTTGGTCTCCCTATTGTACTGGATCTATTTTTAGATATGTCACGAAAAAGGGGAACGCCGGAAGAAGAGGGATACCCCGCAAACTAATTAATGTCTCACTCTTTATTTTATATTTATCCCTGATTTGACGTAAGGGTAACATTTCGGGGGAATTTAGGAAAAGCGAACGGGCACCGTCGTGCTCTCCTCATTTTAATAAATAAAGAAACCATGAACAAATTTCACCCGTTATTCTAAAATTGATGTGACTTCAAAATTCCTGAAGATGACTTTCGTCAGAGAATAATAGGGCACACAGAAAGGTTTGAAAAATGAAAAATTCTAAATAATAATAATGATATGGATTTATTAGAAGAGCGCACACACCATTCAAAGACGTTCATGATGGTACTTTTCCAACAAAAACAGTTTTAATATATATCGGTCATCGGATCCTGACATGCCCGCACAGAATGTATGTACTTTCTCCACTCCCTGGGGAGCATTCCAACAAGCGATCCAAGACTCAAATGCGAGGCATACTACATTGCTAATAAATATTTCGATATGGGTATGACAGAAAACAAATGATGTTGGCAGAAATTCAATCAATGCTCTTAAATCCCAAATGTTGATAACAAATTTAATCATGTAAGTTTGATTTTATTTCTTCAGTGGCAGGAAACGCAGAGGCGAAAAATGGACTATGTCCGAACCCGTCAACGGGTGAAAACAGACGGTACAACGTTGCTACAGAGGTGTGCTGTGGTGGAAACATATACCAAGGAGGAAGGGGTAATCGTCCTCTTTGCTGTAAGTAGGGCGTTGATGGTGGTGAAGGTGTTGATGGTGGTGTTGGTTGTAGTGATGGAGTTGGTGTTCGTGGTGGAGGATGGTTGGTAGTTTCATGTGGGTGGTGTTGGTGTAGGTGGTATTTAGTCTGCAGGCACAGACCCTGATTGAAACTTTGATCAACAAGTGTGTCTCCACGCAAAGACTAGCACATACAAAACTTGCTGTGAGGCCTTCAGTACACGACAAGGCATGATAAGGCTGCACATTCAGACCCTTAACTCGAGTGAAGGGTTTGCCCAGCAGACTAGGTGGTATTGGTGGTGTTGATGGTACTGTTTGTAGTAGTGGTGGTGGTGATGGTGGTGGCGGCGATCGTGAGTGGTGACGATGATGATACTATTGATCATTGGGTAGAAGTAATCATGATGATCAATTCAAATGATGCCGATGATACAGGGCTTATCAATTATTGCAAATCGTTTGTAATGATTCAACTCAAAGAGATTTATTAATTCATCAAATACAAAAATTATATGTACAAGTTATCGTGAAAGACTGATTATTAATAATAATGAAAAAATAGGCAATAATATATTAGACAATGAAAAACCAAGACATCGGAGCAGAGATACAAGAGTATAAATGAAACGCTCAAGTAACAAGACGACATCCCAATAAAACAAAGAAAAACTGAAGGGTAATAGTAATATTGATACATTATAGTTGCGTTTTCATGACTTTCAGGCCGTCATTGCTCATTATCAAACATGATATTTTCAAATTTTTAATTATTACAGGTGGTGACAGAATTTACAACCCTAAAGATGCGATCTGTTGTGGTGGTGAGGTGAAGGGGAAATCAGAGGGCGAACGATGCTGTGGTTTTACACAGTGGTACAACCCAGATACCTCGATCTGTTGTGGCTTTCACATCCATTCTAATACAAACGGTATGGATACAGGATATGACTTAGAAAAATAAGGAGTTGTAGAAACAGTGATGGCTGCAGTAGCATCGGCAGTACATTGTAGCTACAGTAGTAGCGGCAGAAGTAGTAGTAGTAGTATAGCAGTGGCAACAGTGGTAGAAGCAGTAGTAGTATTAGCTGTAGTAAAATTAGTAGCAGTAGTAGTATTAGCAGTGGTAGTTTAAGTGGTAGCATTAAAAGAAGTTTAAGTGGTAGTTTAAGTGGTAGCAGTAATAGTAATATTAGTGGTAAATCAAGTTGCAGCAATAATAGTAAAATCTGTGCAAGTATACTGGTAGCAGTAAAAGTAGTACTAACTGTGGTAGCAGTAATAGTAGTACTGTAGTATTAGCGGTAGTATAAGTAGTTGCATATCATATCGTGTAAGATATCGGAATTCACTTTTTTTTTTCTTTCACTATCAGGTCAATTTGATTGCTGCGGGTCAGCAACATACAATACAGACGAGGAGTCATGCTGTCCAGTAGAGGAAGATGGAGATATAACCATGGCAACACTTTCTGGCGTTGGTCAGTGCTGTGGAGACAGAGTTATTGACCCAAGATATGAAATCTGTTGTGATGGGGTAAGCACTTGAATTATCATACGATCTACAGTATGAAATATGTTAAAGAATCACCGTCTTTGTAAACGCATCATAACCATAGATAATGCTTTCATGTTTTATCATGGTTGCATGTTGCACCTTAATACATAAAATTGAATTGAGAAAGCCTAGAGTTATCTTTTCTTAATAAATGATCAAAGTACAGGAAATTCTCCCTCACAAAAATGAATTGATAGGAATATATTTTGGTGTGGTTTGCTCACTGATGACACAAACATTAACTTTTTATATCGTAGGTGGCACACGACAATAGGGACTCATTGACCGAGTGCTGCGGTAACTCGACCTACAATGTCATGACTGAGATGTGTTGCAGCGACAGATTACCTTACAACCCCAGCTCACAACTCTGTTGCCATGGCCATGTCCACTCTTCAGGTATGTAAGCAACAACCTCATCCTACTTCATATTATTTTTTTATAGGGATCATTTACTATTTGTGCGGGTTTATACTTTAGCGATGTGTGATACCTTGACTTAGTGACATGTTATCTAGAGCAGAAAACCTCAAAACCAGGAATGTTGACAATCTCTATAATTTGTGTGACGATTAGAAAATGGAAGGTAAATGCTATGAGGGTGATCCTATATACGGTACCGGATATACTTATATTTGCATCATGTCATGCATATAATTTAAATACAACAAACTCAAAAATTATGACACTGACATCATCAATAAAGATGGGATTTGTAATATTTTTTAATGATTTATCTTTGTTCAACAGATAACGGAGCTAAATGCTGTGGATCCGAATCGTATCTGGCTTCTCAGTCATCTTGCTGTAATAACAATCTGTTCCGGGGAATCCCCGAGTTACCTAATGTACAAGCGTGTTGCGGAGATGAGTCCTTCTTCAAGACAAACCACATTTGTTGCCAGGACACCCTCTACGAGAGAGAAGAAAACGTAGCGTGCTGTGGAGAGGGTACGTACGAGAAAAGACACATCAGTTTCTCTTCATTCGATATAAATCTACTCAAATCAAACTTCTCCGTAAGATCCTTTTTTTAATGTTTGACAGTGTCTTGATGATAAAAATGAAAAAAAAATACCAATCAATCAATAAATAAATAAATTAGAATAATGCGTTTACCAGTATGAGGTTTTTGATATCTGAAATAATTTATAGATTCCCGTTCAGACTCGATATTTACTTATAATTGGTTGAATAAACTTAAGCTGAACTTAATACTAAACTAAAAAACTTACTTTACTTAACAACGACATGAATTATAAGGACATTTATGAAGAGATTCTCCTAATATTCATAGGCCCTTTAGCATTCTTCTTACTCGACAACAGTATTGAAATAATTGTTTTCCTCATCCACTGATCATGATTTCTACAGAAACATACAACTCCTCGATTGAGTTATGTTGTGGGTCTAATGACGAGCCAACCGCCATCTTGGAGAAGTCATCCCCGTCTGAGGAGTGCTGTGGCCTGTCAACCTACGATCCAACAAGCCAAACGTGCTGCGCCAGTCGAAGCTTTGACGATATCATCGATGGCGAGTGTTGCGGTACTGTTCAGGCCTATGACCCATCTCAAGCAACATGTTGCCGAGGGCTGCTTGAAGGTAAGAAGTGTTGTTATAACTGATGAACAAATTACTTAACTTGGTTTGTAAATGGGGAATATCGAAGTGGATTTAAAACAAAACTGAAGATACAGATGAAACGATGAGTATGCTTTCACACACTTTGTACCAAACTGACAAAAGAAGCAAATGACACCATGAGCAACGATTGAAGATCGAGTAGTTTTCTTAACGTTTCCATTTTTATTACCCCTCCCCTTTGACTCTAAATTAACGTGATTTCTTTCTTAACCTCAGATACTTTGCACCATGTACCGACTGGTGAAGGTCAATGCTGTGATTCACGCATCCTATCAGCGAACGAACTCTGTGATCCTATCGGGCAATATGCTGTTTTCAAAACGATTGAGACTGATGATGCAATATGCTTCGATGTCACATACAACACTGCAACTCAGGTAAGGTATAGTTGATCAAACTATTCCCAATGAAACGTTTTCAAAAGAATGTTATTACCTCATTACCAACTGGAACTGGGTGAATCCCTTTAAAAGCCTTTGTGAATGACTGAAACCAGTAGTCAACAGATTAATGAGTTGCCCCGAATCCAGCACAATCGGAAGGATTTTTGAGCGTGTTACTTCTATCAGAAATCGACCTTAGGATTAAAGTAGATGCTCCTAAATTCCATAGGAGATCCAAAGAAGACGCTTTCTAACAACTGAATATCCTTTAAAAAGTCTTTAAATACTAGTTGTAACCTTGTTTTCTGTTTCCTCTTCTTTTCTCCATATCAGGTATGCATGGAAGACGGTGGTATCGAAGTTTTAGCACGGAACCTGGCGGTTTGTGGCATTGAGATCTATGACCCGACAGCGGAGGTGTGTTGCGACGATTTCATCAGGGGGCGATTTGACGAAGATGGCTACGAAAGGGAGTGTTGTCCAGGAACCATCATATCTTTCATACCTGCTCTCCAAACGTGCTGCATGGCAACCGTCCACGATATCCCGTCTTTCGAATCTGGGTAAGGAGCCATCTGGGTTAAGTTCTCATTACAACAACAAAGAATAATATACAAAAACTACCACTGCCACTGTTGTTTAAGGCTTACAATTTTTTTATCTTCAAATCTCAACCACGTACTCAGGTATCCAGGTTTTTTTTCTCACCTTATTCAGTAATATGATATATTGAAATAAAGAAAATCTCTTATTCTTCAAAGAATTGTAGCACTCCACTTTTGATTCCGTACAGATGCTGCCGAAACCATGCCTACAGCACCTTGACGCATATGTGTGACCAGAGCGGAACCATCCGACCTTTAGACGAGGTCGAAGACTACCCAGAGCTCTGCGGGGACATCCCATACCATCCCGATGAAAACGTTTGCTGTGGTCAACAACTTCTTGGAGCTGGTGAACTATGTTGCATGGGCTTCCCAACACCCTTACCTCGAGGTTCGGAGAACGGAGAGTGCTGCGGTCTTTATGCTTTTGATCCAGCCACAGAGAAGTGCTGTAATGGAAATATTCATCAAATTACAAATAGTGGTAAGTTTTTATCCTGGCTTCATTCGAAAACGGAAATCCGAAATAATAATAATTAGTTCCACTGACTAAAAATTAAACAGCCTGCTATCAAAGAATCTGGTCTTTCCATGGACTAGGGTGGTCTTATGGAATAGGTTGTATCACGCGATGTCCCTTTAAACTTGAAATAACTAGAATCTTTCTTTCCTTTGATTTGAAATATTAGATGCATCCTGCTGTGGGTATAACCTTCTGACGGACCCTACCAGCCAGATTTGTTGCGATGGATATCTCCATGAACGATACGGTGGTCGAGATGAGTGCGATGGTTTTACTGCTTTTAACCCGGCTACCGAGACCGTGTGTGAAGGATGGGTATTTGCCATAGCAGACGGAGAATGCTGTAATGACCAAGCTTATGATGGCACCGACCAGATCTGCTGCAATGGAGTCATGTAAGAACCCCTTCTCATCTCCTTTCTTAAACTAGTTTTATGGAAACAGTTTAGTGGAAACCAGTTTAACATGTAACTTGAACGCTCGAAGTGGTTCTGGAACCCGTCTTACAAGTATAAAAATATTTTTTTTTACCATCTGAGTTCTGTGTGTGATAGTTTCAACATTTCAAATTTCTCCCCATGACAGCATGTATGCTTTTTGGGAGAGTACTTAATCAAGGTTTATATTTTTGGAAAGTGATGCATTTATTTATTCAATTAATAGAACTGCGTTTTATCGTACATGGGTCTCGATGTCACTGATGATAAATAAATTATTCCTTTGTATCCGATTCACAGACATACCCGAGCAAGTGATAGGACAGAATGTTGCGGTACCCAGACCTATGAGTCAGATGACCTTACCAGCGTATGTTGCAATGGATACCTCAGCCAAGGACAAGCTGGACTTCAATGCTGTGGTGATATGACGTACGATCCTCGCACAGAGAGCTGTTGTATGAATGACCTCTTCCCCTTTACCCAGTCCAGAATGGCAGAACATGCTATATCTTGTTGTGATGCTGATACGTATCAGAGCTCCCAACATACGTGCTGTGGTGGCGTCGAGCACAAGTTTGTCGCTGATGGCGAATGCTGCGGCATTGACATTGTGAGGAACCCGGACGAGGAGATCTGCTGCGGAGGTATGGTCTGGCCAAATCTCCAGGGACACCACATCGAATGCTGTGGTGGTGAACTGATCGACACTCACTACCAGACATGCTGTAACGGTATCCCCCTCCTCCAAGGAGACCCCAACGAATGCTGCGGTGGTAACGTCATCAATACCTACATCGAGACTTGTTGTGGCGGGGAGGTACACATGCAAAACGATGATTTTGGATGCTGCGGTGGAGTGTCGTTTTCCTCTTCAGAACAAGACTGTTGCGGTTCCAAGATTTTCAATGTTACAATAGAGATGTGCTCTGATTCTGATACCATCACACCACTTGTTACAGAATACATCATACCTGATGCAGGAGAAGAGGAGGTCAACAACGGGGTAGATATCCGTTTACTGTGTGACGAGCAGGAGTACGACGCGTTGACACAGACCTGCTGTGGTAACTTTGTATTCGATCTTCGGGATGACTTCATATGCTGCAATGGTCGACCATCGGATGCGTCCAGTGGCAAGACGTCTTGTTGCGTGGACACTCCGTACAATCCTACTCGCTTTGACTGCTGTCAAGGAGAGTTGCATGACAAGGTTAACGGTGCCGAATGCTGTGGTGCTTCTTACTACCAACCATCGAAGGAGACTTGCTGTGACGATTACACTATCAGCCCTCGAGGAGAGACATGTCCAAACGAGTCATCCGCACAAGGTAAAGATTCGAATCACATGGAGAGGTGGGATGGGAACTGTTTCTTCATAACATATCTGTGTACCTTCATTATACACAAATAACCACACACACAAAAAAAACGAGCCCGGCCACCCTCCCCCATTAACATGAGTAAGAATCCGATTGGATATTCTGATAGCAAACGGTGCCATTTTCTTATACCTGTTTACTTACACCTTAGAAATGAAGTTTTCTATGCTTTCTACTATTTTATCCCCGAATATAAGACCCCCCCCCAAAAAAAAAAAAATACTCACGAGAACAAAGAACTCTATTAGCTTACACTTAAAAAAATATTAGTAACTGCAACTTCATTATTAGTGTGTACTTCGGAAGATGTGATATCCTTCGAGTTACTTTTTATTTTTAATCGGTCATTTATTTTGTTTGTATTTAATTTTGCAGACCCTCAATGCCATTGCAACTTGAAACACAGGAGTGACCGAATCTCGTCAACTTGTACCGACATACTTCGACCCAAAGAACGCGTTTTCATCGCGATCATTTCAGACATCGACAGCCAAGACAATTCCATGTCCTACTCTATAGAATCAGTTGATCCTCTTCGTGGGGTTCTACCGGCCACGCTTGAAGATAGCGAAGGTATGCTCCAGATGACGATACCACGTCTTCGCGGATGCAGTGCTCAATCTTTCAGACGTGGTCAAAAGATTGTCGTTTTCATGGACGCAGAGGGTGGGCTGACTGAATCCACACTCCAAATCACAAGAGGAGACGTCATCATGCCTTACAACAGGCGGTTAGTCCGGAAACTCAGCAGTATCTTAGAATGAATTCTCAACATCTAAATATTTCACTTAGTTTCTTTATAAGAAAATAATGAAATAAAACTAGAGATCTAAAGCAAAATTGCTGACAGTATCTGAGGCTGAACATCCAATTCTTCGTGGATTGTTTTCTGAATTGTCGTTTGTGATTTGCTAATTTGGCTTGGTGCCGATTAAAACAATTCTAATTTATATGAAATATATTCGTCATTCAATTTGTATATTGTATACATGTATTTTGTAATTCTGATACTGATGTGAATGCAGAAATAAATCAAATCAAATTTAGTCAGTCAGATAGATAAAAGTCTTTGTACTTTCAATCGAAATTAATAATTCTACACCATCTTGAATATTTCATGTACAGCTCAAATTATGTGGAATGAAACTCAAGAATCCAATTAAATATTTGGCACACTGTAGCTGATTTTTTTTTAATTGTAGCTGATATTTTTTGTAAATTGTAGATGTATATATTTTTTTACACCTTTCTCGCTTTAATTTTATATCATGGAAATAATATATGAAAGAGGCAGGTATCTTATAATAAGAAGTATATAATGTATAGCTTGCTTAACTACGACATATATATTCTACCGATTCATTTAATCCAATGTACAACAGAATTAGGATACTTTTATTGGGATCATTATTGATGAACTATATATATATATATATATATATATATATATATAGATAGATCTACTCATTTAAAGGATAAATGAGTAGATATATATATATATAATCATCATGCTCCTATATAAATTCAAGTAGATAGTTCTATATATATTTTGTTTATGTAGGCTGCCTAACAATCTTTAAAACCCCACTTTGTTCTTATCTCTTGTTTTCTCATATATTATTATTTAAAAAAATCATTACCGGCATTAAAATGCAAGTGGTAATAAAGTAACAGCGGTAAACCACATTGGTACGTTATATTTTAATATTATTTGCCCCAGTATGGGATTCTTTGTGATTTTACGTTATTCCGTATATGTGAATATCCCAAATTCACCATTTTGTTTGTATGAGTAAGTTGTCTAATAATGTGGTTAAGGGTATTTGTTAATGTAAAATCTATAGTTTTCTTGACGTAACATGTGAACAAAAAGTTCGTTAAGATATAAATGTGATTTCCGAAATGAAAATGACGTAGAATATTTCTTCAGTCGGTCAAACTAGTACATTAGTTTTTGAAGACATAATAATTGGGTTTAGTTGACTAATAAATACTATATGATGTATATGTATATTACTATGCTTTTATATACATTGTTTTTATTTATACTAATACGCCAAGTTTAAAACAAAATATTCATATCAAATAACGTATTTGTGATTTCTTGGATGAATATTTGATGAGTGAATTGATTCATTTTCAAACACTGAACAAGTATTTTGCATACCTTTTGAATATTTATATATATTATAGTTGCACAGTTAAGGTCATCATTCTTCAATATAATTTATAAATTCATATTTATCATATTTCAATTTAAACTTATATGTACATATATATATTTATATTAAATGAAATATATATTTTTTGTCCAAATATGATAATAAATCATACAATTGGTATAATAACTTGTTATCTATATTAAGTATCCTGATGCTTGTTGTGCACATAACTTATGGTGGTGGTGATGATGATGATGATGATGATCAAGATAATGATATAGCTAGTGAAGATGATAACGATGATGATGTCAATGATGATGACAAAGAGGACGACGGTGAATGGTGTTGATGATAGTGAAGGTGATGATAGTGATGATGATGATGATGATGAAGATGATGGTGATGACGATGGTGACGCATGGTGATGAAAGTGATGATAATGATGATTCTGATAATGGTGATGGTGATGAGGATAGTGATGATGGTGATGATGACGATTGTGATGGTGGTGGTGATGGTATTGATGAAGACGATGATAGTGGTGGTGATGAAAGTGATGATAATGATGATGATGCTGATAATGGTGATGATGATAATAGTGATGGTGATAATGATAGTGATGATGATGGTGATGATGACGACGATGACGAATATTGACGACATATACGTATGTGATAATGGTTTTATATCCACTAGCGGATGGTCTTATTCTAAGATCGTCTAACTCCATCACGTCTAATCTCAATTTTGTCTGAATGCCGTTTGGCCAAACTGTCTATGGTGGTGGTCAAAGACTCATTATTTTGGTCTAATTTCTATTTAATCTAATGTCTAGATAGTCTTATTTACCCTTCGTATACTTATTTAATTTGCACTTTGTAAAATGAAAGTTTCACAAGAAGTTCATCTAATCATTATGGACGTAGTACAATGATAGATCAAATGGATACTAGGATGAAATGGAAATGAGTATGATATAGCCATAATTATTAAAAAAACAGACAAAATTTATGGTAAATGGAATAAATGGCGGAATTTTGACGAAGCGGGTGAGAATTACACAAGGAGTACGAAAATTACGGCACAATTTCAAGAAACTTGTACTTTTCATGGGGACTGCGATGTCGACAACGAAAAGAAACGTTTCCTGATGGAAAGAGAACCATCGTATACATGTGCAGCATAGCGAAGATTAATGTAGAGTGTGAACACACCAAAAGGCACCTGAATTCCAGAAAAAGGGCAATTCGAGGGTAGAGGATTCCTATGCGATATAGGACCGACTAACAAATACTTTTTCACAGTTTTAAATGGTTTTGTAGACTGAATGGCAGAGCAAATTGAGAGAATATTGAACTATCCTGGACAGAGAATTTATTTTTGTCAATTTTTAGTTGTATATTTGTTGATATTTTGAATAAAGGCAGGTGTCGGTCTGTCACTTGTTAATTGACTCCGTAGAGCTTAAGCTGTCAGTAGGTTCTCGATAGTAGGGGATAGAGAGAGTCCAGTGTACCTTCGCTGAACGGAGTAAGTCCTGCCCCTCTAATTGACCAATTAGGAGGTAAGAATGATCTTGGAATTTAAAATGAGAAATTTGAGAGTTTATTTAAAATATTTTGACCAATGAAAAAGGGTTTTGCCCTGTCTATCAAAAAGAGTGACAGTGGAGTAAGATCAGGTGACCAAAAGATTCTTATGGGATGGAAAAAATAATAGAAAATAATAAGATATTTTCTGGAATAGAGGTGTGAGCTAGGTAGCTTGGCTGAGTGTGAATGCAGTATAAAACCCCACGTTTCCCTTTCTTCTTTGCACTTGCACCCGCATAGATTTCATCCACGTCCCAGAGCATTTGCCACCCCCTCTCCTTCTTCTTCTTTCTTTTATTTCTTCGTCTTCGTAACCAAATGGACTCCTGAAGAACCTGCTATTAAAGTTAAATCAAAGTTTGTCCTGCTACAGAAAGAAACTTTTAAAATTTTGTCGTCTGTGTCTTCGATTTGCCGAGTGTTAAAGAGAGCAACGAATTTAAGACTGTGATATTTGGCCAAGCAAATAATCTTCAGTTCAATAGCCTCCAATTTTGTTCTTGAAATTCAAACAACTGGACATGATGTATCTTCTTTACTATTATAATATGTTCAGTAACGAACTGCAACAAGTTAAAGTGTTCCAAGTGATAACGAGGAATGAACACATTTTTGTTGATCCTGGTGGAAACCTGTGGAAAAGGAGCTGGTGAACCGACCGTGGACTGATTGAAATGGAGGAAACGTCGTCGGAGCGAGGAACGTCGAAAGAGAGAATCCAGAAATCAGCTAAGTAGACAAGTTTCTTCATATAAAAGGCCTATATAATTAGAACTATAAACATTTAATCCTATAATACTACGAAGGACATTAAAAACTTAGGGCCCACGGACTATAAATACTCTTTCTTTTCTCCTTATCCCTTTATCTTTTCCCTTACTAATATTGTGAGTGGTGGTGCGAATGTACATGTATGTTGAGCTCATAATTTACAGTGTATTTTGGGTAATACTAGAAAGTAAACCATGATGGTCATGGGTTTTGAGGAAACCAACTGTTGAGAAAACCAATGAAGTGTAAACATAAATTTTAGATATAATAAACAAGCGACCAAGTTAGAAATTTAAATATTTTATTTGTCTTTTGCGTTTATTTTGTTTATTTTACGGTGGTCTTTGTGTTAACTAACCCCCCCCCCCCCCCAGCTCGGCTGTGGTGAGGCGGTGCTTTTCCTGAGCTAAACAGACCTTACCACAAACCATTTCCCCGCCCGCCGGGATAAAGCCGCTGTCGAGGAGGGGTGGGGGAGCGTTAGACATGTTCACAACACAGTGAGTATACGGTCCTTGATTGAAACAACTGTACAGAACATTCCCCGAAGTTGGCAGAAAAAATTTGGCTGTCGCATAAAAAAAAACAGGAATTTTTTATTTATTTACATAATATAATCATAGAAATTCGATAAAATAATGGGGCAATAAAATACATTGGCCCACATTCTGAACTCGAATCTGAAGTTGTGGTTTAACTGGATAGCCAATTCAATGTTTATAATCAAGGAAATCTATGCTTATCCACGCTATAATCATTAAAGGAGAATGAAACCCTTGAAACCAGCTGAATCCATATCAAAGAGAAAAATCAAAGAAACACATTGTTGAAAGTTTGAGGAAGATTGAATAAATAATAAGAAAGTTATGAGCACTTGAATATTGAGATCACTAGTGCCATGTAGATCCTCCCATCGGCAATGCGACCAAGATCTGTGATATCACACACGTACAACTCCCTCATTACTTTAGTACTTATTTCACTTATATTCTCACTTTTATAGAGTCTATCACAATGTGAGGTGTTCTCTTTATGAGATGACAAGTACAGAGGTTTCACAACATTATATCATTGATGAATCGTTTGTCATATGATTAGATTGAGCAAAAAGAGATGTTTTGGGGTATATTTTCAGTGTCCAAATGGGAGAGTTGTACGTGTGTGACATCACAGATCTTGGTCGCATTGCCAATGGGAGGATCTCCATAGCATTAGTGATCTCGACATTCAAATGCTCATAACTCTTTTATTGCTAGTCCTATTTTACTCAAACTTTTGTTGATCTTATTCTTTGATTTTTCTGCTTTCACAAAAGCTAACTTGCTCCAAGAGTTTCATTCTCCTTTAACAATTGACATGTGAAGTCGCTAGGTGGCGACATTCAGAAAGTCAGATAGTCATGATAGTCTACCCAGGAAGTAGGTATCCACATTTAATACCTATTTCTCACCTTCATATACTCACTGGCGTAAATCCCGGGGGGGATGGGGGGGATATATCCCCCCCACTTTTCGAGGAGGGGGGGATGGCCTGTACAAACATCCCCCCCCCCCCCACTTTTTACGAAAGAAATAAAAAAAAAATCACAAGAGATAATTGTTTTATTGGTGAAAATTCTTCCTAAAATACCGCTTAACAAATAAAACAATATTATTGAATCATAAAATGCAAATAAAGAGCCATTTCACCATTTCCAAACGAAATACTTATGTCCTTATTATAACATTGAAGAGAAATCCCTGTTTCTTCCAATTCATCAATGTTGGGGTCTTTGGGAAGGGATTACGATGGAATGTCAACAATTTTTTAATGTAATCTCTAATAAAACCATTAAACCATCATGGGGTAAAAAAGATAAAAATATTGGAGGGGTATTTGCCATATGGACATACAGTGGCGTAACTACGGGGGGCATGGGGGCACATCCCCCCCCCCCCCCCATCGGCTGACAAAAAAAAACGGGGAAAGGGGGAAAGGAGAAAAAAGGGAGAAAGGAAGAGAAACGTAGTGGGAAAGAAGAAAATATTCATTATAATGTTATATTATATTATAATTATGTTATGTTACATTACAACTTTATGAAACATAATTTGCCCAGGGCCTACGTCTTTTTTTATTATTCCTGGTGCTCGCATTGTCTGTTTAACGAGATATATAATCCTGTTGTACTAAAACATCCCGTTTTCAAGTCAATATAAACCAAATATATAACTTGAGTTATCATTGTTTTATGTAGTGACATATGCTTCTTCTTTATGACTCAAAAGTGATTGCCCCATGTTAAGGTCTTCTTATAATTATATGAAACATTTCCTGTATGTGATTACATTCGCACTAGTGGATTGGTGAGATATGTCTGCTCTTCATGAATTCCTAAAATCAGTCCTTAAAATGTCCCTTCTGATCTGAATATCAAAAATTTTCAGCTCGCGCTTCGCGCTCGCATCATTTTGTTAATGAAATACGTATGGTCCTAGTTAATTCCTACAAAGAAACCTTAGAATGCCCCACTTCAGGTCTGAATTATCTAAGTTTTCAGCTCGCGCTTCGCGCGCGCATTGATTAGCGAGACAGGTACCTATCATGATAACACAAATTTGATTATATTGTCCCTTTTTAGGTGTGAATATAAAAAATTTCAGCTCGCGCTTCGCGCTCGCATTATTTGATCAGTGAGATACATATCCGTTTAATGACATTGTCCTTAAAATGTCTCTATTAGGTCAGTATAACTGGCAACTTAGCGCGCTTCGCGCACTCACTTAGTGATTCAAAAATTTTACTGGTGCCCCCCCTCCCCAATGCCGTGACCCACGGTACGCCACTGTGGACATATCAATGACAATTCCTTGCATATCTAAAAACATGATTGCAAAAAAATGCCAAAATATTTCAGTCATCCCCCCCACCCATCAACACGGATTTACGCCAGTGCATATACTGCACATATTGGGTCAGATGCATAAGCTTCAAGCATGAGCAATAGCTAGCTAAGCAAGACATCATGCTTCATCAATTGCTTTACTTAATATGCATAACCCATTGCTAGTGCTTGAACCCTTTTTCTTGCCTTCAGAAAGCAATAGCAACGTCACGCTGGCGCGACTCACACGCAGGACTCGAGCGCAAAGGTGTGGCAATGCAAATTACCGCTTCTTTCCTATAACATCTTTTCCTCAGACGTGCTGCTCCGACGGAGCAAGCAAGTGCCTAAACGCACAAGCGAAATGTTCGCTTTATGCTTACACTTTTTAGCAAAAGCTTAATCGTCAAGGAAATGCTTGCAGTCAGTTACCGATTGCTTGAACTTACTAGCAAAAGCGTTGCTCGCTCATTCTTATGCATACGGAATCAAGCAAAAGCCTAGAAAAAGCAATTGCTACTTTTTGTCTCACCTGCATAGCAGAGTGAGACTGTAGGCGCCGCTTTTCCGACGGCGACGGCGGCGGCGGCGGCGGCGTCAACACCAAATCTTAACCTGAGGTTAAGTTTTTGAAATGACAGCATAACTTAGAAAGTATATGGACCTAGTTCATGAAACTTGGCCATAAGGTTAATCAAGTATTACTGAACATCCTGCCTGAGTTTCATGTCACATGACCAAGGTCAAAGGTCATTTAGGGTCAATGAACTTAGACCATGTTGGGGGAATCAACATCAAAATCTGAACCTAAGGTTAAGTTTTTGAAATGTCATCATAACTTAGAAAATATATAGACCTAGTTCATGAAACTTATACATAAGGTTAATCAAGTATCACTGAACATCCTGCATGAGTTTCACGTCACATGACCAAGGTCAAAGGTCATTTAGGGTCAATGAACTTTGGCCGAATTGGGGGTATCTGTTGAATTACCATCATAACTTTGAAAGTTTATGGATCTGATTCATGAAACTTGGACATAATAGTAATCAAGTATTACTGAACATCCTGTGCAAGTTTCAGGTCACATGATCAAGGTCAAAGGTCATTTAGGGTCAATGAACTTTGGCCAAATTGGGGTATTTGTTGAATTACAGCCATAAATTTGAAAGTGTGTTGGTCTAGTTCATAAAACTTGGACATAAGAGTAATCAAGTATCACTGAACATCCTGTGCGAGTTTCAGGTCACATGATCAAGGTCAAAGGTCATGTAAGGTCAAAGAACTTTGGCCACGTTGGGGGTATTTGTTGAATTGCCATCATATCTCTATAAGTGTATTGGTCTAGTTCATAAAACGCAGAAATAAAAATAAAACAAACAAACAAACAAAACAAATAAAACCGTTGGGGAGAGGAGGGGATAGACAGATCGAATGAGAAAACGATTGAGGGGAAAGTATTGAGAGATTGATGAGGAACACGAGGAAGGCGATCGGGGAGAGAATGGATAAAGGGTGACAAGAAGAAAATAGGAAGGATAGAGTGGGTCTCATGGACAGATATCACGGACGCGTCGTGGTCTAGTGGTTCCGACTCTCGTCTTCCAAACAGAGGGTCGTGGGTTCGAATCCCAGCCACGGCGTGTTTTCCTTCAGCAAGAAATTTATCCACGCTGTGATGCACTCGACCCAGGTGAGGTGAATGGGTCTCCGGCAAGATTAATTCCTTGAATGCATGAGCGCTGAGAGGCTGCTCCAGCTAAAGTTGGGGTAATTGATTTGATTTGATTTATTGTTTCACATTCCGCAATAATAACAATGCGCCTCGGAATAGATTATTTCTAGATAGATGGCGCTATATAAATGCCTATTATTACATTATAATTATCATCAGAAGAACTAAAAGGGTACATGAGGAAGAGTTATTTATAACGGCAGAAATTCCAAACAAAAAGCCCCCCCCCCCCCCCAAAAAAAAAAAAAAAGTCTTTTAAGCGCCATTTTAATGACTATTATGTTTCTTATACTCTGTCTAAAATCTTTGATTCATTGTGAGTTATTAGAATGTCATCATTTTTTTTTTTTGGGGGGGGGGGTTAAATTACCAATGACATGTAAGAATATTTAGCATCCTCTCTCGGTAATGTTATTAATTCTCCTTAAAAAAAAATCTTATCTTACAAATTTGATAATCGAAAATCAGAAACCTATACAAAGATTTAATCCCTCATTCTTCCCAGCATTCCATGCTTGAGAAATGATTTTACACGAAAGATAATTTAAGAATTGTAAAATGGCAGAATACATCCCCTACAACACGATTTTACTTATAAACATTCATATAGGTTAATAAAACATGAAGAGTGACCAACACTTTTGGAAGGATTTACCAAAAACTAGAGAGGGGCTTAGAATACGCTGTAAACAGCTTTTCCTCAAATATTTTCTTTTTAAATCCCCTTAGTTTCGTTAATTGATAAGAACAATGACAGCAATTATTTTGTTTGATAGATAGGACACGTTTTATTTTTAGAGAGTTCTTTACTTAGAAGTGACATTTCGACATTGCAAAATTTATTTTCGGTATTAGGAGGGACTTATCAAACTAGTTATCATCTAAACAAAATCAAGACTTGGATATATTAACAGATTAAGATAATCAACCCATTAATGTGTTGAAATGTTATAATTTGAAGAAGGTTAACTTACAAACTAAATTTCCACATACCCCAAATTTCGCATAATTAAAAAGATACATAAAATGTACACTTTATCGAAGAACTATCTTTGCATAATTCGTATCCATTTCTAAAAATAATATCACTAGCCATGCTGTTGGAAAGTGCTTATGAAGTACTTGACACTTTCGGTTTTGAAATATTTCAAGTACTCTAGCAAATGTTTTAGTTATTACCAAATTTTGTGCAATGGCTACAATAGACGGTCAGTCTTTCATTGTTGACAAATGGTCAAGGATATGATGTATACAAAACGAGAGTGAAAGTAATAATAATGGTCATTACTATGTTTTCTGGAGATATTTGATCCCTTTTCCGGCTGCACATAACATTTCCCTCCTAACTTTCTCAAACCATAATTCTTTATTAATTCTTATCCTAAAATTATCACCCCTATTACTACTTCTGCTACAACTTCAACAACATCAAACCCTACTACTACTACTACTACAACTTCAACAACATCAAACCCTACTACTAGTACTACTACTACTACTACTACTACTACCACCACCACCACCACCACCACCACCACCACCACCACCACTACTACTACTACTACTACTACTACTACTACTACTACTACTACAACCACCACTACTACTACCACCACTACTACCACCACCACCACCACCACCACCACCACCACCACCACCACTACTACTACTACTACTACTACTGCTACTGCTACTACACAACTACTAATGCTACTATACTTCTACTACTTCTACTACTACTACTACTAATACTACTACTACTGCTACTACTACTACTACTACTACTACCACCACCACCACCACCACTATAAGGATATTGTACCCAAGAAAGGTGCATGTTCTCTTGTTATCCACCATCGGGTAGAATGCGGATCACGTAATTGGAATTTTTTTAAAATCATCATTAATCATTTCAATTAATAAAATGACAATAATTTATACTTCAGCTAATGAAAACATAAATGATATACATGGTAAGATTTCATCACCTGTTTTAAGTCAATGAATTGTATAGTATATGCAGGGAGTTGGGAGTGTCTGGTATATGCTTGCAAGTTCCAAGGGGACCTATGGTTTTAATACTAGCAGTAGAAATTGCAACTTAAATATGTCAGACAAGGTATGTTATACAACTATATAAGATATTATGGGACATCGAACATCACGGTTGCAAATCTGAATCACAGGTTATTTATATACATATAAGCACAGCACCCCTGAATCATTTAATTTGAATTAATTTCATTCTCTTATTAGCAATAAAATGCCTGCCATCAATTGTCAGCAATTTTATTTTAGCAAGGCGGTGAAAAACAGAATACAAAAATAAATAAATAATGTACAACATAAGGAGGTGGTAAGCACAAAACAAAAATATTTAAACAAAGGAAATGAAACTCAATATCAACAGGACCAAAATTCAGTAAGATTACTTTAGGGAGCTGCCCCTAACCATAAGGTATGGGTTGGGGACATCCCCCTTACTGAACATAGAAAGTAAGTTGATGATCAAAACAACATTGCCTATTATGATTAAATACATTATAAAGGAAATTATCTTCTGTGTTGCGATGTGGGCATGCAGTGAGTCCCGGATATTGTTTTATTTATTATATAGTATTTACTTTGGTATCCAGCAATAGTAAAACAAAAAATGAAGTAGCTTATTTGATATTGATGATGACGGCATTTTATGCGCCCATTTTACCAGGTCCCACCGCGTGCGGTCACGATTTAGTGATAGAGCCTTGTAACAGGGGTGGACCATTTCATAAAACGGACGGGGCAGAGAGTGTTGGCTTTCTTTTTTTCGTTTTAAAGATTTTCATAAGCAGGTAAATTGGTTTTTACTCCTGAAATAAATCAATTTGTCTTTAAGAAAAATTGGACAACACCACATCATTTGACCCCCCCCCCCAGAAAAAAATATTACTTCTAAAACGACCTTAGATCGGACAAATTCTGACAACCCTCCCCCACCAGTGTCCACGCCGAAAACGACGTAATTTGTCTCATTTCAAAAGAGGGGTAATATCGAGGGAATAAACAATGTACAACTTTTTGACAGGCGCACCCAACCCCCCCCCCCCCTCCACCTTGAATCTAAGCCTAGAATTAAGTTTGAAACATCCATGCGCAGATTTAAAAAAATCTCCAATCGGAAATGAACATTAGACTGTTATAGAGGTCGTCAGACCTCAGATAAATGAATCCCCGATTACCCCCCATTGTGTTTCTGCTTGAAACTGAAGCAACTCTTGAACTGTTGACTCGAAAAACAACTATAATATTCGCCCCCCCCCCCCCGTTTTCATTCTGTCCTCATTAAGAATGACCTTGTCGCATAGGATACGTCGAAGAGACGAAACCGTCGCTGTGATTCATTTTCTGAATAAAGAAGCTACGACATGGTAGGGAAGGTGAAACACCTTTTATTTGAATTAAGTCATGTGATTGAGAGCACACCCGAAGCTTTCATTCTGTCCCCTTGATTGGACTTTAAACCCAAGTTGATTACAATCATGATAATCACAGACAGTGACGTGACGTCACAACTACTGTGGGAATAATATACACTCTTAAAACAAATCAGTCAAGTTGACTAGACCAGTAGTCAGCTGGGAGCAACTGATATGGCAATCACTGATAATCACATTTCTGACGTATATTCTAGTCAAAAATTACTATTAACTAGTAATTTTTGACTGATTTATTTTTAGAGTGTAGTGATTCCTTGCTTTGTTCCACAAAACCGTCGTGAAATATATTTGTTTTTCGTCGATGGCTATTTACAAATGAGTAAAACCTTTATCACCCTGTAATGAGTCCAAGCTTCACTTCTGTATCATGAGATGTCAGGGGAGAATTTCATGATACAAACAACATCTTATCACTAATTTGTTCTTAGCCAATCAGATGCAAGGATCTCGGTAGCTTGTAACAGCTGTCTGTGAAAAATCAGCCTATTCATGTTTTATGAAATGGTCCCCACCAGTGGCGGATCGAGGCAGGGGCACATCCGCCCCGTGCCCCACAGGGGGTGCTGGTTTAAATTTGACAAGCAAAAAAAAAGAAGAGGGCGGGGGTTTTCACTATACAAAAATGAATCTCATTTTGTTCACGAGAAATTTTACGAGCAAAAAAAAAGTTTTGCTACAAGATGAAGGTGATTTTAGTCCAGGGGAAATATAACAAGAACTCTTAGTTTCAAAAAGAATCGAAGACTCTCTATTTATCGAAGGCCAGAGTGAATTATTTGTTTAATTCTTGTAGATGTCAAAGCATCGAACAGTGGCAGATCGAGGTAGGGGCATCCGGCCCATGCCCCCCCCCCCCCCTTGAGAGGCATAGCAAATATTTATTAGGGGAATATGTAGTGCACACGCAGTGAGCAACCTTTTTCATCAAATTTATCCTGACATAATTCACTTTCAATTGGAAGTGAGGACTAATTTTATTTTCTGTACAAAAAGCCCCCCACCCCCCTTGGAAAATCCTGGATCCACCCCTGGTCCCCGCGAGTCGGTATTGCCTGCTATATTTCTCGGGAACTTCCCAACAAATAAAAATAGAGGTTCTTTAACATCCCATCATTTAATGAAGCAGAAAAACAATGAAAATGTAGCCCCAAATATTGAAATGTCAACGACAGAATCACTAATACAGAAAATGTCACTCTACGAACATACCCAACAAGATTATTTATCATTATAAATTATGTACACAATGATTATTATCATTCTCAATCTCTCATCATTATCATCATTATTAAACATATCAATCGTCATTATTATCCAGAGGCGGCACCAGGAGTATTTTGATAAGGGGGGGGGGGCAGATGTATTTTGATAAGGGGGGGAGAGTACTTTGATAAGGGGGGGGTAAGATGACCTCTTTTTTCTAAATTGAAATACAGGAATAATATGGAGTAATATGACTTTTATACCTCTATTTATAAAAAAAAATCTCTTCAGTCTTTTCTCTTTCTTATATACCCTTCGTCTTATTATTATCCCCCCCCCTCCTTTCACTAAATTCTCATAGGGCCCCCAGCCCCCTCCAGCGCCGCCCTATTATGATCAGTACTATCACAATTTGTATCCTCATCGTTATCATTATAATTATTATTATAAAGGAATGAGAGGAAAGAAGAAATAAATAAAGGAAGGAAGGAAGAAAGAAAGGAAGGAAGTAAGGAAAAAGGAAGAAAGAAAGAAAGAAAAAGAAAGAAAGATAGTAAGGAATGAAGGAAGGAAGGAAGGGACTGTACCAACTTGACAGGAAGTAGCCTACTTCTTTGAAAGTAGCTCTTGCGTTGGAAAAAAGGGTCATTTAAGATTCCAACAATATTAATAAAGCTTGTATTCTGTTTGCAAAATACCTGTAATCGGTTTGAAATAAACATGGACCTAGTATTGGTCCATGAAATAACAAAAACACGTCGGGCACAATAATTCACGATTGCATTATAACCAATGATGTCATTTTTCTCAATGATATGATTTCTAAAATCAGGTAAGGGTCACGAAATCAGACCTCTATATGAATAACAATACCTGTTTGTTTATCTAACGCACATCTATTGACAAACCCGTCAATTAAGATCATGCAATAATGGCTCCGCACAAAGATAAATAAATCGAAAGCTTTTTTTATTCCGGAGATGATTCTATTCATTCATTCATTCACGATATTCAACACGTTTATGTCCTTGGTTGACTGAATATAATTATGTCAGCCTTAGACGGTAGGCAATATACATACGTCACAGTTTTATGACAAACGGAACTGCAATAGTTCCGGTTACAAAGTTCAATCTTACATGTTTATTTGCCTACAATAAGATATCTTTTAATAATACTCATCCTGGATTGTCGTTTTTTTTTATAAATCTTATTTTAATAGAAAATCTATTTTGAGGGTATACTCTACTATTCTGCGTGATAATGAGAAGGCAGTAACCATGGTAACCGAGCAGCGGATAATGACAATAATTCATGTGTCATCTTTAAAAGGATTCCTGAAAATTTACTCAAGAAAAAGCAAATGCTACGTTTACCCTAAAAAAAAGAAAATTGATAAGGGTCAAACTAGCATAACACTTAAATGTAAAATGAGAGAGAAAGTTATGACATGTTAAAGTTTTGTTTAAAAATAAAAATAAATGCACCAAATGAGTTGCAAGCAAATTAGGGAGTCGATGACATCACATACTCACTCCTCATTTTGTATGAAAGTATTTCTTTTGGGGGAAAATTTAATGATAAATAAACATTGGGTCTAATAAGTGAATAAAGAAAACATTCATGGCAATTTGATACTTTTATGGGGTCATTAATCCATTTCACACCTTAAAACGAGATAGCTACTTTATCTTATATCTTATAATGGACGAAAACAACAGTGAGTTGCATCATCGAGTCCCTTATTTGCACAGTCCAGAATTTGTACATATAACTAAACTGTCCGATTTTCATGCAAATTTTCAGTTTCAGGTTGTTTCATTTTCTTATTTTTAATAAAATCAAACTTGTTCTTGGATGGACTTAACCTTAGAAAATACGAAGATGACTATGACAGTGTGTAATATCACTATCATGAAAGTCTAATGAAAAAAAAATAATTACGACTTATTATAAAACGAGAATGATGGATGGTATTTAATTTTAGTATCTTCATTTTCGTGATTAGCAATTATCACCATCATTATGATGATGATTATAAGGATGAAGATGATGTTGGTGAAGATCATGATGATGATTATTATCATTACTTTCATTATTATCATTGTTGTTGATATAATCATTAACTTTATCATTATTACTATTATTATTATCATCATCATCATCATTATCATCATCAACATTATTACCATATCATTATCATAATGAGCTTTAAAAATAATTGGGGAAATCAATTAACACGAATCCATGTTGATTTCATCTATAAAAGACTCAAAGATTTCATGTAAAGATGGATGTTATTTTGAATGTAAAAATAAAATGTGTTCGATATTCCCTTTAAGTCAAGAAACTTAAGTTGACGTACTTACATAGGTAATTGGACTACTTCACATTCTGAATACGACTTCCGTTTTATTGTTTTTCTTTTGCAAATGCTTCAACTGTCGGAACTCTAAAAACTACAACTACAGGAAATTAATCTGTGCGTGCATAACACGCATGGTTTTATTTTCACCGATGCTATCGAATGATGCTCAATAAATTTAAAATAGGGCCAACCACTGGACATAAGGACCGCTATTCATAATGACTATGATTCAGAAGGACCGCTGTTCATAATAGTTGTTATTCATAAAGAATGCTAGTTCGGGGTTAAAAAAAAACGACTGCAGGGGCCCGTTGCATAAAACTTTTTACCTGAGAAAACTCAGGTTGTTTTTACCGGAGTTTTTGCCCTGTGTTAAAGTCAATGGCAGAAATCAGACTAACCTTAGCTTTCAGTTTTTACCCGAGTTTTCTCAGGTAAAAAGTTTTATGCAACGGGCCCCAGTTGTTGCAAAGAAAACCGCCAAAGTAAAAGACAAATACTGACTGATAAAACAGATATAAATTTACGTTAACTTTGTTGTCATGGAGAAAGAAATGGAAATACGCGATATGAATATCATGAAATGTGTATGTGTAATTCCTGTATATTATGTAAACAAATAAAGTTATTAGCAAAATGACTGAAAGAATAACACTTAAAAGAGAAACAATATTATGGAACAGAGGGAGAGAAATAGAGGGGGTAGAAAGGAAATATGATTATAATTCTGCGTGAAATTTAAAGAAGGCAGCGCTAAAAACAAAGGAATAAAACTTTTAAGAACAATGAAATCAAGTAACACTATAATTATTAATTAAACCATATATCACGAAATCATTATACACAGGCTTACTATTTTCATGAAAACATATTCATAAATGCATCCTACAAAGCCTTAGCTATATAAGAAATTGATATATTCCATTCTTATCCACGTTGTTTCTGAACTAGCTTGATTTGTACCGGATTCTCAAAGACTCAGTTTCAAAAAGTACAATTATAGCGGAAACATCGAATAAATTCATGGCTATATTATACAACTTAACTTTCTTAATAACAGAAGGAAGAATGTTATTTCTTGCATCTTAAAATAAATCAATATGTGCTGATATTCCCATAAAATGAAAAATCAATATAAACATAATACAAAAGCAAGTATATTGGTTCTCACTTGGGGAAAATTACCTTCAATAATGCGGTCAATATCAGTTAGTTTTGATTATGCATTTTAATTATGTGGAAATAAGGAAAATAGTCACTCCGTATAGTCTTACAGGGAAAGCAAAAACCTTCACAGAAACTGCAATCAGATACTAATTTGTAATGATTGTAAAAAAAAATGTTGAGACTATGTATTATAAATAGACTAAAATTCATTAACCACAATCATTATTATCTAATTTGGGTGAATCACTAATTATATCGTATCATATCACAATTTAACTTTATTGGTTTAGGATGAAATCTTTAATACATCAAAAACAATTATTATCATGATTATTGAGATTTAATGTATAATGCTGAAGAAAATATAACCATCTCTTGTGCGGGAAAGGCGTACACACTTAAAACGTTGGGCAACATACTGTCCACTGTGTTGGGTAATGTATGTTGGTACAATATATATATATATATATTCTGTGCAATTATTATCCAATTAAGCAAATTTATTACCCAATAATCAGTTTTTATTACACAATTTGGGCAGATTTTAACCAACGGTTGTGTGAACAGTATGTTGCCTAGAGTGTAGGCTGGGGATGCACTGGATGCACGCACCCTCCCGCTGAGGCAGAGGAGTTCCGATTCTGGCAAGCAAAACGAAATTTGTAAATCTTCGTCTGCTTTCAACAGCTGGTTTTCCAAACTTTAGTTCCACCTCCCCAAGATGAGCACCCCAATACCACTTTTATAGTTCCACCTCCCCGGGATGTGCACCTCCCCATGCTCAAACCAGCCTACGCCTTGTCCTCTAGGGCACAATAAATTTAAAATATATATATATATATATATTTCATTTCATTTCATTTATTTTCCACAAATCAATCAAAATACAAAAACATATAACTCATTCCGAAATAGTATGCATAATTACAATATAAATGCAGATTCAAAGTGGATGGACCTAAAGTAAAGCAAAAGCTTTAAAATTAGAGGAAACGCGTATTCATAAAAAATCACATATGGAAAATATATCCTTTTCCTAATCCTCCCTATATCCATACATCTTATTAACGGTTTAGAAAACTGTAGGCCTATAAAAATGACATTTAAATACATTCTTAATAATAATATCTTTTACAAATGCAGTTTTCTTAAATTGGGTATACATAATAACTGACAACTTTAATGGCTGGAAATATAATCATATCAGTATGTCTAAAGCTAAAGATATGAATAAATTTTCGTTACATCAAATCAGAGGAAATGCCGGAAACATCATCATGATAACCGGATAATAATAGTAATATTGGGCGTAAATTACATCTTAAATTAGCTGATTTTATTAGAACATCACGAGTGGTGGTTTACCAGCTACCTCATTAATTGAAATTGAATTACCAAACGGTTACTTATTGAAGAGCATTCCCCTCAAACGAAAGTTACCACCATGAAACTATTTTGTAATACTGTAATTATGTAAAAAGTGATTTCATAGTCAGTCCTATATACTGTCTGGATAGAAATTATAAATTGACTATTTTATAATAGTGTCTGTTTACAATTGAAACTGCTATTTACGAAAGTACAAAAGTGCGGTAAAATAAGCATAATCATAGGATTTCGATTCAAGTTCAATAATAATAATTTACATTAAGGGATATTCGGGTGTGACGTAAATCGGAAATGGAGAAAATCCATATCATCTTGTTGTGCTCCATCATCGTATCATCTATCCTTATTACACGATTTATATCTCCAAGGAATTACGTCCACAGGCAAATATTCAATAATGAGATTAATATTATGGACATTGAGGGTCAAAAATTCGAACCCATTGGCCCGTGTTCTGAACTTGGGTTTAAATCAAACCCTGGATTAAAGTTGTGGTTTAAGAATAGAGAGCTGATTGGGGCACATATCCGAAACAACACACATCCAATTTCTTAACTCATTTGACGCTCAAATTGTTCATAAATGTCTGGGAATGATAAATGAAGTATTTTTCTTCATAATGAAAGCAAAGGGAAACAAAATAGTAATCATAAGAAATATACAATATAAACAGAATTTTTGAATATTTGACTCCCCATAATTTTAGCACATAGTTAGACCGTGGTCTAGGTTCAACCTGACCTGACACAGTACATGTATAATTCGAATCAATTGTAAATATATAATTATTTATTTATATTTCAGGACATTGTTATTATAAATAAGCTTATAGAGCTAATTGAGCCAGATAGGAAAAATAATAATTTACTTCACACCAAGCAAAGTGTGAGTAATTTTCTATGTCACAGAATGTATATGTCTCGCATTAATTGCCTCACTAAAAGTGTAATTAAGCAATGGCAAGGGCGGCGGTACAAGGGGTGGGGGACGCGCCCTCATCATTCAAATATTTCATAAAGCTCAACCTACGGGAGAGGATCGTTTTGTTTCCCCATTTTAGCGGATCCAAAATTCTTACAAAATTAATTACAACGCATGCGGATGCTGTTGCCTTCCACCTATTTTCAAAGTAATTAAAGATCAATTACAATGGTGATCTACATGTAATTAGTATTTAAACCTCGACATCCTTAGAATATTTAAAATATGTCAAATTTGTTTTACTAAGGACCATTTGAATATTACGATTTAACAAATTAATTCTCTTGCATTTTTAGTATAATAAATTCGTCACAGATGGACATTCTGAAAAAAAAAATGAATTCAATGGATATAAATATTTTGTTGACATTCTAAAATTTTCATTACCTTTGGGGTTTATCTCACACTTTTAAAATGGTTGGTCAATGATTTAACAAATCATTCACCAACGTTGGATCGCCATATTGCCCAAACTATGTTGGTCATTAGAGTTATTTAATGCGTGGACCTATATGCTTAGTGTAACTGGATAAGTAAAAATTATTTAATATTACTATTAGTATTATTAATAACTGAATATTATGTTGGTCATTTTACCAACAAATAAGAATCACTGGTAAAGATATATGGAGAGGTATTTTTTTTTAATTTCGCCCAACATCAATTCTGTTGGTAAGAATATGACCAACAGTTGAGCAGCATTTTCTTTGTACAAATTGGTGTATTGATCTTGACCATGTTTTACGATGCTCGGGCATAATTTGCGCAGTTTGGGGCACAATTCTACCCAACAATGCGTTGCCAAACAAAATTTTACCTCCATAATTTCTTCAGCATGACTTCGGTGTCAAAGTAATAATCAAAAAGAAAAAGAGGGGGAAAAAATATGATCTGATGATAATAGATCAACCGAGGCGAGTGCTTACTCAAAATAATACTCAAACAAGTTATACATCCCTGTTAGTTTTTTTTTGTCCGATTCTATATTCAGGATATCCTTATAACTTTTCAGAATATTTTCACCCGATTTAGTTCTGGCAAGGGTAATAAGACATATTTATTACCTAAATGTATTATTTGTCTTAGCCAGTCATGCATGTAGTAATCATCATTTCTGGCGTTTCCCCTCCCCGCTACAGAAATCATAATTACATGAGTTCCTTTTTTCCCTTATGACCTTTAAATACTAGTTATATGATTTAAAAAAATTAAAAACACTATTCCAAACATAATATAGGAAAACAAAAGGAACAGGATCTCTGTGTAACCTTCACAAACATGACAAATATCGAGATCTCCTCCCCACTCAAAACATCGCACTTCCATTCTCAGACTTTATTAATTTCTTTAACATGCTTCTATTTTTATGTTTCTTCTTATAATGACATGAACTTCATGCTCCAGAAATAATGTGTGCTGAAAAACAAAAATGATACACTCTAAAAGCAAGATAGTCCATTTTTATAGTTCGTGTCAAATCCGACCGGAGACCGTTTCATGTGAGAGGACTCGTCGGATGTTAATATCCGACAAAATCAGTTCTATCCGACCACAGGAAGTGTGTTTCTCGGTCAATAGTTGTCGGATTGTCGGATTGAACAACTTGTCGGAAAATTACAACTTGTCATTAATGATAAAACGCACCCTTGGGCCTGTTGCATAAAACTTTTTACCTGAGAAAACTCTGGTAAAAACTGAAAACTAAGGTTAGTCTGATTTCTGCCATTGACTTTAACACAGGGCAATAACTCCGGTAAAAACAACCTGACTTTTCTCAGGTAAAAAGTTTTATGCAACGGACCCCTTAAGACGTTTATATGTCATTGGTCATTATGAGAACGGGCATCGAGGCACGCGCCTAATATCCAGCGTACTCCTATACTGTCCTTTAGGTCCGAGTCTGCAACGTCTTATAATTTATCGGCAGTGATCTCGAAAGATCGGTCAAATCCCATCTCTTCCCACGCCTATTTCAATTCAATTCAATTCAATAATTATCTCGCAAATAGGATAAAAATACAAAGAAACATCAAATAATGTGATTAGATAATAAAATAAATTGCGACATTTGACATGATCGCATAAAAAAGTTTACATATTAATTGAACATTCATTATTGAATACAAGGGATATTATGTTGAAACTGTTCTCCAATTCAATCTTGTAAATTTTGCAAATAAGTTTTAAAAGCCCAAACAATATACAAAGTTATATAATATAAGTTAATACAAAACTTTTCCCCCCCTGGCTTTGCGTGAAGGTTACTAATAAAAAAAAAACCGTGAGACTGGATCGCCAAAAAGTGAAACACATAGTAAACACGTATCATAATAGTATAAAACACATTTTAACGCTAGATGAAAAAAGGAGGGTAATTGCGCACAGGTTATGTATAATCATTTATTGGTTTTTTTTCTGAACTGTAAAAGAGAAAATAATGGAAAATGATGAAAACTAATCAAGCATAAATTATCTTATTGATTGAAATATAAACGTGTATGTACATGTACATCTAAAATTATATATTCATTCATTCAGAAGAAAAACAAAAACGGGGAAATCCACGATAATGAAATTAAATTGAGTGTTAACGTCCACTGGCCCCCTCCCCTTAAAGAACAAGAAGAAAAAAACTCACACACACGTTAAGTAAACCTTCATATTCTCATTCTCACACACTGCAAAAACTCCGGTGTTGATTTAACACCAGCCCGGAATCTATGTATTGAAACAACACAGTTTGGAATCAAACGGATGATGTTTAATACTAATTGGTGTTGAATTGAATTGAATTGAATTTATTTCCGTTAAAAAGACAGATAACAATACATATAAAATGATACATGTGAAAATAGAAAACGGGAGGATGGCCCTACTCAGCAGCATCAATCATGGTGCTGCTGGTCTACCGAGTGGTCCTCATATAGCATAAAACACCTATCTGGTGTAAGACCAAAACGAAACTGATGTTGTTTAAAACTTCTCTGGTGTGGACATATATATATTAGATAGTGTTAAATTAACACCAGAGTTTTTGCAGTGCGCCGACACTGTTTCAACATAATAACTAGCCACCGTTTTCCCCAAATTTACCGACTCGATCTCGATCAGCTTTGGTCCTTACGCTCCACTCGTATATTCATTATCATGTCACTAAAAATCTGGTGTAATTTTTAGTATCAATTTTCCCCTGTACTACACTGCAAAAAAACTCTGGTGTTGATTTAACACCAGCCTGGAATCTATATATGTCCACACCAGAGAAGTGTTAAACAACACCAGTTTCGTTTTGGTCTAACACCAGATAGGTGTTTATACAACACCATAATTTTAAAACAGCATCGGTTCGATTCCAAACTGGTGTTGTTTCAATGCTTCTCCGGTGTGGACATATATAGATTCCGGGCTGGTGTTAAATCAACACCAGAGTTTTTGCAGTGTATGCAAGCAAGTATGGCAAAGTTTTCTATTTACCGTGTATGAAAATATAAAAGGACAACTCATCACTGAAAAGACAATTCCATTACCGGTTCTGTATTACTGTCATTCTGATGTCCTTCCAAAACAGTTAAACCCTTTTTGACTGAGTTTCTTTCTCTTTCGTTTCAGTCAGTATATTTTGTTTGTAGAGCGGGTTTAATAAAAACAAGGTCCGAGACTGTTCCCTTCCCCCTTTCTCTATTCAATAATGTTCTCATCCCTTTTAATATAATTTGATCAGTTTGCCTTAAAAGGAAAAAAGAAGAAGCCTAAAAATAAAGGAGTTGATGTTCTAAAAGAGTACCGTTGTGTCGATTTTTTTCTTAAGTTTAAACAGGAGAAAATACATCACTTTATTAAAAGAATCAAAATAAATAATAATATGGAAAAATACATTTTGATAATTTTTCCCGGTGGATTATTGACACCATTAACGTAATCACTGAGCAACTAATCTAGCAATCACACATTTCCGCATTAAACCAGATAATACCGGTAGAGATAACAAATAAACGTAATGTTTAATTGCAGGTGAATAAAATCTTCTCTAAAATTTGGACAGGGGTAATTGTAGAGTTGAGTGACCCCCCCCCCCCCCCTCCACCCGACGGTATACCTGGTACGATATCCAGACAAGTTGGAGTAGGGAGCTTTAACGTGACTTATTGTCATTTAATTATTTCCCCTTCAATTTCTTTCTTTCTATTATCTTTTCTGCTATTTTTACAATTAACTTTTTGTCGGGGAGAACTTCCCCTTTAAAACATAGGGTAGAAACATGATCTCTATTATACACAGCACACAACTTTACACTTATGTCTGATGTAAAGAGCGGACAGTAACGAATGTCGCGCAATTCATCAACTTTCAACAAATTGAAAACATTGATGTTGGTCATCCTCTGTTTCACTTTCTCTAGTATATACTCGAAGAAGATTTTTCTCCTTTTTCTTCATTACAAATTATCTATTTTGTCTTGGCAGTGGAGTAACGAAACAAACATTTTGAGGGGTAAACGTGGCGTATGGGGTAAAACCTTTGGGTGAAACCAAAACATCTCAAATGTTGCAAGCAAGCGAAATATTGACCTTTTTAATATAAACAAGTGGAGCGCCTCAGGCAGTCTTACCTGCATTACGCGATTCAAAATTCAATATAGCAGCAGTGCTGACTTTGAAAACTACTATAAAATAATTATTCACAAAAAATACAATTCCTATAGTGATATAATAATACGTTCATTGACCCTAAATGACATATGGCCTTGATCATGTGACCTAAGACTTGTCAGTGATACTTGATTACCCCTACTATGTCCACAATTCATAAACTTTGAAAGTTATGACAGCAATTTAATAGCTGATCTTTGTAGGTTTGCATGGTGGAGTTTATAACGTGGAAAAAGTTTATGGTTTACCATGTGTAATATGAAGAAGGGAAGGAAATACAGGCAGAAAGATTGAAATGGAAAGACGAGATGAAAAGAGAAAATTAGAGGTATTCTTTCTTGAAAGTGAGTGAAGTCCTGAAAAGGACTGTAAACCAGATGAGATGAGCTGAATATGGCTTGAGTAGCAATGGTTTGAGTTGTAGCAGGTTCAACCTGCTGCTACTCAGACCAAACTTTCAAAGTTATGATGGTAATTCAACAAATACCCCCAACAAGTTCAATGGCCCTTAATGACCTTTGACCTTGGAACTCAGGCAGGATGTTCAGTAAATGAATACCCTTATGGCAAAGGTCCATGAACTAGGTTCATATACTTTCTAAGTTATGATGACATTTCAAAAAACTTAACCTTAGGTTAAGATTTCGATATTGACTCCTCCAACATGGTCTAAGTTCATTGACCCTAAATGACCTTTGACCTTGGTCATGTGACCTGAAACCGAGGCAGAATGTTCAGTAATACTTGATTAACCTTATATTCAGGTTTCAAAGTTATGCTGTCATTTCAAAAACTTAACCTTCGGTTAAGATTTGATGTTGACGCCGCTGCCGCCGTCGGAAAAGCGGCGCCTATAGTCTCACTCTGCTGTGCAGGTGAGACAAAAAATTATTTTCATATTTTTTTACATAATTATTCAGAAAATGATATAATATTTCACCTTTCCCCCTTTCTTTCTTATTTCTTTCATACATTTTCTTCTTGCGTTTTTTTTTTTTTTTTTTTTTTGGGGGGGGGTCATGAATGTTTTGGGGGCAAAGTTCCCCAAGCCCTCCCGTACACCAGTGAGTCTTGGTATTCGGTATCTCTTTATTATGGTATATATAGTGATGGAAAATAGAGAACAGCGTTTCGACGGGTATAATACAAGTTATCGGGACTGGGGAAAGAACAGGCAGAAAGGGAGAGGGGCGGGGTTGGGGTGGGTTCAATTGAGAGAGAGAACTGATTGAAATTTTAAGCATGTGGTTTAAGCTCGTCACTCTAACAACTTGTTTAAACTTTTAAACGATTGTTTAAACTTAAAATTGTTAAACTTTTAAACAATTCTTTAAACTTAATATTGTTTAATCTGAAAAAAATTGATTAAAACAAAAACTTGTATGAAACTTAAAACAATACTTGCTAGAGTGACAGGCTCTAACAACGAGCTTAAACATTTTTTAAACAGCGTTTTTACAGTGGGTAATGAAACTGTAGGAGTGTAAAGGTTTCAAGAAATCCAGCCAGATTATCACTTTCGAGTTTCGACCACCCACAATTTTAACAATCTCATCGATAGTAAAGGGTTGGTCATCTATGAATATCCGTGCAGAAATGTATTTCATAATAATTCTTAACCGAAACCAATGCCCCCTCCCTTTATTATACCACACACTTTCCCTATATAGCGGAAATGAGAATCATATTTATTGTTGAGACAACGAGAAATTTAAATTCTCGTTTATTATCAATTTACTGAATTGAAATAAATTTTCACAGGAAATAAACACCGGAAATATAAAAAAAAACATCACCAAAAAGGAGATTTGATCATGGACCTACATGTACATTGATGACGGTTCAAAAATGTGCATTATAGGAGTATCATTTAAAATTTTAACGTTGCAAGAGTGCCATATCTATTCTATAGGAGCCCTCATTTTTTTATAATTTATCATATATACATAATATGTTATATGTAGGCCCTACGTATTATATTTTAAAAATTATTTGAACACTTTGATTTAGTGATAGCATATTAGTAAGCTACAGACGACAAAGATCATATCCAAGATTCTCAGCCCATTATATACGTGAACTTGATAATAATGGTTTGAAAACTTAATGAACAAAAAATACATTTTTATTTTGGTCAGGATCTCGACGAAATTGATGCAGTTGATGCAAAATGATAATCACATCCTGAAGAACACGTTTAGGGTTATTATTATCGACATGAAAGCAGTTTTAGGACAAACAAATTCAAGGAAAAAACTGGACTATATAGTTACCATCACTTTTGGTGTCATTTACCCAAAATTTGAGATAGGCTTTTTAAGATCTATTTATTTGAAATCAAATTTATGACAGTAAAACAAGCAAAGATGAGCATGTAGATAATTTTCATGCAATGCCTGCACCTAACCACAAAACAAACTATTACTCATGAGCATTTCCAGAAAGAAATTTTCAGTGCTATTAGCAGTGATCGTCTATCAATGTTAACCCACCATCTGCACACTTTTTAATTATTATGATGGTGACACAAAATAATATATTTCTTTTTAAGCAATGTCTTGTGACACTTCAATAAACTATGTAGCACAAGTTATAACAGGTATAATACCAGTTGTGGTTTGTATTAATATTTATTAGATAAACATTAATAATAACTTTAGTTAACAAATAATATTTATCTTTCTTCACACATTGGCATTGAATGTAGATATCCATATTCAAAAGTGAAAAAAAAAGAAGATTTTATGCCCGAGAAAATATTTGTCAATGCCTTTGATATAAAATCAATATTGGTGAAAATGCATACCTCACGTCATAAAGATTAGTGCAAGTTGAAAACACGGAGACTTTTGATAATGAATATTGTGCAATACGTTGTGCGATTATATTGCTCGCCTGAGATGTCGTTACACACAACTCTCCCAAACAATCCGTCGTGTGCACGCGCGTGAGCTAATTTCGGAACGGGGATTTCCCCATTATCAACATACCGCCACTGCAAACTTTTTGGGTGGACGGAAGAGTTCAATTCGAAATATTGCAATGAAAATGAGCATGCGTAAATGATATAGCTAAACCTCAAGGAAACCCCTTTTTATTTTTAGAACTTGGGTACTAATTTCAGCAGGTCGACATGGAGTTTTGATGAAGGGTGAATCGACAGACTGACAGAAGAACATTTAGACGTGAAGGTGGAAGGACGTGTTTTTAGAGTGCTACAAAAATCGAGAAAATGTGTGGGATTATATGAAGTGACCAAACTTTTGAACTGTTTAGATTGGAAGTGAGATAATTACCGAGGTTTCATCCGCAAGTTGAATTTATTAATCTTGGTGGCATCACAAGGAAAACAAGAAAATTGTATTCAATTCCTATCAGTGAGAATAAACATGACGTTTCATGTATCTACCGCCGTGTCCTTAATACTATTGGCTTTTACAGGTATATCGTCTGGTGAGTAAATACACAGTTGTTTTATCCCTTATTAATTCTAATGAAGCTAAAATAATTTTTCGGCAATAGCAGGAAACAACTATGGTTCATATAAGAATGTTTAAGTTGATTTATGCTTTATCCATTTCTTGTTACGAGTATACAATCACGGCATTTAGTCAACAGACCCCCCCCCCCCCCCGCCCCCGGGTTAGATTTACCTTTGAAGGTATTTCAGGGGTAGTGGTCCTTGACTGCAGTCATTATTATCTTATATTGGACCTGTTGGTAAGTTGTCAATGTTACCACCCCCCCCCCCCCCGCCGCGATTTTTTGCCGCCAGTATACTACTTGTGCACCCGAAGCGAGAGGGAAGTGGGAATGGTTATAATAGGCTGTTTTGAAAGCATTGAAATCATATTACAATTCTCGGTCTTGCCTCAATTTTTTATTTAAAAAATCTTTGAACAATCGTTGTAGGCGAGTCGAGAACCTGCGTCCAAGAACTGGATTGCGGGATTGGTTTACTGAATGAGCCACACCGATCGAACTGACCGTTGTGTCGGAAATTACGATATACCCTAACGAAAACGAAATTTTACAACTGAGAACCAAATGTTTTATCAACACTAGATTTTAAAAAAAATCCCCTAGCCGTGATGAGTCATGGTAAACTACTGGAAAAGTTCATGTCGATGAATGCGAAGTGCGACAAAGATATGCTTCATTGGTCATTATATGACACGTATAGTTTATCATACATGAGTGGACGAAGCACGGTTACAGCATAGATGGTTACAGGTGGTTTAGATGATACACATGATTACAGTTTAATTCATTGAAATGAATTTAATGAAATAACAAAATAATAATTTCTTCATTTCAATAACATCCTAGTCTTAACCCAGAAGGTAATCAATGCTTGGAAACATATATGTTACATATTGTGAGATGGATTATGTATACCACCACCCACTGGCGGATCCATGGGGGGGGGGGGGGGGAGCAAAGCCGGCCCGTGCCCGCCCCCCCCCCCTTTGAGAGGCACAGTGGATATTTGTAATTTAAAAATGCCATTAAAATAGAAGTGTACCCCCCTTGAAAGTGAAGACATTTTTTTGTGCTTGTCAATTATTTTTCGTGGACGAAATGTCAGTATTTTAGGTTTAAAATATATATATTTTTTTTTTTTGGGGGGGGGGGCTTGTCAAAATTTTCCTCTGGAAAATGTGCCCCCCTCCCCTTTTTTTTGGAAAATCCTGGATCCGCCCCTACCACCAGCCTAGATTGTTAGTTGTATGTGAATTGTTATCCTTTACAAGAAGTGATGGTGTTGGGATCTGTTCATCAAGACACAAACTAATGAATAATCGATATCACTGTCGTCACTCGTTGATGACAGGAGATCTTCATTCCTTTGTATTGCATAAAAATGAGATCTCGACGTATAATGATGCTGCAATATTTTCAAGGGGATTTTTTTTAATTTCAAACAAGAGCGTTATAGATCGCTGTATAGTACACGCCAGGTGAACAATTATTGCTCAGCGAGTCAGCATCAGGGCACATCGGGGACCACTTTCAAACATGTAGGCCTATACCCTTATTGTGTATCTACATGGCAAGGTTTTTTTTTCATTGGTCTAATGCCAATTCGTCTTATTACCAACTCGTCTACTATCATTTGGTGTATCATTAGTTCGTCCACTATCCACATGGTCCAATTGCCATTTCGTCTAATAACCTGTTGGTCCAATAGCCATTTAGTCCATATACCATTTGGTCTTATTTGAGTATACAGGCCTAAGTGTTAATCGGGCGACATGAATGAAAAGAAAATGGGCATTAGACCAACTGGTTACGGGACGAAATGGTCATAGACGAACTGATGATTAGACGAAGTGATTATAATTATTGGACCAAATGGTTTGTAGACGAAAGGTTGATGGACGTAATGGCAATAGATTAAATGAAGGTGTACCATGCGGTGAGTGAACGAGTTGGCAATAAAAGAATCGGCAGTTTACCCATGGCAATTGTGTCGGGGGTGGGGGGGAAGGGGGGGGGGGGGCTGTGTCACTATCCCATCCGACTCCAATTTTCCCCTACGAAGCCTATTGATATAAACATTCAAAGCTTTTTTCCACGAAAATTATGAACCAGTCTGAGGTTTTTTCATTTCGATTTTTAAATAAATCCCACCGAGTTGGATCGGACCATGATAATTGATCGTGCAACAACAATTGTCACTCATTCATGATATTCCTTTAATCCATTAATGATATGCAAATGATCAAAAGAAACGGGGGAAAGCAGCCCTGCTTCTTTGGTATTGAAAAAAAGGAAAATGTCGCCATTCTTCCACGATCATTAATTTCGTTATACGCGAGTGTGTAGTGTGTACTGACAGTATTCATGAAAGAAAACGCACGTGTTGGGTTTGTTTACACCACGACGTCACAGCTGACATTGCGCAATACCCGCTGTCAATGAAATACCATTGCCCAAGCCCGATGCTCGATGAGCGCTCACCGCACACAAATTGATGTAACTTCACAGAGTATGTTTTCGTCCCAATAGCATGTTACCCGGTCGCGGGTAATTAATGGATTCTACGCACAGAGCAAACGATATCGTTTTTACAACAGATGAAAGTATGAATTTGCGAGGGACATAAGACGTCGACAAATACAAAACTTGTTTTGTTTTGTTCAGATCATTCCACTTCGTAAAATTACAAAATTCCACATTGCATGAACTCCGCAGTACGACAGTTACCATCAATTCACTAGCAACCGAACTTTTAATAGCGACCAATATAATTATCAATTCAGCAATTCAGCATTTATTTCCAATTCATTAAAAATACAAGTTGATATCATGATCATGTACAAACAAAGAGACAATAAAAATTAAAACATATCATTGAAACATGAATAAATACAGACGAAAGTGATAATCAAAGTATTATTGCCAAATCATGAATGGGAAACAGGAGTGTACTAAAAAGCCAGGAGAAGGCTTGTTAAAACGCACACACCCAAAATAAATATATTCTTAAAATAATTGTATTATATGGATGCGGCAAAGAGCAAAGCCATTTCGGGACTTATTCTGGGCGCGATGAATGTGGAGAGTGCCGGGGAGAGTGCCTCCCCCCATCCAACCGAACGAGTGGGCCGGTTCAGCTGGTTATAGCAAGGAGGTTTTAAATTTTATAGGCCACAAAGGCAGTTAACTTGTATACCGTATTTTAAAGATGACGTATTCAAAACTAGAAAGGCAATTTAATTAAGGGATTAGACCTCGTGGCTGCATGAAAAGCAAAGGGGATTCTCGCACCCCCCCCCCCCTCTTTCACGCCGCTCCCCTCTCGTTCTCTCTTCACATGCAGAAAAGGAAATAAATATCACTTGATTCGTCAGGTACGAGGCTGCATTTACTTTCAGTGTACTTTCAATTAGATTATTATTGAAACTGAGAGTTTTAGTAGGCGAATCTGATAAATATACGTCATCCTTTCATCTCATAAATATTCAACAGCGACGATGAAAGTATCAGCATTATTATCGCGACGTCACAATTTTGCGACCATCCCCATGAAGACATATTAATAGCCGATTGACATTGGGGATTTCCCTCAAAAGTTTATAAATACAAGTGAGCTACCAGCGCAGCTCAGTAAACGCCTTGTCGGCTCTCCGTGTGCACGCTTCGAAATAGAGCTCTCGAATTTTATTTGACTTGCACTCTTTTCAAAATATTACGAGGAATATTATTATACTGAACTTCAAGATTCTACTTCTCAACTCTGCAGTCTCGGTGAATGATTTCACGATGCGATTGACTCTACAAAAATTGATATATGGGTGGCTGGTGGTGTGTGCATATTTATCAGTTGAACCAGGTATACAAGCAGTGAATTCTATCTATCTGATCTATTCTTTGGGATTCTTTGTCAATTACAGACACTTAGACAAGATACTGGCCCTTCGAGATTTTTTCCCCTTCATTATCATCACTGCTATACGCTTTTCCTCCACACCGCGCGACCCTCAAAATATTATTTACGCCTCTCCTGCGACATTTGCTCTGGTCTTAATATGTCAGAGGGCATAGGGTTAGAATTAGGATTGTAATAAAATTTTGGTTCAGATTCAGAAAAATATAAAGATAAGGATTATTCAGTGTTGGAGGTTAGGTTTTATGTTTGGCTAAACGAGCACGAGATTTTCCATCGGAGCAATTGTCGCCGGAGCAAATGTCATGGAACCTTAGCTTAAGCCATACAGGCAGACAACTTCTACGATAACGTATTCAAAACGAGAAGATATATTTAGGGATAAGACCTCTTCATGATGGCTGCATTTAATTTTAAACCAATTGGGCCTGGGATTCTCGTTCTCGCAACACCACGCATCACCCCCCCCCCCTTTTCACGCAACACCCCATCCCCCTCCTCTCGCTCCAAATACATTAAAGGAAATAAATATCACTTGATTCGTCTAGTACATTAAATCGAGGCTGCATATAACTTCAGTGTACTTTTAATCAGATTATTATTGAAACTGAGAGTTTTAGTACGCAAGTCTGATTGAATATACAGGGGCCGTGGAAGCGGGGGGCTGGGGGGTGGGGGTTTGGGGCTTCAGCCCCCCACTTTTTTCCAAAACCACGTACAAAAACGTAAAAATTACCATATGATTGTGATTTTTTTGCATGGTCAGCCCCCCCAACTTTGAAAACCGTTCCGCGGCCCCTGATATACATGTACGTCATCCTTTCATCTCATAAATATTCAACAGCGATGATGAGAGTACGAGCATTATGATCGTGACGTGACGTCACAATTTTGCGACTATAGGCCATCCCCGTGAAGAAATGGGGAATTCCCATTCCCTCAAAAGTTGATAAATACAAGTGAGCTCCAGCGCAGCTCAGTAAACGCCTTGTCGGCTCTCCGTGCGGACGCTATTTGAAATTGAGCTCTCGAATTTAATACGACTTGCACTCTTTTCAAAATATTACGAGGAATATTTTACTGAACTTCAAGATTTCTACTTCACAACTCAACAGTCTCATTGAATGATTTCACGATGCGATTGACTCTACAAAAATTGATATATGGGTGGCTGGTAGTGTGTGCATATTTATCAGTTAAACCAGGTATATAGGCATATAAGCAGTGAATCCCCCCCCCCCTCTCTTTCTCTCTCTGATCCGTTCTACACTCACTTTTTCACTCCACTTTCCCACATTCTATTACTCTACTCCTTGCTCTATCATAGTGTTCTTAATGCAGCCAATTTCTTGAGTCTACCTTCTTTTTAAAGATACGAAATAGAACTGAAGAACTTGAATTGTACTTAATTTTTCTGTTTTAATATTATCATTTCTTTAAAAATGCAGGAACTAGACTACCAGTCTACAATGAAAATGAATGGTGAATGTGTTTGGTTCACTTGTGCATTTCTTAGAATAGCAGCATAAATCAGAATACCTATAGCTATGAAAAGGTTTCTTTAAAAAATTAATCTGCACTACAATAATGTCGAATTCTTCAGTATTTTTTTGTAGCTGATTTAATTCTTATATAGGCATGTTCTGTGCCAGAGTGCTTCTGACGGCTACAACTTGATTTTTTTCACAGAATAAAAGAAAATACAATGTGAACCAAAACTGTCACGTCAGACGAGCCGCGATTTTTGATATAGGTGCTTTTAAATATGGTTACATAAATTTGTAAAGTCTATATCATTCCATATTACAGACATCCAATTTACATAGTTTGGTAATGGGCCTACATGTAATATCAATGTTTATAATACATAAGCTCGAGGAATTTAAATCAATTCGGGAGCTGACTGCTCTGAGTGGTCACGGACAGCCAGCAGCTTCTTTATTTCAATTTGACACTTCGCCAAACCAGTTTTCTATCCTCGTGGAATACGGGAATTCCCCCCAATCTCGTCATCGCTCGGTACACAGTGTCTGTATAGACCGGAAGCAAGCTTGCGCTAGCTGTGCAGCGGACCATCCGAAATTCTGCATGGCTACCCTAACCATGGAGCTACAGCTCTATGCCCTAACCAAGGATTCCATCTTGATAAAGACGACAGAAGTACACGCAATATGTGTGCTTACCTTGTACTGGTGCCGTTTCTTGACGTCTGATTGTGTATTCCATGTTTTCCTTTGATTTCCCGAATCGATGTTTCCACATAAAATCCAATGGGCATGGCTGGTTCTCTTGCAAGTTCGCTGGATCTGGACTTGTCTCAGGCTCATAGTCATAGACAATGTTCAGTGATATTGTTGATGATGTTGCTCACCATCACAAAGAATTCCATGTACTATGAACATTATAATGCTATATTTAAAGTGTAATCCCTTTTTTAAATCGAGCTGAAATAATATAACTAAATAAAATGGGTTCGGCGAGGAGGAAAAATCAACCGAAGAACCATGTTGTACACGGTAGCGCGCGTCGATCATATCGGGGAATCCCCGTAATCAAGTTTTAATAGTCTTTGATTTTAGACACAAGTTCTGTATAGTAATGTGATAGGCACGGTATTTTATAAGAAGGCAAGAGAAAGCGAATTAAAATATATTCTCACACATAGATTTATATATAAAAATGTATAATCAATTCAAAAACACAAATGATAGATATACTTGAAGCTTTTTTTCAAATCACGATTCCTTACGATTGACAAAAAGTCTAACTCAATTAAGACTAGCCACGACTGCACTGAGCGATGACCTGTAAAGTTCATGGAAGCATGCATGCAATATCTTGTTGGGCGGCCAGCCAGTCAATCTGTGCTTTCAACTTAGATTGAGATCTAACGTTACATTTAGTGCATATGATTGGGTGTAATTGTTGCTGGAATTGTTGAAGTTAGCTCCCGAAATATCCACATGTGATGCTAAACGTGAATGAGTGGAGCTGAGTGAGACGAGAGGACAGGCACTGTTTCGGGTAAATTTCAGCAAAACTTGCAATTATTAGACAATGATTAGATTTGGCAAGCTTGTTCATTGTTGTATTTTTCAAATTTCTGACTTTGCCTTGTATATTCTCCCAGTCACTCTAATTTTCGAAGCCGACCGGGGCTCTGGGCCTTAAGAGTTAAGTGCAGAATAGGCCGGCCTAGCGCAAAGTTAAAGGCGCTGCTACTGCTAGATTGCAGCTTAGACTTTCTTAATTATTATGAAGAAAATCGTTGACTTGCGTTCTAATTTGTGATTGCTAAATTGTTGATCCTTGTACGTACACTCTCTCTTTTGAGTGGAATTCAACCATTACTGCATCTGTGATTAATATGACATTTTTTATTTTTCACTTGTAGACTGGCAAGCCCCCTCCCCTTTTTTTTATTCCTGGTTTTACTTTCTTCTTTAACATTCTCCTGTTTTTCATTAAAAAATTAACCCATTTTATTATTTTTTTTGTATTTCCAGTTACTGCCATTTACTCTGCCGAATGTGGGAAGTATACATACATACCCACACTTCAGACATGTTGTGGGGGTCGTGTGCATAGCACTCCTGTGGCACTTGGTATGGAATTCAGATGCTGTAAGTACATTGACTTCATATTCTTAGCTTGTTGAAAAAGAAGTGTCCATTTAACAATTATTTATTGTTAATATGATTTAATTACCATAATTAGGCATAATTATGAGGAATGTGGGGGTACATCAGAATACTGTCTCTTCAATCCAATCTTTGCCCCCCCCCCCCTCTGTCATTTTATTTGTCAAAAATAAAGTAAGATATTGATTGTTTACAATGTAGATACTGAGTGTATGTATGTATTCAATAAATTGATAGATTACGTAGGAAATAATAGCAACAGTTGCACCAAAGTCATTTTAAACATTATACTCCGTTAAACCAGCAAAGTTAGCTAGTTATACTATGTTCACACTTATCAAGTAAACATTATTTGAGATTAGAAATTTTTTAATTAAATTTTTAATTTCAAAGAATGCTAAGTTGATTTTTTTGTTTAAATCTCTGTTAGGTGGAGATGATCTGTACCCTATGGACAACACCTGGCAATGTTGCGGCAACAAAAAGATGGAGTTAAGAGAAGATGCTGTCTGTTGCAACAACGAAATCATCAATTCCACCACCCATGAGTGCTGCGGTGATCAGCAAACATCTCAACTCCAACATCCAAAGCAACAAGGTAGTGTCGCTGACAATTCCATTCTTTTTGCACTTCACTTGCACACAGGACTCTCCGACATGGACAGTAGACAATTCTTTCATCAATCTCCTATAGCAACTGCAGTCAACCCTGCACCTTTACGAAAATTAATATTTTGTACTTGTTTGTTAGCAGACTGGAATAACAAACCAACTTCTCAAAATCAATTCTTGAGAAATCAAAGCAACAATCCAAAGTACGTATCACATAACTGACCAAGGCAACTTTAATAGCTACTAACTTTTTTTTTCTTCAATGTAAGTGCTCTTGCAATATCTTTTTTATGTAAACAATGTTGCACATGATAATAGTTATCATTATCATTACTTCATTGCTTCTGAAACAGTGACTGGCAAAAGATACATCTACTTACATTTAAACTGTGAACATAAAATTCAAAAGTACCACCATTTGATATTTTCGTTAATTGTGAAACTGATGGGAAAATGGGATGGATGGTATTCAAATGTCAGATTCTAATTTGATTTTATCACTCCCTTTTTTTATTCTTCGTCGCCAAAGGACATGAATGTTGCGGCACGTCGTACTATGACAAGGAAAGGCAAACATGCTGTAGTCAAGATCGCTATTCTCCCCTCGTCGCTGACGGAGTCGGCTCGTGCTGTGGGTCACGTACTTACGATGCCTCCTCCGAGATCTGCTGCCCTCTACCAACAGGGGGCATGGAATCCCACGTCGTTGGAAAGTATGGTGTGCTGCTTCGAGAGACTGAGTGTTGCGGGGCTGGCTGGATTAATAAGACTACCCACATATGCTGCCAGGTAGGTGCATGCATGAGGATCGGATCTGATTTGTAGTATTGTTTTAGGGCTTTTTTCATGTAGCAACAGTCAAATACAGTAGGCTCAGCTGAAGTCAACCTTCCATCAGCCAAATAATCGCCCAAGTCATTTTTTAAGACCATGCAGATGAGGTAATGCGAACATTAGACAGCTGGCAGCCATCTGCTTCGAGGAGTTTTTAAACATTTTTTGTAAATTTACCCACGTACACAGACGGCTCGCTATCGTGCAGCCACCATTAGGGGGTTAACAATGTAAAATCCCCCCGACGGGCTCATCGAATTTTGTCTTTATTCCATAAAAATATATAAAAAGAACTGTACCAAAATAAAGATTATTATTCCGTTTTGGCCTGAAATGCACCAAAAGAATGCACGGAAAGATTTCACGTAATCAGGCATATTCACCTGTACCATCCTTCATCTTGTAATAAACTGTCCATTTGTAACATTGATTTGTTTGAATCTGTACCACAGGGTGAAGCTCATCCACGAGGTCACGGCCCTGCAAGTTGCTATGGCAACCAACCGTATGACCCGACCAGGCAAGTGGATTGTGGGGGCAGACTGCACGACATCCAAGATGGAAAGACGGAATGTTGCCATGGTAATCTCATCAACCCGAACGATGAGCCTTGCTGTAATGATCCGGCTCTCCTGCGGAAATCTCCATTCTCTTGCTGTGGTTATAGGTATGGAAGAGAGATCTACGACCCTACCCAGTCGTCGTGCGTTGGAGGCATTAGAACAGAGTACCCGGAGGTCAAAGGTCAAAACGACCTATGGGGACTGTGTGATGGGTCTAGGTATGCCAGCACACTCCTCATCTGCTGTGGTGGGCACCTGTCATCCAAATTTGATGATTCTCGCTGCTGTGGTTCAAGTAAGTCCTTTTTTATCTGAATGATAGTTGCTTTAACAGAAAATAATATAGTGATTAGTAATAGCTCAGAATACACTATCAATCATATTCTCATGTTCTTATTATTTTTAATCAGGAAATGTCATCACAAATTACATAGTCCTGGAAATTCAAGATTCATATGTATTAAGTAGTATGGATCATTGAATAAAGAAAGAATGAATCTTTGTTTGCCACACGCAAATGAGGTATTTTGGAACGAATCGATAGGAAACCCTTGAATGCTGTCGGCAAACTGATATTTGAGTTGGGATAAATATATATGTACATGAAAGATTGGCTAGTTTTAATAGCTTATGATAACAAAAATTGCATGTCATGCCTCTTTGTTTCCCCTGTAGAATCCTACAGATACAAAGAGCAATTCTGTATCGATGGAAGCATCGTTGTGGATAAAATAGCCTCAAATGCGGAAATCTGTACCACCTCTGGCCAGGAGATGGATCTTCAGTACGATCCAGAGACACAGACCTGCTGCAGGGAATCTTGGGAGTCCCAGTATTGGAGGGTCTTCAACAGTACAGAGGGGGAGTGCTGCTTACTCTCGCAGACCGAGGTTGTATTTACTGATCCGACGTCGGAAACATGCTGCAAAGGTGAGCTTTAGGCAGTTAGTGTGATGGATGGAGGGAGTGTTTAAACACCTCTGGTGATGATGGTGTTGGTGGAGGAGATGGTGGTGGTGGTGGTGGTGATGATAATGTTGATGATGATGATGATGATGGTGATGGTGATGATGTTGATGATTGTGGCAATAATAGTGATATGGTGAAGATGAGGAGGAGGTAGGGGGAAGAGTAGGAGGATGATGATGATGGTGGTGGTGTTGACGGTGGTAACGATGATCATGATGATGATGATGTGATGAATATGTTGATGATGACCATCAATTTGGTACCAAGTTGGTTATAAAACAGTATTCTAAACAAATCTACAAAGAACAATTTGCTCTGGTCTTCAACAAACACGAGCAATGAACGATGTATAGGTTGGCATTCCACATCTTGCTCAGGACACGTTAAATAACAACATATGATTATGAGTATGATACCAAGATTTACCTTTAATCTCATTTTATATCATCCCAGCCGGAGAACATCAGAAGGTACATCCAGTCCCACGCGGTGAGGGAGAATGCTGCGGACCAGAGATGATTGTCCAAGGAAAGCAACTTTGCGACGACGCAATGCAAGAAGTGGTTGACATTCCCGAAAACAGAACCCACGATAAAGTCTGTGTTCCGTTAGATCGGGAACATAATAACATACGCCAGACTTATGACAGCAACAGGGAGGTATGTGAAAACCATTATACTTTGTATAACCCGTCTAAAGGCACCCACGGGATACGAGGGAAAATAGTGATATTTATGAACAGGTGGTCTTTATAGAAAGGTTCCTTTAATACAATATATATCAATGGGGAATTATATGCAAGGGAAACCAAATTTGTAGTCATTATAGACAGGTTGTCCATTCTATACCAGTGGCTGCTGAAGAAGGTTTGACTGCTATCTGTAGGCCAACTTTGTTGAGAACGCACGGTTTCTCGCATAATTTGTATTCTCAGGCAATAGCATGAAAAAAAAGTATGATTGGAATAGAAAGAGCATGATTGGGGAGAAATAATGCAGAGGTACTCACACAGAGAAAGATTCACAATAATAATCAACATTCTATTTTTTTTTCAGGAGTTTAGTATCAGCATGCATCCCATTTGCCTTGCTAAAGTTGTAACTATTTTGAAAAAATACACTTCACCGTTCATGAATGTATGGAATTGTATCTAAAATTGTAGTATTTCAGCACTTTTCAGTAATGATTTCCTCCATTTCCACATTTACCTCCAGTTTTGTTCCGATAATGGCGAGATCATTCCCAGAGCTGAAGGCAAGGACCTCTGTGGGGGGCAGATCTATGACACCGACACACATGGCTGCTGCGGATCACGTATCTACAGGCTCGTCACTCAGCAGTGTTGCGAGTACAGTATTCAGCCTAGGGTAAATGATGAAGGGCTCCCTCTAGAGTGCTGTGGACTACAGGCCTACCATTCCGTCACATCCACCTGTTTCTATGGAACCATAAAGGATGGCATCCCCCACAACAACGCAAGGTACGCATTGTTTATTTTTAAGAGAAGATCGGCAATTAGAAAATAAAGGATAATAATAATATGTTCCATTCATATAGCACAGCTATTATAATTGCATATACTCTACTGCGCTTGATACTTAGTATCATATTATTACCCCAACTGTAGCTGAGCCGCCGTTTAGGCGCTAAAGCATTCAAGGAATAAATCCTACCGGATACCCATTCATCTCACCTTGGTCGAGTGCAGCACAATATGGGTAAATTTCTTGCTGAAGGAAAACACGCCATGGCTGGGATTTGAACCCACGTCCCTTTGATTGAAAGACGAGAGTCGTAACCACTAGACCATGAAGCCCCCACATCATATTGATAGGCATTGATAAAATAAAACTTGTACTTGGATAAAAGAGGAACCAAGAAGTGTAGCAAGTTTGTTCCAGCATTTCCCTATTTCTGGTGGGTGTTTCATCAAGCTGATCGATTGAGGTTAAGCACAAGTTTAGCACAACTTCGGTGCGAAGCGGCTCTCCATCATGTTTGTGTGTGTGTCTTTTTTTTGTTTTTAGTTTTTGTCCTGTCTTGTCTAAGTGATTGTCTGTTCACACACTCCTGAATTCAGGTTTGTTTTATTCACCAGGGGTATGATATTATATTTTTTGTTAATTGTCACATGGTGAGTAGGCATAAAAAGCTAGACCCCATTAGTATTCTTTTTCATGGTACAAACCCTTTCAATTTACGATTTGAATTTCATTGATCAAATATATACTTAAATTTACTATTTATTGCAGGGAACCCATACTAACAAGCTTTGCATTCCAGTGGGTTCCCTTTTTTTTCATTTCTGTATATTATATTTGTGTTTTACCTTACATTGTAACTTTTGTTGAATTTTGGAATGAAAAAAAAAAGAATAACTGCAATCAATCAATCAATAGCTTTTTTTTGCCTGGATTTGGTTCTGTCACTGTGGCTTTGTCATGATAGAGTAAATAGTCCAGCTGTACGTGGTTTTAATTGATTTGAATTATTTTTAAAATATTTTCTATGATCTGGCACAGATTGTGTGGATCAGAGGTGTACGATAACAGCCGATACGACTGCGTTAACGGCAGAGATCTTGTTCCTCAAGAAGCTGGCCCTCACATCAGACTATGTGGCAGGATGAGAGAGGTCTATGATAAGAGAGATCAGGAATGCTGTGGAGAACATCTTATTGGTCGAGGACAAACCTGTTGCCATGGCATCCAATATCAAACACCAGGTGAGTAAAGAGGAGTAGATTTTATTCAGTGCCTTTAAAAAAAAAAATGGTGAAGGTTCATTAATATTTTATTTTAGTGGAGTATCATCCAAAATTATAACCTCACTAAAGTGTGATGTTCTTTAGATCTTCTTTTCATCTGTTTGTGAAACTTAGAATTGTGCATGTGAGTGTAATTAGTGCCCCCTTTCAGTCGTGTTTTCTTATATTTATTGTCAGAGTCCTTCATATGCTCTACTTGAAGATTGCATACCAACAGCTACAAAAATCACTTTTCATTCCAGGGACATCATTGAAAGAAGGCCAGTGCTGTGGATCAATTGGTTTTAATCCCTCAACTCACAGTTGCTGTATGGGTTCCCTCACCCCTACCAGTGGAATGGAAGATCCCGCTTGCTGCCTGGATCAGGCCTATGACCGATCTGTACTGAACATCACATGCTGCGGTGGGAAGCTTAGTAGGAAGGCGGAGGAGGAGACGGAATGCTCGATGGCCGATGGAGTGGTTCACAGACTGGATGAGATTGTGTGTAATGGTGTGAGACACCCAGCTGGACAGGGACAGTGCTGCGGATCCGACCTCTACGACCCGACAACGGAACTGTGCTGTGATGGGTTCAGGTGAGAATTAAGGTTCTTCTTTTACAGTTTCTTCAGATATCTGGAGAGCATTTAATAAATGTTTGTCATCTGGCGACCTCCCTTGATGTTGGCCAATAGCACGGATATCTGACTGTTACTATGACTGGTACTATGGTAACTGTTAGATAAAACAAGTCTTTTGAAACACCCTCCTGAATTAGAAATATGTAGTGTTTGATAGGTATACAAATTTGATATTTATGTCCCAGGGACAGTCGAAGTTCAATAGTTTTGTAGAATCAATCCTTGATAAAATACCTCATCCCCACTTCCCAAGCATACAATGGTTTGAAGATAGGGTAGGGTTAATGTCTAGTTCTTCCTCCTGTTCTCACCTTCTGTTGTCCAGATTGATTCATTATTGTTGTCATGTTTGTTCCTTATCATACTTTTTTATAGATACGAAGCAGAAGAGAACAGTGTTTGCTGTGGGAATAAGCCATACCAGGCTAATGGGAGTCACTTATGCTGTAACGGAACCCTCCATACACAGGCAGAAGGGAAGGAGTGTTGTAACCGTGCTGCCTTCTACCCTTCAACTCACCAGTGCTTCTCAACAGGAGGTCAGAATATCATCATCCAGCTCCTGGATGATCATACACTATCTGCTACCAATGCTTTCTGCATCGAGGGGTCCTACAACGCGACCAACCAGACCTGCTGCGATGGCCTCCTCCACAATGGCCTCAGGGAGTGCTGCAGCAACCGGGTGATCAAAGCGCCCTCTCAAGAAATCTGTTGCAACGGTGCCATCCATCAGAAGATATATGGTGAGGAATCCCAGTGCTGTCCATCTGGTCAGATCATGCATCAATCGCTAGGGTGCAACCCGTACCATTCTGACTTTGGTCATCAGCTTTGTAATGATACTGAGTTCTTCCCGCTAACCCAGGGATGCTGTGCTGGCATGGTCTATTCTCTGAGCGATGCCCAGTGTAGAGATGACAAGGTCTTCTTTCTTTGTGGTGAAGACTTCTACTCTCCAGATGAACAGACTTGTTGTAATGGTTCCCTGACTGATATCCCCAATGGACAATGCTGTCAGAATACTGCCTATGACCCAACATCCAAGATCTGTTGCCAAGGTTATGTGCGACGCATCCGCAGAGGTAGAAACCAGTGCTGTGGTGCATTAGCGTTTGACTTCAACAAAGAGATGTGCTGCGCATCGGGACCTACCAGAAAACCCCGTACCAAACAAAAACTTCAGAAGTTGGACAACGGTAACTGCTGTAAGCGAGGACTTCAACCAAACTTTACAACAGGATACTGTGAAGGTAAGTAATCTTTGAGTGATGCAGGTAACTTTTCTGAAGGCAAACCTTGTTGGTACACAGAAATCTGTTCAATTTGGGAGCTATTTGAATTAGAAGAGGTATGTAATAATCTACCTGGTCTTAAAATGGCTTTGACTTAGGCAAATATTTGACTTATGGAAGGACGAATGAAGCAAGTTTGCATGTATTTCTTGGTTTAGCTATTTAAAAAAAGTTTTTTTTTGTCTTCATACCAAATCAATCAAAATCATCCTCTTATTGTAGATTCATAGTTCTATGTTACATTTATGTAACGATGAATGGTTTATGTCATATTCATTATAAATTGTAGTAGTACCATATGAAGAAAGAAAATGGACGAACGATGAAGCCAGCAGCTACTATTCTAAAGATAATAACTCTAGCTATTGATATATATATACACATATCTGGATAAGAAATTCAAATGATAACACAGAACCCTTTTTGGCTTCATACGGGTGCACTGTTTTTCTGTAAAATCATGACTTGACTTGTGGTAACAAAATAAATGGGCCTAGTACCATAGTACGAAAACCATGATTTCAAAGTGATTTTCTTTTTCTTTCAGCCATTCCATTGGTCTGTATGGGTCTTGAAGGTGGAAGTTTGTGGAAGGAAGCATCTGATGATTGCGGCAGGGATTTCACCTTCAGTTTCATCGCCCGGCATATCGACACCAACGACACCCACACCACCATCGAGCTCGACGTCGTCCACCATATCCTACCTCACAACAGCAATGTCGAGTTAAACACCCTGGTTCTACCAGCGGACACAGAGTGCAGGAAGTTGAAAGAGGGGGAGAAGTACATAGTCCTCTCGGCAGGAGATGTAGAAGATACTTCTCTTTGGCTGACCAAGCAAGATTTCTTGGGGAACTACCATACAAGAATCGTTCAGAGGTTATTTCGCAGAACCTGTATTTAATCTTTACATTTATTATTTTTTTGGAGACTCTAGTAAGTAAACTGTACCAGTTGAAAAAATTGCGTATTTCTATTATCGATTTGTTGGTTTTACCGATGTAGCTCATTTTGAGCCCAAAATATTAAGGAAGGAAGATGGCAAAAGAATGAAAAAAAAGAACAAGAGATTGGTTTTACATCAGTAGTAAGGAATCATGAATTTCATGTGCCAGTATGGATTGAAGAGAATTGTTAGGGTCAAGTAAGGTTGTTGAATTCCAACTATATTTGCACATTAAGCGAGATAAAGGGTATAATATTTATGCCCTTATTTTAATGTAAATTGTATGCCTCAAAGAGGTGTCTGTACATACTGAATATAACTATTTATTTCATTGCGTAAGTTCGTACTTAATATTGGATGTGAATGGTCTATTTCTTCTTATGTTTGCAATATATCTGTGTAATATATGGACCTACATGTATATTGATTGTCTAGCTACCAAGAATTAATTGACACAAATATTAGAGATGGCAACAATTATTTGCATTTCGAATACGGTATGTTAATTACAAGGTCATTAGGAGCAGGCAGATAGTGCTAATTTTGTCTGCAGGATTGCAACTGCGGGATACAATTTGTATCAAAATTGTATTGAAATATCTACTTCTTGAATTCCTTTCACCATATTTTTTTACTTGCTTTATAATGGTTATGTTTAGCATCCATGATGCTTTCCGTTGTATATTTTGCTGATAATTTTAAATAGGGATGTATATTTTTACTTTTTTTTCATCTACCATCATAATAATATATTTCATTTGTAGGGAATATGATATCTATTATTTCAAAACGGGACCAAATTTTAGTGAGTGAATAAATGAGAATGGTCAAAACCTCAAAGCTTCAGTATAATCATGTGTGTTGCTAATCTAACATTTTCCATTTCTCAGAAGAAATTAACAGTACCGATATACTTATCATTAGGAAACTATCTTTCTAGATCAATATTAGAAATCCAATTTCAACAATTATCTCCAGAATGCGAGAGTGTAATTATGTAAATGTAATTTTCAAGAGTTCTGAACTTTTGAATGCAATCAATCTATTTTACTATTCTGATATTTTCCTTTTCTCAGAACTTAACAGTACTGTTCTCGTTAGGAAACTATATTTCTAGTTTGATATTAGAAATCTGAATATTACATCTATCTCTAGAATGCAAGAGTGGAATTTTGTAAATGTAAATTTCAAGAGATCTGAACCTCTTATTCAATGAAATGCTCAATAATGGAATAAAGCACAAAATGGAATGAATATCAATTCACTGGAGAATACAGGTACTATTCAAATGTTGTTAATACAAAAAATTCTTGTTGCTACATTGTATTCTTTCATTATAGATGACAATTGACGAGATTTGTGTGTTGAGGAGTTGTAAAACAAAAAAATTGTATTAAAAATCATAGTACTAGAAATTACTAAAATGTAAGAGAATACTTTTTTAGGATTAATGGCTATTAGAAGCAGATTTTATTTTATTTTTTTATTCTGTAACTGTAATACATGTGTGATAGAATCTAATGTGTTGTAGGAATTATGTATGAAATTTACCAATAGTCCAGGGGGGTGTTTCATAAAGCTGCTCGTAAAGTTACGAACGACTTGACGCACGACTGGAACATTTTCTTAGGTCATAACTCAATTACATAAGGATCACATAGCACAAGAAAGGATCACCAGTCGTGAGTACAGTCATTCGTATCTTACGAACAGCTTTATGAAACACACACCAGGAATACAAAAGAAAGTGACATTTGTGAACTTAACTTTGCTATACTAAGTAATGTAAGTGTATCATATAATGAAATGCAAGTTAATGTTCCATGTAGGCCTTTTTATGTAGATTAAATGTTGATTAATCACGGCCCAGTAGCATTTACTGGATAACGTTCATCATTGATGCTAAAGTACTTTCCATTTTCCTTGCCAATTAGGGCCCAGACGAGTGTTACATGAAGCTGTTCGTAAGTTTAGAGAGACTTTAAGAACGACTGGTGAACCTTTCTTGTGGTAAATGATATTGACCATTACTCATTGGTGATTATTTAGCGCGTAAATCAGGTCCACCAGTCGTTCTTAAAAGTCGCTCTTAACTTTCAAACACCTCTGTGAAATGGTCCCCTGTACTATAAAACTTAGCTATCGATAGTAGGGTTGATTTCTACGATTGATTGCATTGATTATTGTGTATGATCAATCGTAAAAACCAGCCCTGCAATCAGTCGCCGAGCTTTAAATTGCAGGGCCCTGAATGCATTTCTTAATGTCTACTTATTTTTGAAATATCATTGACCTTGCATGAGTTGGTAAGCCGACACTAGTCGGATATTGTAACGTGATAACTTTTGTTATCTTTTGCCCTGTAACCCATGTAAATCTGATTTTGACCAAATTGAATCTAAACCCCTTGCCTCTTGGAATCGGATGATCCCTGTACAAAACCCATGGGAACTAGAGGATTTAGTAGTCAATGGATTAAATAATAATAACAATACATATGATTTATATGGCGTCTTTTCCATTTTGATTAAATGCTCAAGGCACTTAGAAGAGAGCAAAACATAAAAGTAAAGAGAAACTAAGAGAAGTACAAGTAAGGTAAATTACAAATTAGGAAAAATGTCTGTCTTCAAACCTAGTACCTGCTGGTGAAAAAATGTAATATGTAATTCCTTGGCCTAAGATGTCCTATGAAGTATGATTAAGGTATCCTAAGAAGTATGATTATTAAGATATCCTATGCAGTATTATTAAGATATCCTACGAAGTATGATCATTAAGATATCCTATGAAATATGATTATTAAGATACCCTATGGAGACAACCTACCTTGTTTCCCTGAATATGTCATAATTGAGTTATTGCCTTTTTCCAATCATCACCTTTGATTCTGTGTATTCAAAGTATCAATATGCTCAATGTCAGAAAGCCACTTTGATGAAATGTACTCAAGTTCAACATAATTGCACCTGAACGTTAATGATTGAATTAAATGTTGAAATCAAATGGATTGTTTGCACTTGTCAGTAATATATGGTGTAAAATGAGATGTGAGTGCATCGGTTTTTAAAGGGTAGGGGGGTTATGCTGATGGCATGTTGGTTTTTTAATTAAAGTAGAAAAAATTACAGAAAAGCATTGTTACAGGTTTGACCAAGATCCATCGAAGAACAAGAGATATTACTTCTCAAGTGTTTAATTTCTTTGTGATGTTATATGTGAGAAACTGCCCCTACATATACGTCATGGAATGTAATTTCAATTCCCAATATTTACTAGTTAATATGTTTCCCCACTGAAGCGGGTATGAAATGATATGTCTGATGACATATTAAATGCGCAGGCAAAGCCATAATCTATTTCATGAGAAATGGAAATTTCGCAGAATTCATATCCCATGACTTGCAGAAGAGTTGCTCACATGTGACATTAAAAAAAAAACAGATTTTAAAAAACCTTTAAACTTCATAGCGGTAATTCTTGGATGGATTTTCGCCGAACCTTCACTCATGTGTTTCTTTTATATTTATGCTTTTATATAACCAACTTTACATCAGGACAAACTTCCCCTTTAAGTGTATGAAATTTGATGTGAGTCAGGCCAGGGGCCCGTAACACAAAGCTTAGCAATTATTACAGAACATTGTTTTACTGATTGAATGAATTGACTTATAATCTAAAATCAATTACAAACATCAAGCAAAGATTAATCGCTTACCTTTTTGATAAGGGACCCTGAGTTTTAGTGGTGCTCCGGCATATATCAGAATACAGAGAAACCCATATTGTAAGAAAAAGTGGCTCTTAACACTATTATTATTTTGATTGGGATCACCTGTGCCTGGGAGGCAAAAAGCGAACTGAATCACTGTGACCCGCAGGTCTCTCCTGATATAACTGATGGGGGAGTGCAGGTGGACCGCTACACCGGGGTTTCCCCCTACTCTTATATGAATAGTGCTGTGGGTTCTTAAAGTGCAAAGGTGGTGACTCTCCCCTATATGGGACCTCCATTTAACATCCCATCCGAGGGACGGATTGTTTACCACTGTAACATAGCCTGCATCTACGTAATGTTTTAACACAATGCAGGCTTCAGTCTTCCGCCCTGGTTTGACTTGAACCCATGACCTTTGGTTCGACAGGCAGATGCTTTACCGACTGAGCCAACTTCACTCTGTGATGATCATGCTACTACAACTCTCAGATACAGATACGAGCAATAAAGTTGCTGACAGCAAGCCTCATGTTCTACTAGGAATTATTGTCCACACAATTGTGAGACTATTTCTACGGAGCCTTTAAAGAGCCATTGACTTGACGACTTGGCGAGATACTTTATCTTGCCATGTCGACATAATAACCTTATTATGTCGACAAGGCGAGATACGTTATCTTGCCAAGTCGACTTATAAAAGGTTATATGTCGACATGGCGAGATACGTTATCTTGCCAAGTTGACTTATAAAAAGTTATATGTCAACATGGTGAGATATTTTATCTTGTCAAGTTGACTTATAAAAAGTAATATGTCAACTTGGCGAGATATTTGGACTCTCGCCGGGCCTTGGACACTTCATATCTTGCCATGTCGACATATAATGTTTTATAAGTCGACTTAGCCAGATAAAATATCTCGCTATGTTGACATATGTTTTATAAGTCAACTTGGCAAGATAACGTATCTCGCCATGTCGACATAATAAGGTTATTATGTCGACATGGCAAGATAAAGTATCTCGCCAAGTTGTCAAGTCGATGGCACTTTAAAGGCTCTGTATATTTCACACAACTTCTACCATTTCAAGTACATTCATGGCTTTACGGCATTAAAAATGAGGTTGAACAGGAATGCATGTCACATACATACCTGATTATGTAGGATTTGGCAGTGACACAACATTTACTCTGTGTTAAGGTTAGGTTTAGGCATGGTCCTACAAGAAATGGATGATTAACGCGAGCATTCTTTTGATGCAATCATAGTCGCCGTATCCTGATTATGTGCATATTAATGAGAACATACAGGTGTTTTGACGATAGCGGCTACCAAGGCGAATCTGATCTTTACAAAGGAATCTTTTTCCTATTCTTGGCGTTTGTTGGCTGATGTCCGGCATCAGATTATACCTTTCAATCAAGATGTTTCAGATTTGGAACAGCAAATTGAGAAGCAGACGATTTTTGTGATATCAAATATATTATTATCGATTTGCACACTTCTGCACACTCATAATGACCTTACTAACAATGTGAGAGAGAGACGACCCCTACAAGAAATCCACCATGTTTCTCTGGAATATTATGAGGAAATCTTTAAAATGTGATTATAAATTACAATCAATCTATTTCATTTCAGCCTCTATCTTGAAATATTCATACATTTTCCCAAATAAAAATCATGGAACTAAGATAACCATTTGTAAACCAGAACTGCACATTAATTTCCCAGAATTTAGGTTATTTATTACCTTCTGCACATACCATTTGTCTAATGTTAATGTCTGATCACCGTAGTTTTCTGTAGCTCATGGCTTAATTGATGGAGACCATGATGGGATCACAGGAGATAAATATTTAGAGAATGTTATTCACATGACAATGACAGTCAGATTTTAGTGAATTCATTAACTAACCAATGAATGTCCAGCTTTCATAGGTCCATGGTTTATGCTAGGGTAGGGATGAAGTTAGTCATTCAATTAATGTTTGGAATTTATAGTGGAGCAACTGTCGCCCGAGCAAGTCTTGGAACCGATTTGATAACCATTTTCCAACCATCACATATCCAAACTCATCTATTAATTGTGCATTACTTCCTGCTATAGCTTCCCTATCTTTAAAGATGTTCATCTCATCCAATCCATCCTACTGAACATCCCTTGTTTTTATTTTCATTTCGTACGGGAATGCATTTATAATTTACATTCATCCACAATGACCGATATCTTAGAACAAAATTATAGACACACAGAATTAAGGCAATTCCATTAGAATCAACTTTTTTTTTTTTTACTTGTGAAACAATCATTCTCCATTCTTACTACACTGCATGAACTGATCAAGCCATCATAATTTGAGAGCGTTATGATCTTTTTTCAAATGAATAGAAAAAACAGAGACAATAAATTCAGGAAGGTCTCACATACAGTGAAGGGGGTAGGACAATAAGAAGACATACATGTACATATTTACATGCAATTGAATCATAGATAAATAAATTTTCATGGGAAGAGTACATCCCAATGTATTTGGTTTATTTCCAATTCGTCGAATTGCCAACTCGTCTACTACCATTTGGTCTATCATCAGTTCGTCTACTCACCACATGGTCTACTTTCATTTAGTCTAATGCCATTCCGTCTAATAACCAGTTGGTCCAATAGCCATTTAGTCCATATACCATTTGGTCTAATTAAACTAAAGTGTTAATTGTGCAAAATGAATGAAAAGAAAATGGGTATTAGACCAACTGGTTATTAGACGAAATGGTAATAGACAAAATTGTGATTAGACGAAGTGATGATTGGACCAAATGGTTATTGGACCACATGTATGTTAGGCGAAATGTTGGACGGAATGGCATAAGACTAAATGAAGGTAGACCATGTGGTGAGTAGACAAGTTGGCAGTGGACGAATTGGCAGTTTACCATACATTTCTCATATAGGATACAGGATAGCTTCATTCACGACACATCAATAAACAGAGATCCATTACTGTTTTAATAAAAATTAGAAAAAAAATCACACAAAATAATGCAGTATAGATGACCAACAAGGATGGTTTGTACAAAATCTTTGTTTATTATACACGAAGATGAACATTTATTTACACATAATTTAAAGTGAGTTAAGATAAAGAGAATTGAGACAAAGATTTCACATTCTTTTAAAGTCAATAAAACATTTCTGAAAATGGCTTTAATTTTTTTTATTTGGTTAAATTTTTCGCTCTTTTCAAAAAATCAGAAATAAAGTCAAAGAAGAAAGTAGATTCAATCACTTAGGACCACAGAATTCTGTTTGACTTTGGCAAAATTTGATTCAGATGTTAATTCATTCTGTACATTCTGAGTTCCGTCTTATAAATAGTTACGATTGATCCTATCAACCACAACTATGGAAAGCCAGCAAGATCAACATCTAAAATGCAAATTTGTTCAAAATATTTTCTAGATATGATGTATGATATTGTTCTCTTGAAGATTCAGTGTGATTCTCTTTGTTTACTAAAGGAGATTGTGCAAATTTCCTGTAGAAGAAAATTATGGTATGGATGGATTTCCATACAGTTGAGGTCGATTGGATCAATTGTAACTCTTTGTAAGACGGGGCCCTGGTCTTTAAAAAAAATGCTTCAACTTAGTCCATTGTTTTGTCTCCCACACTTATCAAAATACCGATTGGCAAGGACTCTCCAAATATAGCAGTTTCAGGCTCCAGTTTCAGACAAGAAACTAAAATATAAAACAAGTGGAATGCCTCTGGCCGTCTCACCTGCATCACGCGATTCAATATAGCAGCAGTGCTGATTTTGAAAACTACTATAACTCGCACAAGATGTTCAGTGATACTTGGTTACTCTTATTTCCACGTTTTATGAACTAGACCAATACACTTATAGAGATATGATAGCAATTCAACAAATACCCCCAACGTGGCCAAAGTTCTTTGACCTTACATGACCTTTGACCTTGATCATGTGACCTGAAACTCGCACAGGATGTTCAGTGATACTTGATTACTATTATGTCCAAGTTTTATGAACTAGACCAACACACTTTCAAATTTATGGCTGTAATTCAACAAATACCCCAATTTGGCCAAAGTTCATTGACCCTAAATGACCTTTGACCTTGATCATGTGACCTGAAACTTGCACAGGATGTTCAGTAATACTTGATTACTATTATGTCCACGTTTCATGAATCAGATCCATAAACTTTCAAAGTTATGATGGTAATTCAACAGATACCCCCAATTCGGCCAAAGTTCATTGACCCTAAATGACCTTTGACCTTGGTCATGTGACGTGAAACTCATGCAGGATGTTCAGTGATACTTGATTAACCTTATGTATAAGTTTCATGAACTAGGTCCATATATTTTCTAAGTTATGATGACATTTCAAAAACTTAACCTTAGGTTAAGATTTTGATGTTGATTCCCCCAACATGGTCTAAGTTCATTGACCCTAAATGACCTTTGACCTTGGTCATGTGACATGAAACTCAGGCAGGATGTTCAGTAATACTTGATTAACCTTATGGCCAAGTTTCATGAACTAGGTCCATATACTTTCTAAGTTATGCTGTCATTTCAAAAACTTAACCTCAGGTTAAGATTTGGTGTTGACGCCGCCGCCGCCGTCAGAAAAGCGGCGCCTATAGTCTCACTCTGCTATGCAGGTGAGACAAAAAACCCAGATACCCGTCATCAATTCATGAAATAAATCATAAATTGCATTCAAATGCTGAAAGAGATTAATCTATCTGCACAAAGAACTCTTCTAACTTGGTTGGGAGTTTTCTTCACTGAAATATCACAATGTCCAAATGAAATATTTTTTTCTGAACAAAGCATGGACAAATCAAATGATGCAAATAAGACAAACGACTCCAGGGATTGATATGCAATTGTGTGTAGATTTTCTCCAATGCATAATCATGTCATGTCTGTCAAAACAATTTAAGAAACAAATCATCTGTAATTTCACTGTGATAATTTAGTTTGCATAATTCATTTAAATATCAGATTAAAAGGTGGCAATTACAGAAAGAGAATATATTCCCCTTCCCCCCCCCTCATTAAAGTAGTAATATTGCACTACAAAAAGTAATGTGTTTTTTCCTTTTCATTTCGAGGCCCCAATCAACTTAAAGATGACACTTTCCCTGATTTCTGAATGCCATCTTGATCACCAAGCAATGCCTAAAGTAATGTTTCCCGATTGTACATTATTGGTACGAAATGTGGAAATAAATTAAAACCCCACTCTAGAACATATTGAATAGTCAGTACAAGGATAATTGCAATTTGACAATCATTTTTAATACAACCGGATAATGCTCCTGGGGGCAGTTTCATAAAGCTTTTTGTAACATATATATATATATATATATATTTCAATACATCTGTGTTTAAGGCGATATTTTTTTTGTCTTCTTTCAATGTTCGTAATGCGCCTTAACGCCCTCTACCTTCGTCTTTACGTCTATATGTGTATTATGATGGAATAAACCCATTCATAGACTTCGCCCTTACGTAGGATGTAGGCATATATATATATAGATATATATATATACAGTGCGTCCCACAAAAAACGAAACCGAGATTTATCGATGATTTATCATAACTTAATCACAAATACAATAGACAAATGACCTACCATTGTAAAGCTTAGAATCTCCTCTTTCATCTGAAATTACTTAGATTATTTCTCATTCACGCATGAGTGAGCAGAAACAATTTGAAGAGGGGATACCAAAAAGTCATTTGGCGGGCTGTATCTGGGTTTAAAAAAGAAAACCACATTTATAAAAAGTTCAATATCTGCTCTTTAATTTGATACCTCAATTACAGAAAATGGTCAAGAAATAACAAAGTTCTGGTTATTTGAAATAAGGCTTGAATTTCAATAATTTCATAAAATGAAGAGGTTTTACATGCTAGCGTTCAAACTCACTCGACACTCCTTTTTGTTGACGATCAGCCATGCATTTAGTCTTTTGTTAACCATGCCATAGCTTCTGTGAGAAACCGGTGAAAACACGTTTATTTAATGAAATTATGGAAATTGTTTCGAGGGAACATAACTTTTTTACTTCTTGACCATTTTTTGTGATTAAGGTATCAAATAAAAGGGCAGGTATTGAACTTTTTAGGCATGTGATTTTCTTTTTAAAATTCAGATACCCTCCGCCAAATTAGTTTTTGGTATCCTTTCTACAAATTGTTGTTGCTCACTCGTGAATGAAGAATAATCTAAGTAATATCAGATGAAAGAGGAGATTCTAAGCTTTACATTGGTAGGTCATTTGTCTATTGTATTTGTGATTAAGTTATGATAAATCATCGCTTAATCTCGGTTTCGTTTTTTCTGGGACGCACTGTATATATATATATATATATATATATCTGGTCGTTTGTAAATTCATGCATAACTTTGAAAACAGCTTTAAGAAACTCCCATCTGGTTCAAGCTCTTCACGTTCTATTGCTTTCCAACCTGGGACAGATTGACGATATACAAATGATGCACAGATGTGAGTGCATCAGTAGGTTTTGAGAGCATAAGGTTAACTAGGTTACTGCAAGCTCACTAGTCCAACTAATGCACATAAACCTGTGTATCATTTGTTTTATACAATGGTGGAATTTTTTAATTTTGTTTTTACAACCATGCATAATTAATTACCGACGTATGGCTAGCCATGCGTCGGTAATTACTTATGCATGATACATATTCTATAATATATAATGTGCCTATCTATGGCACCTTCGATTGAAATAATGATTCTAGTCAGATGTTGTGTGATATCACCATGGTCATAACGATTGATTGCAAAGCCATCATTAACAGCATGCTCTCTGTTCCTGACATTACACTCCTGCTGTACGATGGTGATTTTGATAGACCCTTTGATCTCGATATACTTCATGTCGAATGTAGTATATAAACAGTGGGTCCTCACTGTGCCTTAATGGTCAAACCGGATCCAGTGCTTTTATTGGCATTCAATCACTTTGTGATACTGTGGCTGTGAATAGACAAAAAGAAAAGGAAAGCAAAATAAGATTAAAATGTAGAGCCGCTATGTGACATGATATTTTTAATAATGCACTTACATACTTTCATTCATTCGTCTATAGCCTATACAAAGCATGCACCTATCTTTCAAAGTAATAATAGTCTACCAGTTCATCTACTGACCATTTGGTCTGATCTCCATTTAGCCCACTTACCATTTTATATAATTTCCATTTAGGCAATACCCATTTTGTCTAATATCCACTTGGTCCAACACCACAAAGTACACAAAGTGAAAATTAGATCTTAAGGCAATTACACTAAATGAGAATAAGACTAAGTGGGCATTAGACCAATGAAGTGTAGACCAAAATGGCAATTAGACCAAAATTAAGGGAGACAAAATGGGTTTGACTATGTGATGACTATTAAAGAGGTAGTCCAACTGCTTATAGAACAAGTGAATGTCTGTTTGTTACTTTGTTTGCTCCCCCTTCACTTGAGCATCGATAACGAGATGAATGTCACATTATTATCACCACCATCATCATCATCAAGACCATCATCATCATCATCATCACCACCATCACCACCATCATAATCATCATCATCATAATCATCATCATCATCATCATCACCATCATCATCATAATCATCATCATAATCATCATCATGAGCATCATCATCATCATCATCACCACCATCATCATCTCCATCACCATCACCACCACCATCATCATCATCATCATGACCATCTTCATCATCAGCATCACCACCATCATTATCATCATCATCATCATCATGACCATCAACATCATCATCAACATCATCATCATGACCATCATCATCATCATCACCACCACCACCAACATCATCACCATCAACACATCACCATCACCACCACCATCACCATCACCATCATCATCATTATAAACCAACGAATATTCTTACGCAGTCATTGTCTTGCTGCCTCCACTGAGTACAATGTAAGCTGATTGGAGGTTCTTTTGTTTTTCCTGCATCCTTGCAACCGTGTTGAGGGGCGTGTCAGTGGAAGACATCTTCTTCATCGCCTAGGTAACAACCAAGATAAAAATAATTGGTGTTTGTCAATTTCAAAGTTTTGGGTGAGGGTTTTTTTCAGACATACCAAAACCGCCTGATTTTTTTTTTACAAGTTAAAGGGTAGCAAAAGAGGTGCTAAGAAACTGTTGGTAGTTCACACATAAAAGTACTCACCTCTTCCTCAAGAAGTTTCTTTGCTCTTTTTTCTGTCTTCATTTTTCCTGACCCTTTACCATGGAAACGATGTGAAAGCACACGGAAAGCCTTTGAAAAAAAAAGGGAAAGAGAAAGAGAGGATTTCAATATCAAATTTCATGTATTTTGAATTAAAATTAAAAAAAAATCATTTACTATCATATCTGAACTGACTTATATTTTTTTTATTTCATTACCACATTGACAATGACAAAACAAAAAATTTCACCTCCCTCTTATTCCCAACCTCATACAGTAATTCCAATGCCTTGTATTAAAGAATAAGTCAAGAATATTAAAAGATTTTTCATCAATAATTCACATGATTCTGATAACTGATATTTTTTTCAGTTTAAGACAGTCACATGTTGCCAAGACAGAGATCAAGAGGAGTCCATATCAATTACAAACACACTACAGGTCATAACAAATTGGAATGTTACAACTGAGAATAAGAGAAATAGTTTGCATAATAACACTTCCACTGTAGCGCGATGCTAGCGCTTCCCCCTTCATCATTATGAACATGGAATTAATAAACTTATAAACTATTAATAATTTTTTCTTCCTTTGGCCAGACAGGAACCAGTCTTTAGCCTAAGTATTAGCCCCCAAAAGGAGAGTATATAGACATGTTATGGCTCAATGGATAAGTCTTTGTACATAGAACAAAAAGTCCTAGGCCCATATTCTGAAGTCAGGTTTAACTTAAACCATGGTCTAACTCTGTGCTAAAATTATGGGAAGCCAAAAGTGTCAATTTTTTTATTAAGTTGTATGTTTCTTATATTTACTGTGCTCTTTCCTGATTCTTCAGTGGTGAAGACAATCGTCTATTTATGCTTCCTAGAACAATAATGAATGATTTTAGAGCCAAATGAGCTGAAATATGATATATCTACTGTTGGTGATTTATGGTAACAATTGGCTATCCATACTTAAACCACAACTTTAAACCCGAGTTTAAGTTAAACCCAACTTCAGAATACGGGCCCTATGGTTTAAATTATTCTGCAGCACTTGCAAGGCATTTATCTACACTCTACACCCAGATATAGTAATGAGGAAAGGTAAGAAGGAATTGCTTGACTGCTCAAGCACCTGATCAGGGTAGCCATGCTATAGCCAGGGTAACAGTAGGCAGCGCATAGTAACATTGTATTAGAGCAGAAACCAACCGGCATCCTTAATAGTGACACCTCTAGTCTTCAACTACCCACATCTGGCCATTACAATACACCGTTCTGAGCTGTGTAGTCTTGTAATATAGGCCCACTTCAATGATAACATACCAATTTTCCAATAAATTCATACCACACTAATTATAGCACCAAGTAGCAAAACAAGTGGAACGCCTCTAGCAGTCTCGCTTGCATAACACGATTCGATATAGCAGCAGTGCTGACTTTGAAAACAGCTATTTGAATAATTATTTACAAAAAAAAAATGTTTATATGATAATAAAATACTATGTCCATTGACCCAAAATGACCTTTGACCATGATCATGTGACCTAAGACGTGTGCAAGACAATCACTCACACTTGATTACCCTTTACCCAATTCAACAAATATCCCCAACTTAGCTAAATTTCATTGACCATAAATGACCTTTGATATTGGTCATGTGACCTAAAACACGCACAGGATATTCAAGGATACATGGTTGCTCTATGTGTCCAAATTTCATGAACTAGATCCATACACTTTTAAAGTTATGATGACAATTCCACAATACCCCTAACATTACCTAAGTTCGTTGACTCTAAATGACCTTTGACCTTAGTCAGGTGACCTGAAACTCGAGCAGGATCTTTAGTGATACACCATTACCCTTATGTCTAAGTTTCATTAACTAGGTCCATTTACTTTTTAAGTTATGATGACATTTAAAAAACTTAACCTCGGTTAAGGTTTCGATATTGATTCCCCCAACATGGTTTAAGTTCATTGACCCTAAATGACCTTTGACCTTGGTCATGTGATCTGAAACTCAGGCAGGATGTTCAGTAATACTTGATTACCCTTATGTCCAAGTTTCTTGAACTAGGTCCATTTACTTTCTAAGTTATGACAACATTTCAAAAACTTAAGCTTGGTTAAGATTTCAATGTTGACGACGCCGCCGCCTTCAGAAAAGCGGTGTCTGTGGTCTTGCTCTGCTATGCAGTCGAGACGACAAGTACTTTCCTATCAAAAACATTTTTTTTTCTCTGTATGAATAAAATTCATTCTCTGTATTATCAATGGTTATCCCATCATGTATATGTTTAAGACTAGTTATTTATAACACACAGTCAATAAGAGATAACACAATGTGTTGGTCAGTTCGCCGCGCCCCCCTCCCACTTAATGTGCTACATAAATGTTGCATGTTATTATCATCAAATGAATGCGATTTAGTCAAAAGGCATCATCTCCATCCCTGTGAATGTGGACTTACCTCTTTTTGATTAAGCGACCGGCCAGACTCATCGGTGTAGGTAATCTTGACGTCTGGTTTATAACCCGACTTCTCTTTGAAGTCCATGAGTGGCCCTCGAAACCGATCATTCTTGTTGTACTTGGAATCAATGTCACTGAAAACGAGACGAAATGATGTTCATCGATAATTTAATAATGATAATAATAATTGTACTTTTATATTGCGCAATTTCTATATATATATACTCAACTGCGCATTACAATACTTAAAAGGTAATAGTTACCATATAAGCTGTGCAGTGTGTATAAAAGGAATAAAAACATTTTTTAAGCTGTAAAAAATTCTTTCAAAATATGAATATAAATATGAAAAAAACTGATACTCATAACGACTATAAATTCAACTATAATTTATATATTTGTTACTCAAAAGAGCCTTTTTCAAATTTCTGACTTTGAGGTTTGTTTTATTTCAGTTGTTGTTTTTGATTTTTTTTACTTGCAGGCAGTTATAATTCACGGACTTTGCTAAATTCAAGTCTAATTTGTTAATCTGTAGCTTTTAAAAAAAATAAATATCATAACTCACTGTTTCTCCCGACTCTGCTTTGATTTTGTGTAGCAGAACACACATACAAGAAGTTAAAAATCTTCTATGACGTGAGAATAATACCAGTGGAAAACCAATGATAAGCTCCATAGTACGGGATTTGCACTCTTGAATTTACCAATGCAATACATACTTTCACGTATTGAATGATCCAATTACATTGAATAGATAAAAGAGTACAACTTAGAAAAAAAAGCAACACATACAATACAAAATTGATTAAGAATGTACGCACTTGAAGTTTTTGTCCTCTACTGTGAAATTCTTGGCTGTAAGTGTGAGCGAGTCTCCCTTCTTCTTCTTCTCTTTCTCTTTGATGAGGTAGCCCTTCTTGGTTGCTAAATTCAATGCCCCAGCAATGCCCACTTGAAGGGTTGGTTCGTCATCAAGTACAGGGCCAAGCTCCTCCTAAGGTACAAGAGACAGAAGGGGGAATACATTCATAAATGCAGGAACTGATGAGATCTGTGAGGTTATTACATTAATTCACATTTGAACATCACCAAGTCAGGCAAGAATCCAGCTAGACTAGACACAATGATCCACATTCTGAAAACCTTGAGTTTGATTGACTGCTGGGCCCTGTTGCCATGGTAGTTGCAATAATGACAAAGTTACAACAGTTGTAACTCTTTATGAAACAGGCCCCAGATTGACTTAGAACACTGTCAAAGTCTGAAAAATCATGAAAAGCTGGAAGTATGAAACAATTGTTTGCACTGTTTCCTTCTTTTGAGTTTACTGGGATCTTAACCATGTTTCAATGGTGAAGAAATCTATGGCATTTATCATTTCAAGATGGCTTGTAATGATATGAGTGTAAACTGTGATAGCACATTGATCATCTAATTATGGAGATTTGTGTCAATTTGGCTGCCCATAGATATACCACAACTTTAACTTATAAATCAAGGTAAACCGGGGGGTTCATAAAGCTGTTCATAAGTTAAGAGTGACTTTAAGAACGACTGGTGATCCTTTCTTGTAGATAATGATATTCACTATTAGATGTTTATTGGTGATTATTTAGCATGTAAGAAAGATCACCAGTCATTCTTAAAGTCGCTCTTAACTTAGAAACAGCCAGAATTCAGAACACGTGCCAATAATTGTGACCGACTACTCTACACAGACGATACAGTCCCTGAAAAGGTATAACATCAAACCTAGCTGCATCCAGTCAGGGCCTGTGATATTGATCACAAATTCTTCCTGTGCTTTTTTAGTGGATGAAAATCAAGGATACATTTGACTTTCTGATTGGCTTTCGACACAGATTTCATGTAACAGGAGCCTGAGCTTCCAATCTTCTAAAGTATTTGTCAGTGCTCCAGCGACTTAGAATATTTCATGCAGTATTTTAAGAGTAAAGAGAAAAAAAAGACCATGTGCCATCATTTTGAATTGAGTGCTTGTCATGACCCTGGGGAGGGTTTCATCAACATTTCTGTATGACAACTTTCCTCGATTTTGATTGGCTAAGTATCTATGTTACTATGGAAACTGTCGATAAAACAGGACTTGTCGGATAAAACGTCTGGCAAGTCTTTCCATGATTCGCTCCCCTGAACAACTCATCAGATGAACTAGTGCTTTCAAACCACGAGATTACACTACAAGTTTAGACATACCATTACTAACATACACTACCGTTAGTATTGTATCATTTAAATAGTTATGGGAAGCCTGGTAAGAAGAAATGGAAATTTTACCTCCTCTTGATTGATTTCTTCCCTATCATCCATGCTGACTGTATTCCATGCTCCGGCTGCTTCTTCTCCTTCTTCATCTTCCATCGCCTCATCCTCCTCATCGTCCTTCTCAATGTCTACCAACGTTGTTTCTTCTTCTTCATCACGAAGACCCGACTTGCCTGAAAATACAAAGGAAGACACATCTATCGTGTTAAAGGTAAATTCCAGTTGTGGTAACGATATCAAAATGAGTTCGTACAGAATCCAATGAAATGACCACCAAAGTGTCTGTTTGTATAAATAAAACATATGTGCCAATGGATTCTGGAAGAAATTGTGTGATTGCTGAGAAATCAGCAAATAAGCACAGGATTTGGGTCAAGCGTCGGGCCGACATTCAAAGCAATAATAATACACTGTCCCACGTGCGCTTATCTGTGTTAGTGATCTTCAGCGTGAACATTTTCCAGCGTAGATTTCAAGATTTCACAAAGTTTAGTTTATGTAACTGTACCAGATCTAGATCCTCGATGATATACTGACAATTAAGCCTGGTTTTACAGACTTTCTCATGAAATCAGTGTTTACTGCAACTACTGGCATTTCTCTTTAAGTGGGAAAAGGTTTTCTATCATTTTCTATGGTACGACGCCTACGAAGCGTGTTCTACGCAAGCAAATAGGAAAATGAATGTAGAACTTGTACCAAAATATACCATTCTCTAAAAAAGCAAGTGCAAACTAACTTCTGAAACGTACAACACAAATAGCAAATTTTCTTATTCGTACGATGGTACGACAATTCAAATTCACTGTAAGGAATAGAGTATCAGTTTTTCACTTCATGCGAAATATTGTACCATCACACTCATGCCCATTCGCTATTTGCATACTGATAAATGCAATAGGACAGGCATATTTCACAGTATAATGACAAAGATATATCACTTCAGAATGGTTGATCAATATTACACTCTCCATTTGACTAGTGGTCTTCAATAGCAAGACTGCTTCAATAGATTACTTTAACAACTTTTTTAGTCATACTTGAACATCATCAAAAATAGAAATTGCTACTTCTCACTTAATATCAAGAGCTAAGGCACTGTCAGTTTAAGCTCCTCTCTGAGGGACCTGTTAATGAGGGTTGATGCTTTGTACAGGGCACAAATGAGTTGACTTGGATTTTGACCAGGGATAAATGATTACATCACCAGTACTTTACCAACTGAGATATATTAAGGGGGTGCCAGGCAGATTTTCAAGGGTTACTTTTCACAACTTACTATGCAAATCTGCTACATTGGATAAGCTTTAACATTGAAATAAATGGGGATTTTCAGGGGCTTCCTTTTAGTTTCCAGTGCTGTTTCGAGCAATTTTTTTTTTTTTTTTTTTTTCGGGGGGGGGGGGGGGGGGGGGTGGGCAAATTGATCCAAGCCATGTTGTAATTTTTTTCCTCAAGGGACCCCTTTATCAGCACAACCAAAATTGGACGTAAGGTTAACATGAATTTCTTCAGTATTCCCCCAAAGCCTTACTTGATATTTATCGTTATCGTCTGAAGAGTTAAGTGTGCTGAAAATATTACAAAAATAAGCGCAACAAATATGAAACTTTCTCCAAAATAAAAAGGTCTGTCATTATAACAATGAAAAAAAAAAATGGTGCCCCATGTCTGAACACCCATCTACTTTACTTACACTTCGAGAAAATTGATGAAGAATATCAAATTTGAAGCGTTTGAATGAAATGCCTGAATTTAAATATTCTTCATCATTATCACTGCTTATCAACTTTCTATGTATTGCAGATCCAATTATTGCCTTGTTGGTTTTTGTGCTTTTAACCATACAGAACGATGTACTCAAAGACATGGGGCATTGCATAAACTTGGGCCACAATATCATACCCACTCCACTGTTCACACACACATCGTCAGCCAATTTACGAACTGGCTCAAACCTCGGCTGGTCTCCAAAACATGATTTCGAAATAATCGTGTTCAAATTTTTGATGTTTTTCAGACGCTCATAAATTCTTTTGTTCAATATTTGAAATGAAGTGCATGTATGCATTTCAGAAGCTGCTAATTTTTACCAAAAACAGCGGGTTTGAGTCACTTCATTAAATCATTCACACCATGCGCACTGTTTTACAACGGCACAAAACCATGGTTTGAGCCAGTTCGTAAAATAATTCATGCCATGCACATGTTTTTTCAGAGGCACAAGCCACATACGTGCCACTTGTGTGCACCATTCCAGAGAATTTATAAAAGAAAAAAAAAATGAAAATCCATAATTTATTGTTTGAAATAGACATGAAATTAAATACTCCGAAAATTTGCTTTGCCCAATTGATCATGGGCCCGGCAGCCGCTGTGCAGCGCCAGATCGACGAGGCTCTATCCCTTTAATCGTTGAACGCCAAACAGGGTAGCAGCAACTCCCATCTTTTAACGTCTTTTGTTCTGACGCAGCCAGGGTTTGAACCCCCGACCTCCCCGTTGTGAGACGGACTCTCTACCAACTGAGCCAACACACCGGTCATGGTACACAAAGAATGGTTTCAGCCAGTTTGTAAATTAGGGGGTTGAGCCCATTCGTAACATATTTAAATATGATCTTACTCTTTAAATAATATTAATTTTGATCTAGAATTTGGCAAATCATTAGAGTGAACCACAGGCTTTAAGAATATGGCAAAAAAATAAATTTAGAAAATTTGACAGAAAATTAGGTTTAAGCTGGTTAATAAAATCACTGATGACATATTGCATGACCTTTTGACACTTACCATATGAAGGAATATCACCCAAGGTTCTACAGAATTCTGATGTTGAGTTGAAGATGATGTTGGGTCCTTTATTTGAGACCGATGCTGCAGCCGCTGGCTCTTCATCCTCAGGCTCTTCTTTGATACTGGCAACAACTCTGGCAACCTGGTACGGAGAAGAGATTATGTCAACAACAGTCTACATACTTGACAGTATTTCAAATCAAATTCTGAAAACAAATCAAGTTATCATCTTTCTACCTGTCAAGTACCTTTTAAATGACTGACCCCCCCTCATCTTTCACTGCTCTTAGAACTTAATGAACTGCCCAAGTCATGATAATTTGAGAGCAATTTTCATGAAAAATAGAAAACATAGACAAATCATATCAGGAAGGTTGCAAACAGGGTAGAAAATAATTCTTTATTTTTGACAGGCTATCTTTTTTACCACATTGGGGCGATTGCGGAAACATGGGGGCTATTTCTTTCTTTTAACCCTATAAGTGTCACATGGGGAAATGGGGCATGTCAGGGCTATATGCAGGAACTTGAGGAGGTTTATTTTAATTCTTGATTTATTGTATTCAGTTGATAGAAAACATGACAAATTATATACCATTTTGAAGGTTATGATATTTCCTATCTTTTGATATGATTTTCGAATGAAGGGCGCCCTCACTGTCAGCAAAGGGCGCCCTCATACACCATTGCACTAATTCATTCATTGTCAGTAATGCATCTGATCACCATGTTTTCTCATTCAAACACATATCATATGGGAAAAAAAAGTATATGCATATTTTAGAACATATATTAGGCTTTCAGAAAAACATTAGTTTTTTATAATTTGACTCTTTATGACCGTTGTGGAATAAAATTTGTGTGACCATGTCATGTAATAAATTTTGCGTAAAAATACATCTCTTTTGTTATTGCTTCATTTTGTTATTGCTTCATTTTACAGTTTGAGTATTCTTGAGAATATAAATTTGCAAGGTATAATACACAATGAAACAAAAAGCAAATTACATAGCTCTCCCAGGCCCAACTTCCCTGACTGTAAACCTCGGCATGTTTGTTGCATCTCGCATAGGTTCAGGGGGCTGAACGGGAATCCACCGGCTCGCTTGGCCATCAACCGCCGGGCTGGCCGGCCTAGCCACTGATTCCGTGTCGCTACCACTTGCACTTTGCATGCTCGCGTCGCCATCGCCAAAATCCACATCGGATTCATCAATATCTAAATCAAAATCTGAACTATCCAGGGTATCGTCAACATCACGAATTGCAAATGTATCAAATAAATTACGGCGCTCACCAGTTGAAGTCGACGGATTCACCCATTCTATCTTTATTTCCATCCACTCAAACATCAATTTCTTTTATTCATCACACGGCACGTCAGACAATAACAACACAGCTGATCAGCGCCGAGCACACTGCACTAGCACTATACACAACAACGCATCATCGGCCGAATTCAACTTTCATGCCTCGGGAGCAAAATCATGAGAAATAAACCACACAATTTCATTGGATAAACTTCGCCACCGGTTCGATACAATACTTTATTAATTCCATATTATTTCAACCAATCATAGCTTGCCTTACAAGCCCATACGATACATCGCTGCTGAGCAGCAGCCAATGGAAATATGGGCGTCCCAAATCGGCCCGTGCATCCTGGCCACGAGCACATGGCCGATCTAAACGGCCCGTGACACGTATAGGGTTAAAGTGCTACTCTTTAGGGGCAACAAACAGTCGTGCAGTAAATGCAAATATCATTATTCTGCCATATTTAGAATATTGATTTTCTAAACAATCTTGAATATTGTTTGTGACAGATCTTGGGGCGACACTAGAAAGAATGGTCGCCCCAAAGCATGCATTTGGGGCAAATTTGCTCTTTTTTTTACATATAAAAAATATGTGACCAGGCACCCAAAAACAAACAATAAGTCGCCCAAACTGAATTTTGCGATTTTCATTGAGCTTGAAAAAGCACATCCTAAGCTTTAAAATGATGTATAACTTGTTAGAATTAATCTACAATAGCTTTCACAAGTACTTAATTGATTGCAGAAGATATTCAACGAAAGCTTCAAAAACTAAGGGAAGAAACAATGTTTGAGTTTGGGATAAATTCCCTCAAGCCTGAGGTGTGCACACTGTGCATTCTCAGTGAAACTTCCGAGAAGTTCGCAAGAAACGGTGTCAAAGAAACTCTTGTATCCTGTCTTTTATTCACCCTTAAAACTTCACATTTTGACAGTATGAAGAACAATACCGCTTTTTTGCTGCTTTTTGAAGACTAATTTACTATTTTGGGTACTTACAGAGAACCTTCCCTGGCAATTTATTGTTGGTTTTGGAGTGGCTGGTCACATATATTAAAGGAGAATGAAACCTTTGGAACAAGATAGCTTGTGTGGAAACAGAAAAATCAAAGAAACAGATCAACGCGAGTTTGAGAAATATCAGACAAATAATGAGAAAGTTATGAGCATTTGAATATTGCGATCACTAATGCTATGGAGATCCTCCCATTGGCAATGTGACAAAGATGTGTGATGTCACTTGTGAACAACTCTCCCCATTACTTTAGTATATATTTCACTTAAACTGCCTCTTTTATCACATCTATCAGTAGATCATGTGTTCTTTCTATAGGAGAGCATGTAATACAGATTTATAAAGAATATATCATGGATGAGGAGTTTGTATCACCATAATAAAAAGCAAAAAAGATACATTTTGGGGGTATTTTATAGTCGATCAAAGGGAAAGCACACACATCCTTGTCGCATTGCCAATGGGAGGATCTCCATAGCATTATTGATTGCAATATTCAAATGCTCATAACTTTCTCATTATTTGTCCGATTTTTCTCAAACTTTCTTTGTTCATATTCTTTGATTTTTCTGTTTCGTCACAAGCCTACTTGTTCCAAAGCTTTCATTTCCCTTTAAAGAACAACTATTTCTCACCTGATCTTCAACCCGTTGACTGCTCTTGCCCTTCTGCTTCAGTTTCCTGGCTTTGTTGAGCACGTTGTGTAATTCCTTCTCTGCTTCGTCTTCAATGACTTGTCCCCAGATCTCCTCATCGCTATCGTCCCTTGCTCGGCCGTACTCGATGGGTACTACAAGACATAACACGAACCTCATTATGAAGTCATCGCATGAAGAGGACTTCATGCGATGACTTCATAATGTAAAAATCTTGGAATTCGGGGAAACCCGATGCAAAAAAAACAATTATTGCTACTGATACAAATGCCAAAATTTGCTAATACAACAATTTCTGTGGGCTTTATTTTGTCTAAGATGTAGGGTTGGGGTGAGGGTTGTAATAAGGTTTTATGTCAGGTTTAGGGTAGGGTATATGTAGTGTTAAATCCAGGGTTGAAGTTAGGCATTCAAATACTGTGTGAAATTCATAGTTGAGCAATTATTGCCGGAGCAAATGTCATGGAAACGACCAATTTCACACTGCATCATTCCCTGCATGCGGGATATGATGTGCACCTTTTGCCGTAGTACACTGTTTCCACATTGGTCGTGTTGATCCGAGGGTTTATCTAGCTGGAACTAGTTAACTTGCTTCATGTAAATTTCAGAAAAGACAAAATAATGTTGATTTTCAATGATGCACTTTGATTTTGTGTGCCAATAGGGTGAGTTATTACCTGCAAAAATTCATGTTGGACGACAACGATTAAATTGGTATGAATTCTTGCGCTCACAGGACGCCGTGAGCAGGCAATTGCAGGAAAGGATTCCCGGCAAAGCCGCGTCAAATATTTCAATGAATGGTGGGAAACCTAGCCTCCTGGCGGTATAGCAGATTGCAAATTAAATGTGTGTACCTCACGCATGATACACCTTGTCAAAATATTGTCTGTGATAAATAAGTCTTGAAAAGCAAACTCAAGGCAATTGACACTAAAAATATTAACAAATAAATCATTAATACTTGGGACCATTTCATCAATACATATCAAACACCATTCATTTTTCCAAATAAAAGAGCAAATTAGTTAGGAAAAGGTGGGAAGGGAAAGATACAAGAATAAAAAAATAATGAGTAATACTTTGTACCTTTTCATCAAAGCATATCAAACACCATTCATTTTTCTCCAAACCCATTCTAATTCAACAAGCTGAGCAAAATAGTAAAGATAAGGTTGGAAAATAAAGACATAAAGAATAAAAAGAATGAAATTTAATACTTCAAACCACTTCATAAAAGCATATCAAACACTATGCATATCTCTCAGAAGTCATTCTAATCAAAATAACAGAGAAAAGATGGAAAAAGAAAGATAAAAACAATAAAAAGAATACTTGAAACTAATTCAACTAAACAGAATCACACACATTCCATTTCTCTCAGAGGCAATTCCAATTAAAATAGCAAGGAAAGTATCAAAACTGCAAAAAAAAATCAGAAAGGAAAATATAAAGACAATACAAGGATAAAGAGTAATTATTATACTTGGAACTATTTCACTAAACAGACCAAACACCATTCATTTCTTGGATATCATCCAAATTAAAACACCAGACAAAATGTGGAAAAAGAATGATAAGAAGTTTTACGACCAACAGAAGATAAGAAGATTTTTGTTTACCTTCATCAGCATCAGGGAAATCTACATCCATATCAACTGCATTCTGGGATGGCACTCTTGGGTTTATTTCTGAATCATCTTCCTCTTCTCTACGTCTTCTCCTTATCCCTCCTCTGAAACAAAATGAATGGTGACAACAAAATAACATGACGGGCAAAAGCCAGACGTTTACAGGACGGTTGGTTAGCTTTTTATATATTTCTATTTTATTATTTATTCAGAAAAGAAAATTATAAAGAACAACAATGCAAGAGGAGAAATATCAACCATTGGAGCACCAGGGACAGAAAAAAGATAACTAAATTACTGCGGCATAAGGCCATCAGTGGCTGGATGGCTAACCCAACCAGGGGGTGTATCACAAAGATTTTAGTATGACTTAAGTCTCACTTAAATGCTGATGCATACAAGATACGCAATACGCAATCTTATTTATCAATACACAGTAGTGTGCATCCTCTTCGCATGTTCTGACCAATGCGTCATGCATTTTATACCGTGGGCAAATCAACATTTAAGTGCGACTCTAATTCATACTTAAATCTTTGTGAAACACCCCCCAGGTGGATGTTCCATAAAGCTTATCGTAAAGATTACAAACAACTTGATGCACGAATGAAAAATGTTCTTAGGTGGTATTGCACAGGGATATGTCACTGAGCATAAGGGTCACCAGTCACGTGTAAAGTCGCTTGTAATTTAAGAACAACTTTAAGAAACACCCAGCAAAGATGCCAATAAGACATTGTCCAGGGCCCCATCTTACAAAGAGTTACCATTGATCCAATCAATCGTAACTCTATGGAAGTCCATCAGTGTCATAATTTTTTATACAGGAAATATGCATAATGTCCTTTGTAAACAAAGAGAAGCACAGTGAATTTTCTAGAAAACAATGAATTCATGAATATACATCATATCTAGAAAATATTTTGAACAAACGTGCATATTAGATTTTGACATTGCTGGCCTTCCATAGCTGTGATTGATCTGAACAATCGCAACTATTTGTAAAACAGGGCCCTGATGGCCTCAAATCACTCAAAGTAAACTGGATGGACCATCTTTTCCAAATTTACCCCAAGATATGCCACAAACACTATTGAAAGAAGTTAGCAGAATATTGATAAATGCTTTTGCAGCATATTTGCTTGTTAAATAAGTAGCCTTTACAATGAGCGAAAAAGCCCCTCAAATTCAGCAAATGCCCAATGTGGTGGAAAAAAGAAAGCCCTTGAAAAAAACATCATTCCCTACCCTTGTATACATAATTATTATTATCATGAAGTTGGGGAAAAAAACGCCTGATGATCTTTGGTAAGGCCTCTAAATTAAACAAATATTCTCGGCTTTCAGGAATTATTCTGGGAAATATTTGAAGGACTGTAATCACACTACCAGCCACAATGCTCTGACTCGATATTACATTTTAAAAGCAGGGAATAGATTCAGTGAACAAAATCTAATTTTTCTTTGCCTTTATAGTGTAATAGTGAGTTAAAGAATTGTGACTGGTAGTTAACTATATTTATATTGTCAGTCTAACCAAGGATGAATAATTCTCTCTTTAAATTAATATACTTTTGAAAGAAATGCTTGATGTATTTCTTTTATATCCTACTTTAAATAAGTCACAATAGTATTTGATAATTCATCCCCAATCTGAACCAATATCTACATCATGTGCTGCACTTACAGAGCCCGGTAACTTGCGATGACTGACCTACTTTTCCTTAGCAACTGCACTCAATGTAATCTGATTAGTGCTCGAGTCGTCCCTTCATGGGACTTGCCCGGTAGAGACACCTTCCTTTCCAGTGCGTCAGAGAAAGCACATGATCTGTGCAAGCAAGCACAGCACAGTCAGTCTGCAGGTACCTATGCTAATGAGCAAATAGGCAACATTCATCCAAATCCTCTCGTGGATGAATCCTCCTCCCTGCAAAATCTCGTGATTTGTGAGATTTTCTTTCTTAAATTAACCCCTTTATTATTTTGCCTACTGACTGAGCAAGTTTTCTTCATCGGTGTTTCGTTTTCAACATCATAGTTATATCATTGGCCACATGATGCTATTTGAACCAATCACTCAACAGGATTTAATTTATGTAGGATGTATTAAAAGAACTTACCTTGCCCCATGATCCTTGCCTGTGTCTGCTAGAGGAGTTAATTCATCTGCTATTGACTTGGCTTTTAGTTTCCTTCTCTTCTTCTTGGGTTTCTTGAAGGTTTCCATCTCAGCTGTTGTGTAATACTCGGATGCTAAAGAAGGTGCTTTCATATCCAGACTGACCTATAGGTTTGGATCAGGATTTATGAAATGGTTAAGAGATTGTAGCTAATGAAATTTGCTTAAAAATAAATGCCAGTTGTGGGAACAATCTGAAAATGAGTCCATAAAGAATCCAATAGAATTATCATCCAAGTCTTAGTCTGTATAAGTAAATATACAGTATGTGACAAAGGACTTAAGTAGAAATTGTGTAATTGCTGAGAAATCAGCAAAATAAACATGGCATTACAGCCAGATATAAGGGTTTTTTTCCAAGCAATATTATAATACACTGTCCCACATGTGGTTATCTGTGTTGGCAATCGCTTTTCAGCTCAGATTTAAGTTCAGTTTACTATGTAACTGTACAAGATCTAGATCTATGATGATATGGTGACAATCAACCTTGATTTTAATAAAAGACTTTCTAATTAAAACAGTGTTTACTGGAACTACATACTTTGATAAGCATAACAGCAAACAGATTTTGCATGCAGTCTTATTCGCCAAGATAATTAGAGGCAAGGGCTTTGTGGTGCAAATAGATAAGCCACGCAACCTGCCTTCTTTTAATAAAAAGTCAAATTTGTAGCCATTTTTCCTGCTTTATATTTATATTGTTGACCCGCTTGATAAAACAGATAATGCACAGGTTTCATTTCATGATGCTCGTGGGTACAAAGATATCTTGTGTATTTACAATGTTGTGGAAAAGCACTCAGCAAGCCCCATGCTTATTGCACCATTTCAAATACTCTTGAACGCACTTCATCTCCACTAACACTATCACCTGTACATGTTTCATATCACATCAAACATAAAAAGAATTATTCACATTTGCAATCCAGGAAATCAACTGTGTAAAATCTTCTATTTAGTGTATGATAATATAGAAACATTCAAATAGAAGTAGAGAGATGTAGTTCTTTGATTCTCTCTCAACCACAACAAATTAATCTTGTTACTACAGATACTTAATTCCGAGTGGAATACACAGTCTAAATGATGAACTTAAAAAATTGTAAAGTTTTCCATCTCTTACACTTTTCTGATTGAAATTAACCATCAAAGGACCCGCTGCGTAAAAGAAAAACTCTAGCAATTTTTGGCAGACTTTTTTAATATGTTACGTGTCAAAGGCATCAATTTTTTTTTGCAAGAGTTTTTTTTAAGGAAAAAGTTTGATGCATCAGGCACAAGATATTCATCTAACTCTCCCACTTTTTATGAAAACAATCTATCCCAATTGTATTTTTCTCATTTTATTTTTTATCAAACATTTACCATATCTACAGCAGCTTGTTAACATGGTTGGATCTCCATATACCCCACTGAATGCAGAAAAAAATAGGTCCTGCTGAAAGTCTATTGAGGTTTATCAATGAAATTAGTTGATTCACAAAATGTTGCGCCATCTATCGGTTGCAGCAGACAGGCCAATTTCTAAGTTCTAAGGTCGACATCACACGCAGGCGCAGACAGCGCACAGTGCTAATGTACAGTGATGCTTCAAAAATGAAAACCATATGCCAAAAGCCGATTAAGTCATTAAACAAGTGGAATGCCTCTGGCGATCTCACCTGCCTCAAGCATTTCAATATACATGTAGCAGCAGTGCTGACTCTGAAAACTACTATAAAATAATTATTCACAACAAACACCATTCATATAATGATACAATACTACGTTCATTGACATTTGACCCTGATCATGTGACCTAAAACTTGTCAGTGATACTTGATTACCCCTATATCCACATTTTATACACTATATCTATAAACTTTGAAAGTTATGACAGCAATCTAATGATTACCTCTAAAATGGTCAAAGTTCAATGATCTTAAATGATCTTTGACTTTGGTCAAGTGACCTGACACTCGCATGAGATGTTCAGTGATACTTGATGACTCTTATGTCCAAGTTTTATGAACTAGACCAATATACTTACAGAGTTATGATGGTAATTCAACAAATACCCCCATTATAGAAAAAGTTCATTGACCTTTGACATTGGTCATGTGACCTGAAATTCGCACAGGATGTTCAGTGATACTTAATTACTCTATGTCCAAGTTTTATGAACTAGACCGATAAACTTTCAAAGTTATGATGGTAATTCAACAAATACCCCCAATTTGACCAAAGTTCATTGACCCTAAATGACCTTTGACCTTAATCATGTGACCCGAAACTTGCACAGGATGTTCAGTGATACGTGATTACTATTATGTCTAAGTTTCATGAATCAGATACATAAACTTCCAAAGTTATGATGGTAATTCAACAGATACCCCCAATTTGGCCAAAGTACATTGACCCTAAATGACCTTTGACCTTGGTCATGTGACCTGAAACTCAAGCAGGATATTCAGTAATACTTGATCAACCTTATGGCCAAGTTTCATGAACTAGGTCCATATACTTTCTAAGTTATGCTGTCATTTCAAAAACTTAACCTTTGGTTAAGATTTGGTGTTGACGCCGCCGCCGCCGCCGCCGTCGGAAAAGCGGCGCCTAAAGTCTCACTCTGCTATGCAGGTGAGACAAAAAAAGTCTAAAATTCGCAAAGAAATATGCGGCAAATTTCTCTCCCACTTCCTGGACCCTGGTTAACAGTAAAATTTTATGCAAGCCGGCCGAGCCGCGTCGGCCAGCGCAGCATAATCCTTGCATGCACTAGCGCGCACTACAGATGTCAACTTATTTCCCATTAGGCATTGCGAATATCAGCCTGTCCGCTGCAACTGATAGGTGGCGCACCATACTGTGAATCCACCGAATGGAACAGATACTTACAGCCTGTTGCTTAAGTTGATCTCGGATGTTCTGCATATAATCTTCATCACCCACATTGGCAATTCCTGATTGGTTGAGACGAAACGATCTCTTCTGCTCTCCTTCGATCTCTTCATCATACTTGCCAAGAAGTGTCTTGTGCCGGAACTGTTACAGGAAGATAGGTTTGGAAAACTAACATTACTTTCACATTAAAAGACAAACTTCTAAGAAATCTGTATATAAATGGGCATATTCGTGGACAAGTTGGCTGAGCATTGAAAATCAAGGTATATCTAGGTAAATCTGATTACGATGGTAATAATACATTGTAAGACACTTTAAATATGTAGAGTGCTAAATCAAAGCAGAATATTACTATTATTATTATTACTTTACACGCTCCAAATATTACAAAACTGAAAACAAGAATAGCTTGTCCTTCAACTTTTGGACAATATGGCCCTATATCATATAACAAGCCAATGGTATAGAAACTAAGGCAGGTTTTACGCCTATGTTTACTGGCTTGTTACTCATATGCATTGAACCACGGCCAAAACTTGTGATATCACAATGCCTGCACACATAATCATGGATGCTTTAAAATTGAGAAAATTGAATATTAAGTCACAAAAATAAAGTGTTCATGGGGCAAGTACATGAATTCAGGAGTAGACAGTCATCTTACTTTTGACTAATGAATTTCAAAGGGTATATATTGCAGAAAGATATTTGCACAATGTTATAATATATTGTACATATGTAGTTTCTTCCCATCTCTTGGTTTTTTTTTATATGTATTTGAAGCCATTGGAATCACCAAAATTTTTATGTTGTGCCTGCATTCAAGGACCGATAGAAGTATCTTTTATTTTGTATCTCCAGATAATGTTAGAATTGACTCACCATTCCATCTTCATCAAAGTCATCTTCTTGGTAAGCCTTGTAATCTGGTTTCTTCTTTCTCAGTTCGACATTTTTCTTAGCTCTCTCGTTATCGATCATGTTAACATTCACTAATACATCTTCTTCTTCCTGCAGGCCATCTACATATGGTAAAAGAAAAGACAAGGAATTATGTGTTTAAAAAAGTAAACAACCTTTGATTAAACTAGAAATTTGATGTTTTCAAAAAAACACAGATGCCCCGCATAACGCGATCAGAAATTCATTCAATATGACTGAACTTAATATCGTGCAGAAACCAATATGCATATATAATGAACAAATTTAGACCTTTGACCTAAAGACTCATCCTTTCCATAATAATCTCTGACAGAAGATATGACAGTCAGGTCATTTGATGTGGATAATCCCTCACTTCATTGTGTCATATGAAAATGTGGTCTTGCTGTCTCATAAATTTTTTCAATACAGCTACTTGCAGCAGTGTCTTGAACTGGGATTGATTCTGGTGAATACTTCCAAAGTTATCATGCGGAAACCAACTCGCATATATAATGAGCTGTGAGCTTTGGACTCCGATTTCAAACTTAGCCTGTATTTTGGTGTTGGTGTCATCTACCCAGACACCAAACATTTTTAATATCTGGTGAATATTTCCAAAGTTATCATGTGGAAAAAAAACTCGCATATATAATGAGCTGTGACCTTTGACCTGCACACTCCAAATTCAAACTTAGCTTGTATTTTGGTGTCATCTACCTACACACTAAAAATTTTTCAAATCCATTAAATATTTTTCGAGTTATTGCGCGGAAACCAGTGGGGGACGGACGGTCAAGGGCAACGCTTAATGTCCCCTTCGGACTTCGTCTGCGGGGCATAAAAATCTTATGGGGCGTTGCAAGAAACTTGCAATCAATTGCACATCTATTTTGGGTCTCAAACATCAATCATATGTATGTCTTGCAATTAATAGCTAATTTACACTTGATCACTAATCTGCTTCTTACAAGGAGTGTATGCTGGCTTAAAAAAAGCTAACATTGATCTATCAATTGTAAAATTGCAACAGAAATTTGTAATTGATTGCAAAGGGTCTCATACAACATTGCCTTACATTCTGTACTCGAATATTGACCTCATAAACCAAACTTCCTCTCGTCTCTTAACAACTTCACCAATGTCCCTATGCCTATGGTTTAGGTTTATGGCATACCATTTTCCGCAAACATATCATCTTTACAGAACAGTAAATGGTAATAAATATTAGTATCGAAACTAGAAAGAACATTCCAGTACATTTTTTTTCCATATAAAGCGATTTCATAAGTTCAAACATGTAGACTTACTACTTACCCATATCTTTTAATGTAAGAATGACATTTTGTCCTTCTTGAAAGTTCTTCATCGAATGTTCCACTTTAAAACCTTCCAAGTTTCTCCGAGAGTATTTCTGTATTATTTTGAGGAAGTCAAATAAAATACATTATTTTGCATTCATTTATGTATCTGAAATATATCATTAAAAAACCACATTAGTCCATTTACAAGGGATAAATAATTAAAGCAGTGTAATAGCATCAATATAATCACTGTCACACTCATTCATATTGCGATAAATATCACAGTCTTTAGTGCATGGTAGTCATGATGGTGGTGGCAGTGAGGTTGAGGTTGTTGGTAATAAATGTGAAGTGGAGGTGGTGGTATTGGTGGTGATGAGAGTGATTGGTGGTGGGGGTGGTAGTGGTGATGGTAGTGGTGGTGATGAGGGTGATTGGTGGTGGTGGTATTGGTAGTAGTGGTGATGAGGGTGATTGGTGGTGGTGGTATTGGTGGTGGTAGTGATGAGGGTGATTGGTGGTGGTGGTAGTGATGAGGGTAATTGGTGGTGGTGGTGGAGGTGGTGGTGATGAGGGTGTTTGGTGGTAGTGGTATTGGTAGTAGTGGTGATTGGTGGTGGTGGTATTGGTGGTGGTAGTGACGAGGGTGATTGGTGGTGGTGGTAGTGATGAGGGTAATTGGTGGTGGTGGTGGAGGTGGTGGTAGTGGTGGTGATGAGGGTGATTGGTGGTAGTGGTATTGGTAGTAGTGGTGGTAGTGATGAGGGTGATTGGTGGTGGTGGTAGTGATGAGGGTAATTGGTGATAGTGGTATTGGTAATAGTGGTGGTATTGGTGGTGGTAGTGATGAGGGTGATTGGTGGTGGTGGTAGTGATGAGGGTAATTGGTGGTGGAGGTGGTGGTGGTGGTGGTGGTGGTGATGAGGGTGATTGGTGGTAGTGGTATTGGTAGTAGTGGTGATTGGTGGTGGTGGTATTGGTGGTGGTAGTGATGAGGGTGATTGGTGGTGGTGGTAGTGATGAGGGTAATTGGTGGTGGTGGTGGAGGTGGTGGTAGTGGTGGTGATGAGGGTGATTGGTGGTAGTGGTATTGGTAATAGTGGTGATTGGTGGTGGTGGTATTGGTGGTGGTAGTGATGAGGGTGATTGGTGGTGGTGGTGGTAGTGATGAGGGTAATTGGTGGTGGTGGTGGAGGTGGTGGTAGTGGTGGTGATGAGGGTGATTGGTGGTAGTGGTGGTGGTGGTGATGAGGGTGATTGGTGGTGGTGGTAGTGGTGGTGATGAGGGTGATTGGTGGTGGTGGTATTGGTGATAGTGGTGGTGGTAGTGATGGTTGAAGGCGGTGCTTGCTGTGACATTGACGATTGTTTTCATGGCGGTGGTGGTGGTGAAGGTGATGACAGTGGTGGTAGTTGCGAGATGGAAAAGATGAGTCTATGGTTCCAATCAATTCAACCATACTTCCTGTAAAACAATTGTACATTTGAAATCAATAAAATACAAAGTTGGGTATGTGGTGATTCTATAAACTACATTTTCCATTGAACTTCAAGAAGTATGATTTCACCGCTTTACTTAAGTTGAAGAAGAATGACGGGCGTGTATTGAGAAGGGCTTTTGAGTTTGAGGTGGGTGGTTCGAGGAGGAGGAGGGGACGGCCAAAGAAGACATGGAAGAGGCAAGTGGAGGAGGAGAATAGGAGGGTTAGGTAGAGGATGGAGAATGCACTGAATCGGGCAAAGTGGAGGGAGGGGGGTAAGGGCGAGTGTGAGGTGAAATCGGCCACCCCCATTCACGGGGACAAAACCGGATTTAAAACATTGGATTGATCATGATGACAAGCATACTTACACTTTGCTCTTTAGTCTTGCTGAATTCATCCTCGACAATTTTTCCAATACCAAATTCTGCATCCATCTCCTCCAGCATCTTTGCCTGAAATATGAACGTAGAAAGAAATTATTACAATGTTGTGAGTAATTCAAGTTATTTTCTATTCAATTATAAAACATGGTTCACTACAGTCAACTGTTTTTCATATTTGTTTTCTACGTGGAAACAATGTCAAAATTTTTCACTTCAAACAACATCTGAATCCTGAATTGCGAACTAACTACTCAACACAAAAACAAAAAATATATATTTTTTTTCTTCCCTCAAGATGTTTACAATATGCAGATAATAATCCCTTCCCTAAGATTCCACATATCATGTCACTTTACGTTATCCCTCAAAACCCCAGGCTTTTCAGTTGTTTCTCACAACGCAACACTTAATTATTACAAAAAGTCTCTTTTTCTGCATATGAAGTCATCTTTGATACAAATTTCCTTTGGAATTTCTTACAATTTCAACTGAAATTCTTACAAATTCTACCAAAATACAGTCAGACGGCAGGTCCCAAGAAAGTGGCTTCTTTCATCCAAGTGATATTCATGACTTGAGATGTTTTGCATATTTAATGAGCTTGATGCGGACCAGAACACCTCTTTTCATTCGGTCATTGCTGCTCTAATTGTGCATCGAATGTCATGAATTTGGTATCATTGTAAAGAAGAAGAATCATTCTTTCAGGTCATGTGTTTGAAATTATTCAAAGATTTTGTAAATAGGTTAAAATTTTGATCTAAAATATGCTACAAAATAATTATTTTCACCTGACAAAAGCTGCTATTTTCACACTTTATTTTTGTTTGTGCCCAAATGATTTTTAGATCATGATAAAGCTGAATATGTATGCTTTAAAATGATATAGGTTTCAAAATAAGAATTGGTTTAATCGGGTCAAGATCACACTTTTCATTTGCCAAGTACATAAAGCAGCTTGAAAACAAGAATATTGCACTCTGATTGGTCAAAGAGACCACACACTGGCAATTCCAACGGTTCCAGTGCCTGGGTTCATGGGAAGGTCACACTTCCCATGTGGTAATCTCCTCAAATACCCTGCGCCTGTTGTTCTGTGAACCTTATCCAGCCAATCAGAACTCTGGATTTCATGCAAGTACAAAATTTCAGAAATCTCGTCTTGTACCTTGGTGGGAAATGTGTGATCTTGACCCGATTAAAAGGTGCCGCATATCAAGAGTGGTATTGTCAGAAAATACAGAAGTTCAGCTTTATGGTGATATAGATATCATTGAGGCTCAAAATAAAAAGTTTTGCACAATTTGCAAAAGAAAACAGAGGAAGAAAATTCAGTTTTGAGGCACAATTTCAGGCTAGAAATATACTTATTTAACAAAATATTGTATACAAAATAAATGACCAATATGAAAGAGTAACATTTACTCTATCTGATGGTGCAATAATATTTCATTTAACTTGAGGTTAAAACAGGTAAATTCTTAGAGAAAGAAAATCTCACGAATCACGAGATTTTGCAAGAAGGAGGATTCAGCCACGAGATGATTTGGATGAATCTGGCCTTTTTGCTCATTAGCATAGGGACCTGCGGTCTGACTGAATATCTGTGTTGATATGGCAAAACCAGTATGCTTCATATTGTTTTTTTTACCTCCTTTATTTATGTTCCCTTGTCTTTCCTTTCTCTCTCTCTCTCTCTCTTTCTTTCTCTATCCCCTTTCTCTATCGCTTTCCTCTACCTCTCTCTATCTCTCTCTCTCTCCTCCAACTGATAACTCACCCTCTTGTCTGCTTCAGCCTTAGCAACCTGTTTCTTCCTCATCTTCTCCACCCAAGCTGCGGCATCATCATCGTCATCATCATCAGCTAAGGTCTTGACTTTGCTGTAAATAACATACAATTACAGTCAAAACCTTGCTCAATATCTTGACTTGAATTAACATACACACAAATTGCAGTCACCCGACCAAAGTATTTGATTGCATATTCTATTATTCATTTTACCTAATTTTGGTTTATTTTCCCCAAAACAGTTATATGTACAATTGAGGGAGTCAATGATGTCCCTCACTATTTTTTTTTTTTGGATTATATACAATATTTTAATATCTACAGATTAGACAATAGAGACCAACTGGACTGAACCATAAAATGTTCTAAAAACTGGTAATTTCACATGATCAGGGGGGGTTAAACTTTGTGTCACATGACCATGAGGAAAAAAATAGAATTTTTCATATAATAAAATACAAAAGAAAGAGTGGGTGATGTCATCAGTCTCCTCATTTGCATACCAACCAGAAAGTGCATAACTGTTTTGTGAAATTTAGCAAAAGTTTAAAATGTCATAACTTTCTTATTTTACAGTACATCCGATTTTGATGAAATTTTCAGTGTTATGCTTCTTGGAATTTTCTCTTTTTATTCAAATCAACTTTTTGTTGGCATGGACTTGTCCTTGAATATTTTCAGAAATGATTAAGGGGACAGTGGGTATTGCATCAATTCTTTATGTATCACTCAATCATATTATGTCCAATGTTGTAGGAAAAATCGAGCTTCTATCTTGTGCTTAGGGTTAAGGCAAGGCTCCACACTAACTTTTTTTCTCTGTGGCCCGATCGGTCCACCAGGATCATCAATTTCACATTTTTTGTGGCCCGCAAAGCAAACTTAGTGGCCCTAAAACAATAAACCAAGTGTTGGCGTTTACAGAATTTTGGTGGCCCGACTCTCACTTTTGGTTGCCCAGGGCCACCGGGCCACTGCTAATGTCGAGCCCTGGTTAAAGGTAAATGCTAGTTTTGGTAACGATATCAAAATGAGTTCGTACAGAATCCAATGAAATGACCACCAAAGTGTCTGTTTGTATAAATAAAACGCATGTGCCAAAGGATTCTGGAAGAAATTGTGTAATTGCTGAGAAATCAGCAAATAAGCACAGGATTCGGGTAGAGCGTCGGGCCCGACGCTCAAAGCAATAATTATACACTGTCCCACGTGCGCTTATCTGTGTTGGGGAAGTTCAGTCTGAACATTTTTCAGCGTAGATTTCAAGATTTCACAAAGTTCAGTTTATGTAACTGTACCAGATCTAGATCCTCGATGATATACTGACAATTAAACCTGGTTTTACAGACTTTCTCATGAAATCAGTGTTTACTGCAACTACTGGAATTTCTCTTTAAGGTTTGATTCTATACTATATCGACTTACACACATAAAAGCTTTTTACAGAACACTTACTGTAGCTTCTTGTTTATGAGTCTCTTCTCACGAATCTGTGCCATTTTCTCTTTAAGAGCCTCTGTCTTCTTGATATCAGAAATGTTGACTGCGGGCTTGTGGACATCTTTCTTCTCTTCCACGATCTCCCCCGGTTCTCCAGCCCCCTCACCGTCAACATCCAATGGAGCAAGCCCTAGTTTGGCTCGAAGTTTGCTGTTTAAGGTCAATACAAATCTCACAGATCAGTAAACTGATATTATTACTCATCTATTTGTTTTTAGGAACTTTGGAATATGTGCACTGACTTGATATTATTTTACATATATTTTCAGTTGATTTTATATATTTTATTTCATACTCATTTAATTTGCTCTCTTTGGCATTCATGTAATACATTTTTCATAACATAATAAACATGATATGGTGATACTTTGAATGGTGAATCATTGAATAAGTGTACTAAAATATATCATTTCAAAAAAAAAATGCAAAAATGTCATCATAAAGAGATTGCTTGAAAAAAATAACAATTGAGCACCAGTGGTACTGCACCGCCACTCTAATGACAACTTAAAGGATATATAGTGAGCAAAATGCCTGAATTGGGCGATCAATAATTCACTAATAAAAGTGTATTTTCTTTAAAGTTTTCACACTACACAATTCATCCTTCAAAACACAAAATTTCTCAATGTAAAATTAACTGCAACAAGCAGGAGCATACATATATATGTCTTATAATTGGTCTTGAGTTTGTAAGATAAAACAATCTTGAATTTATCAGTTTGATGTTGCTTTGTGGTTTTTAAGTTTAAAAAGTCAATATGAATGTACTGGATAAAAATAAAGTGAAGACACCACTCACCACCCCCCCCCCCCCCCCCCCTCTTGAAAATGTTGTTATACTCATATGTTTTGGGTAATTAAATTCAATGTTGGGCAAGTATTTCTCCACTATTTCAAAATTTGCTTACAAGTTTGAGTGGACAAATGCAAAGTACATGTAACCTTGATCATTATGCAACAATGTTCATTGTTGGAAATTTGGAAGAACTTTATAACATTTACTTTTAAAAAAAAACACACACAGTTGAAATACAATTAGAGAAACCATGCCCAAACAACTTCTATTCAAAGCTGTGAATTATGGTATCTAAGTGGATTGTCATTGCATTTACTTATTAACAAGATCTATATTGATATACATTTTGAATGATCCTGACACAGATGACAGTATACTTTTTTTAAACATATTTATGCAGACTTTCAGAAGGCATAAAATTAGTAAACTGAACTTACTTTGTATCTTCAATACTGAGACTACCAGTAAACCCTCCTGAGTCACCACCACCAGCTGGTGCACTGTCTTGTCTCTCATCTGAAAGCAACAAGATAAAATTAGAGCCAATATTAATATAATAATATAAATATTTATAGAGATGAATAATAATAATGATTGAAAAGTTTGTATATAGCCCATTACAACTTACATGTAAAAAGGTCAAATAAAATCAATATCAACGGACGTAGAGGGCAGCAACACACGGAATTGTTGCTACATGTATTAGAAAGATCCTCTTGGCTAAGATTTTGTGACCGTTTTCTCTCAGTGCACTTTTTTGGTAGATTTGACTTAGCTACATATGGACTTGAATGACATGGACTTGGTCTGTCATTGTTGTGGCACTAAAGCAGTTGAGCAACGATGAATGTTCAAGGTTAGAATCTTAATTTTCACTTTCAATGCAGATTGGAGTCTGAAAATATGAAATAAGTATGTTATATCCACAAATCCAGGCTAGCTCTTTGCAATCCATCAAGAGTCTGAAAATATGAAAAATAAGTATGCTGTACATGTATCCACAAATCCGGGCTAGCTCTTGGCAATCCATCAGGCAGTGATCGAATCTGGCCAATACACTAGCAACGCCAAGGCAAGATTGATTGAACGAATTTGATTAATACGATGGTGGTCCCAAAGTCTGCGCACCTAACAATTTGAGTTAAGATTTAACATGAACTTCTTATTTCACAAAATCTTTCATTTAATAATGTTCCTTATATTATTATGAGTAAGTGTAACAAATATCTCATAAAAATTTGAAAGAAATATAGGAATTTCTTATATAAAAACCTCGGGCAGTTATTTTCAGATTGAAAAAAAAAATGGTACCCCATGTCTGCGCACCCATTCACTTTGCACACGATTCAGGGATTTTGATGAGAAAGGCTGCATTTTGAGGTCGTCACATGAAACGCCCTAAATTCATTATTTTCCCACCATTTGAGTCAGATTTTTCAATGAATATCTGTCTATGTATTGCATGTGTAAAGTCTGTGTTCCTTGCATATCTTCTTTTACTAGAATCGCGCAGATACATGTACGCATGTGCACAGACTTGAGGGAACTTGCCATACTTTTGTTTTTCTATTAGTTAAATGTATTTTTGTGATAATCTGTCATTTTTGTCTATATTTCGCTATTTATCCGAGATTGTATTGTGTTGATGCATGGTTTTGTTGGCATGCCTTGTTCGCAAACTTCAATTGTATGCGCGTATCGAGTGGACCTTCCTAAAAGCAACACTGCTGTGTCGCTGCCCTCTACGTTCGTTGGTCAATATAAAAGTCAAATAAAGTCAATATAATAAGGTCAATTTGTCAAATTAAGCCAATATAAAGGTCAAATAAAATCAATATAATAAGAATCAATACTAGTACACCATTATGGAAGTAAATCTTCCAATTGATTCCAATATTGGCCATGCCATGAGCCTCTGCGAAGCTCTAAGGGATCTTACTGAGTCTGACTGAGCTGAGCCTAACTTAGGCTCTAACGTCAGCCTTCCTCAAGGCTTCCACTCTTCCCGTAATCCAGGAAATTCCGGGAAGTTTTGCCCTTTTCCAAGATCATTTCGGGAAGTTATCATTTCCAGGAATTATATTATTTTCTGAACATTATGTCAAAATCTATCTCAAAGTTAGATCTTTGTAATGAAAATGTCAAAATTTTCGCTCACTCGCTTCACTAGCAATTCTTTTCCCCGATACGTCTTTGGTCATATTTTGCCCCCTCAATATTTTTGACTCATTACAGCACTGGGCCCTATATTTCATCTTTTTTGCATACTTTAGAAAAGAAGTACATAACATCTATGAAAGACTGGAGAACATTTGTAAAATTCTGAGATATTTTGTAAAATTCCAGGAACTTTTAGTTTTAGAGTTAATTCCACTGGAATTCCAGGTTTCGTTTTTAAAAGGGGAAGGCCTCTCTTCTCCTCTCAGTCTGACAATCAAAAATTTCTGACTCTGGTCTCTGTTTTACTTAGAGTTAGAGAAGTTAGACTTTTAAATTTTTAGTACAAAAAAAACCTGATGAATTAAAAAAAAAAAATTTTGATTTTGAGCATTGAGTCTTTTGAGACTTTGTTATGCATTATGTACTTTAAGTCAAGAAGTTAACAGTAGAGGCGCACGGCCAATATTGGAGACTGTCTCCAATGTGGGAGATTATCTCCAATATCAGAGACTTTTGTAAAGAATTTGGGTATCCAATTTCAGAGACGGTCTCCAGTTTTGGCGACCAATTTCCTTTGTTTACATTTGCTGCAAAAGGATTACCTTGGCGGCAAATAAAAATGTGATAAGGAGATTCCTCATGAAAAATTACCCTTTTTCACCTTCTACTTTAAAAATTCACCGTCTACTTTTGTTTTGATAAGGATTTTTGTTGTCAATCACACACAAAACAAATGGGCTTCTGACCTCAGTGAGACAAAATTTTTGGTTGAAAAAATCATGCTTTTGTTGGTGTTGTTTCTTTTGTCCTTTTGCAAAGCAAGTCTCCAATGTGGGAGATTGTCTCCCCTATTGCTATTGGAGAGAGTCTCCCATATTGGCCGTGCGCCTCTACTGGTTAAGTCTACTTTATCCATGAGTCATGACAATGTATTTCTTTATGATCAAAACCTTAATTTAGAGGTCTCATCATGACATGGGCATGCATGGTCATGGCAATTGTTCAGGAATACCGGTATTACTATTACTATTATATTCGCTGGTGCATGGTGATGGTGCAAATCATATGCTAAAGTTCAGTCCCATATGTGCATTTTTGTGATGTAAAAGTTTGTCACAATTTTGAAAGATTGACCTAAAATAGGCCTATTATTGTCAAGATACCTTGTAATTCAACATCTTTCTCAAGTTTTATGTGGGATGGGCTAAGACTCCTCCCGCGTTTTCGGTCATTTTTCTGTTCTGGTGAAGAAATTTCCCCGGCTTCGACGTCTTTCTCAACGACACGACGATCCCTGTCCTTATCCCTGTGTTTGTGGCTGTGTTTGCTCCGGTGTTTCCGCTCTCTATCTCGGTCCTTATCACGGTCTTTATGCTTGTGTTTCCTTTCCCGATCCTTGTCCTTTTCCTTGTGTTTTTTAGACGACCCCATGTTGAATGAAATCGATAAAGTACACCAGAAAATCCAAAGAAATTAGATATATAAACGTTGATGAGAATTTATTCGCAAAATGAAATGCGTTTTCCAATCGTATATTTTCAGCGAGCGTTATAGACTAGACTCTAGCTGGCGCTCTTTCGGAAAACTTTCGGCCGGTTGCTGATTGTGATTCGATTTGGTTTGGCGAGTGTTGTCAATTTTAGGCCTAAAAGGTTTCAAATTATATGAGCGAAGCGAGTGAACAAAAATTGTCATATTTTTAACTACAAAAATCTAATTTTGGGGTAGATTTTGACATTAAAACAATTAAAAGATATAACGTAATTACTCGCTCCTTCCTATTTCAAGTTTTCGTTGTTTTTTTATCTTTACCGTTTTTTAGGGGGCATAGCCCCAAAAGGCCTATGGTTCCTCGCCCTGAAGTGCAGTGTCTCAAGTTCCCATATATTTTGTAGACAAATCCATCTCTTTTATTCAGAAAGGTCGGATGGTCCTCCTCATGCAGATCTACATAAATTTGTGTCAATTGTTTACATTTAATATAAGTTTTTTTTTAAGTTATCTTTTCATTTGTTTATGGAAAAGGACAGATTATTAATTGTATTGTATTCAGGATAAATCAGTGTTTTAATGTTATGAATTGAATTATAACTGAATCTGGTAACGATAAAATTGTGAATTAGGGCTATTTTCATTTTTTTAGCCGGGGCCGGTTTCGATTCAATATCTAATTCAGAAAGATTAGTAATGTAATGTGCCCCCAACAATTTCCCTCTGACATAGGGCTGAATTAATTCCAAGGCTCATCAAACCATTAACTTGGGCATGTTTAAAAGGGTAAGAAACGTAAAAAAAAATATTTTTTTGATGAGCCTGGTTAGATCATGGAGATTTCTTTGGTCGAATAAGGAAATACCCTGGTCAGATCAAATACTTTTTAATTTTATGATAAGTCCTCTCGGGGGAGATTATATGGGTAAATAATTATCTTTAGGTTCCCCGTGACAGTGCCTGTGATTTCAAACTATAATGTGAAAGTAAATCGCACAATTTCTGTCCCACTTGAGTGAAGCTGCCCCCCCCCCCCATTTTCTTAAACTGATGGTTGGTATGAATCAATTACTTATTATAACTAGGGCAAGTTATATTGACAATAATGAGAGACCAATAGAAGGACTTTGAAGATTCATTTAGTGGCAACCGGGAGTGGCAACCATTGAACTTTCCAGATAAGAGTGATGTGATTTTGCTGACTGGATATAGTTACAATATGATTATTTTATGATATGATGATTTATTTGATTATTTTTTAATTAGTATATAAAGGGAATGAATATTCTTTTTATAAATCATTTTTAAGGTGGATTTATTTGAATGATATTTTTTTTGGGTAGGTATAGCATTGCATAATTTCTGCTAACACAAGGGCTGGTTGAGCATGGGGGTGCACATCCCGGTGAGCGGTGAGGTGGAACTGAAGTGGTAGCTGGGTGCACATCTTGGAGAGGTGGAACTAAAGTTTGAAAAAATCAGCTGTTGAAAGCAGAAGGGGTACAAATTTCGGTTTGAACTCCTCAGCGAGAGGGTGCGTGTGCACCCCCAGCCTATACGCCCTTGCAACAAAGGATTCTTTTATTCATTTTATTTTTTGTTAAAAAGACTAAGATTTTTGTTAGTCAAAGACAACCTGTATCGTACTCATATTTCATTATGTGACTCTCTCTCTCCCTTTCTGTCTCTTTCCCCCCTCTTCTCCTCATAATCTCGCACCCCCCCCCCCACCCACATTGTCTCTTTATCTACACTGTATTTCCATCTGCGCGCTTTTCTCTAATTTTCACCCCTTTATCTCCCCACCCCCTCCCCCTTTCTGTCTCTTCAACTCTTTCCCTTTTCCTCCTCGTCTCTCCTTTATTCCAAAAATATTATTCCCTTCACTATATCCATTAAGGCCAACGTTCCAAGCAGTATGCTTTCTAGGTCGGCATGGTTGGTTACAATGAATGCATACATTGTCACCAACCATGCCGACCTAGAAAGTATTTTGAGTGCTAGTCGCCATAAATAGAGATACCAATGTAATGTATATCTATTATTACTAATGGAAGATCATAAAAAATGAAATTGTTTGAGGGGCGTGAAATGTGTCCATCTTTGCTTTTTTTTTCATTTTACCAAAGATTCTCTGCCTGGAACATTAGCCCCAGAAGTTTTTAGTAATGAATAGTACTTTTTAATGAATAATAACTTCGTCACTATTTTTAATAATACTGTCTGTCAGTGGTAATTTCATTTTTTTGTTCAGTTTTGAGAAATATCTGAAAAATAATGAGAAATTTATGAGAATTTGAATATTGCGATCACTAATGCTATAGAGATCCTCTTATTGGCAATGCGACAAAGATGTATGATGTCACATGTGAACAACTTTCCCTTTGATGGACTATGAAATGCCCCCAAATTATCTTTTTTGCTCTTTCATATGGTGATACAAACTCTTTATCTACAATGTATTCCTTTCAAAATCTTCTATTGAAAGAATAAATTATCTACTGATAGATGTGATAATGTTCACATGTGACATTACACATCTTTGTCGCATTATTAATGGGAGGATCTACATTACAATAATGATCTAAATATTCAAATGATCATAACTTTCGCATTAATTATTCAATTTTCTCAAATTTTTATTGACCTTTTCTTTTATTCTTCTGTATTCGCACAAGCTATCTTGTTTCAAAGATTTAATTTTCCTTTAAACATCGGCTGCATTGGATAAATTTGGTTTAGTTTATAATTTGAATTTATTGCATTGATTTGCTAATATATGTATAGTCCACCCCAACAAAAAGTTGATATGAATAAAAGGAAACAAAATCAAACTTAAGCATAACACTGAAAATTTCATCAAAATCGTATGTACAATAAAAGAGTTATGACACTTAATTTCAAAACAATTATATGCACATCCTGGTCGGGATAGGGGACTGATGACATCCCATACCTAGTCACTATTCTTTATTTTTTTAATTTCATTATTATGCAATATTGAATAATTTAATATTCCTTTAACTGTCATGAGAAAGCTTTATTCCTCCCTGAACACGTGGAATTTCCATGATTGTTTTAACACTTTGTGGTTCAGTCAAGTTGGTCACTATTGTCAAATCTGTAAACACTTATTGTATAATTCAAACAATAAAAAAAAAGAAATTGTGAGTGAGGGACATCATCGACTCTCTTATTTCCATAAAAACACTGAGTTGTGCATATTGTGAAAGATAGGCGAAATTTTAAAATGTCAACCTTTTTAGTAACATCCAATTTTGGCAGCGTCATGCTTTTTTAATTTGTCTTTATTGATTCAAGTTAACATTTTCTGGGATGGACTTGACCTTTAAAGCTTTCTTCGAAGAAGCAGAAAGGGTTCTAAACAGTCGTTTATATAGAACCATTTTGGTTATTCCAGTATACAAGCCTGTACAAGGAGTACAAAATCATATCGATAGAGACAAATCAAACAAACATGACGCTGCAAATTTCATCGAAATCGGATGTAAAATAAGAAAGTTATGACATTTTAGAATTTTGCTTATTTTTCACAAAACAGTTAAATGCCCAACTCAGCGATATGCAAATGAGAGAGTCGATAATGTCCTTCACTAATTATTTCTTTTGTCTTTTATTGTTTGAATTATACAATATTTCAATTTTTACAGATTTGACAATAAAGACCAACTTGACTTAACCATACGCTTTTACAATAATGGTAATTCCACATGTTCAGTGAGGAATATAATTTTGTTTCACATGGCAATGAGGAGAAAATTTGAATTTTTCATATTTCATAATTATAATAAAATACAAAAGAAGTAGTGAGTGGGTGACGTCATCAGTGTGCCAATTTGCATACCGACTAGGATGTGCATATAACTGTTTAATGAAATTTAGCGAAACTTTAAAATGTCATAACTTTCTTATTATTTTACATCCGATTTTGATGAAATTTTCAGTGTTTTGCTTGTTGGATTTTTCTCCTTTTATTCAAGTCAACTTTTTGTTGAAGTGGACTTGTCCTTTAACATGTTTAAGAATCCATTGCAAAAACATCTGAAACCGCTTTAAAACCATTTTATAGATTTGACATAAAAATACTATTAAACATATAAAACTGTGAACTTTTCGGTGAGCTTCACGTGCAAAATTCTGATTCTGGACAACTTGAATGTCTTTACCCCCTCTCGCCTTCCAAAACATGGATCAGCACTACTGACTCTAAACTATATGTTTTTAATAAGTTTAGCTTCTATCAGGGAGTATAGCTGCAGAGACATTTTCTAAAGATTTAGATTTATGATTTATTCATTTCCGTTCAACAAAATTTTCAAAATATAATCAAAGTATACATATTCAATACAATACAGACAGTTGATGACATTTTATAACAAATATTGAAGATAAATTAAACAAAACTAAGGTGAGATGCAATTATTTTATCTATATGAAGAATGTGGAAATGAACGGAGGGACTTGCCAAGAAAAGCGAAGCTTGTAAAGAAGGCAAGTCCCTAAACTTAGGTTCAATACTAATTAACAAACTATATACAAAACTATATATATACAAAAATGGAGACGGACACGGAAGACGGGCTTAAACGAGTAATCTACAAAATATCATAATAAAGCGAGTAAGCGACAACAAAAATAAGAGAAAGTAGTTTAAATGATAATAATTACAATGATATAACAATAATAATAATAATAAAAGTACTTACAAAAATATGATGGGGAGGAAAAAAGAGGCAAAGGAAAGAAAGAGTGAGAGAAGGGAGGTGCAAATAAAAACTGAAAATGAATAGAGGAACATGGCAGGTGAATAAGTAAAATCTGACAAATTTATTGCTAGTTAAAGGTTAGGTTATTTTGTAATTTTATTTTAGGTTATGTGTTAGCTTGACTTGTTGGTGTGGAGTATTGACAAATTAGCATATTTTAAAGTTTTTGTTTAAAAATATTAAGGCTTGGAGATTCTTTAAAGTCGTCCAAAAAAGATAAAAGAGTTTTTTGCTAATAGAATACGGATTGGGGGTAAGTGATAATAGTTTCGTTGTCTCGTTGGGTAACCGTACGCGTGTATAGAGGAGTTTTTACAGAATATATTTGAAAAAAATTGTGGGGAGATCATCTTTGCTAAGTTTTTACATAAATTGGGCGAGTTGGAAAATATACGAATGGCTCACTTTGGGAATATTATTTTGGAAAAATAGTATATCTGTGTGTGATCTGAATTGGAAAACCATTCTAAGGGCCTACTTCTGCAGCAACAGTATTCTTTGTAATTGTGTGTGGATTGCACAACCCCATACCAAAATACCATAATTAATGTATGGTAATATTAATGTAAGATAAGTAAAGTGTGAGATGGGAGAATTTTGAGTTTGTTGATAATTCCGATGATTCTTGAAATTGTTTTGCATATATACATTACCGATGTGTGGTTTCCATGATAGTTTATTATCAATGGTAACACCCAAAACTTTGGTCTCTGAAACATTTTCAAGAACAGTGTTATAAAAAATGGGATCATCAGGTAATGTATTTATTCTGCTACTAAAAACTAGCATAAAATTCGTCTTTTGTAGGTCATAGTTTATTCGTCTTGATCCATTCAGTGACACGTATGAATTCTGACTTTACAATTCTTTCAAGTTGGATTACGTTATCATGGGAAAAGAAAATGTTCGAATCGTCAGCAAACAATATAAATGTTAGTAAATTTGAACTTTTAAAATGTCATTAATATATATGTAATAAAATGAAGAGGACCAAGTAAGCTACCCTGTGGTACTCCACATGTAATAGGAAGAGTAGAAGAAATAACGTTGTTAACTGACAAAAAATGGGACCTGTCTAAAGAAAAATATCCTAAAGAATGACAAAAATTTGGAGCGCGTTTGACCAAACACGACAAGTTTAGAGTTAAACTACAATTTTATGGCATTTCGTGGAGGGTACGTGCACAGGGAGGTTAATTAGGAAAAAAAAGTTGCAAGGCAGTTCACTATAGCCTATTGCAGGAGATTATTGATTGGCTTATACTCACACTTTAAGAGAGCATTAATGTATTCTTCATTTAGAAGATATTTTGCGAGGGAACGTTTTGCGACCGAGCGAGAAAATGTTAGATTCTGAATATTAAAAACTTTGATTTTAGAGCATTTGACGACATGAATGGAATACTGGCCTTCGCATATAGGACCTATATATATATATGTATATATTTTTTTTTTTTCCTTTGTGGTCGAAAATTTGTTTGGGGCTTGAGCGATTTTTAGGGGGGCTTCAGTCCCCAAAGTCCCCCCCCCCAAAAAAAAAAACGCGCCTGCCCCTGAACCGGGGAACTGGGGTCCTCCCAATTTTTCAATAAAATTAACATGCACAAAATGAACGTTAAAAATGACCATCAGATTGAATTGAGATTTTGCTCAGCCCCCGCTTTCAAAACCGTTGCGCTCGCGGCCATGCAATGGGACAATGCTTTCCCGTCTTTTTCTCTTTTCCTGCTACTTTTCTGGTTTTTCTTCCCACTAAGTTCAAGCTCTAATTCTTTCTATTTTGCTTTACCTCATTTATTCGCCCAGCCCCCCCCCCCGTTTTCTCCCTCTCTTCCTTTCTTTCTTTCCCTTTTTTTTTTTTATCCTTTCAACAAGTTAGATCTATAAGTTAAACATTCTCACTATAACAAGGGAATATTTCAAACAAAAATTCCTGGCAATCCACCTTGGAAAATAAACTTTCTTCTGTACTTTCATCATGAACTACAGATGACTTTTTTTTTAAATGAAAATTTACCTGGTTCATGTATTACGTAATAGTTTTTTTGGCTATTAAAGGTCGATTATAGCAGCTCGCAATATTATTGATCTCGCAATTCCTCCACATCGCGCAAGACACCACACACCACATCTTGCACCACATACCCGGGATTTTCTGATCAAACCAAAACAACAACACACACACCCCATCGTCTTGGAAGTTGGAGCTCAGCTTGTTCGTCTTGACGGTCACTGATTGAGGATTGTAAGTTTTGCTGTTTTGCTAATTATTGAATTATGATTTATGTTAGATACAACATATTAACAATTCGATCTTGTTTATAGTATATAGATTTATTGATGCACTTTCTTTGAGATTGAGAATGCGTACCCTTTATCTTTCATTTCGAGACTTCTTTATTTTGCGTTATTCTGCATCTCGATAATTCTCAGACCACTCACATGCACAGTCACCGGCGTGTGCGATTTCTTATGCACGTAATTGCTATTAAGGGCATCATATTTCCGTGAATAAATAGTACAGTCCGACCTCTCTTATCCGGCCTCCCCTTATCCGGATCTCTCTATTATCCGGACGCACATTTGCCGAGATTTTTTTTTTTTTTTTCAATTCAATCTAGTATGTGAGGAAATGAGATTTCAATCTAAACTCAATCCTATGCGCAAACTCACTTTGATTACATACATTAATTATTTTCCAATATAGTCTACCTACAACATTATTTTTCATGAAAATCACTGAAAGAATTTAGGCAGGATAATTTTCCAGTAAATCAAGGCGCAGCGCAAACATTTCATCACGTTCTCTTTTCGTTTCCCGGGAAAAACAATGCGTGTCTCGCTAGCTAACGCTAGGCTTCAATACGGACAGCGCCATCTATCATGTTTGAGCCTACAGTCAGTATAACAATGGCTGACATTGGGAAGCTGCGATACCCACCGCGATGATCTAATTGTAAAACTTTCATTGAGTCATTCTCTTTCGAGGTATGCTCAATCATTTTAGCAGGTAAACTATCCAACAGTTTTGGCCATCGATCGATTTCATTTCCGTAAATATACCGCCTATAACTTGCACTGACACTGCAGTGAATACTGTCTGTACATGCGCCCACTACAATAGATAACGTGTAGCTACCGCCGTTGGGGAGCTGAGGCAGCAGCTGCGTGTATTTAATATTGGGTCTCCCAGATCCGGATAAATCCCTTATCCGGATTGGTGCTGGTCCCAACGTGTCCGGATAAGAGAGGTCGGACTGTATTTGAATGGCACACAAGCTAAATTTCGAGATTTGTACTGCACATTCGTTGTGTGAGTCCAACCTCCCAACAAACTTGTTTGAGATGAGAGCTGAGAGTTGAGTCTCATTCTGGTAGTAGTGGTGTAAATGAAGCCAGGTGGACGTGGCAAAAGATGTCTGAACTCTGAGTCTATGCCTATGGGCATGGCTATGCATCAATGATTGAAAAATGCCATGGACTGCAACTGTTAATGTTTATGTGAAGACTATGTTTTTTAATTATGAAGTTTCGTTATGTCTTATGAGGCTTTTGACCCGGGCTTTTGACTTGTGTTTTGACCCGTCTCTGTTGAATATTGCTGTCATTGCAGAATGAATTTCTGCAACAACATGTACCAGGAGTGAAATGAATTAATCCCAAGTATTTTAAAAATATTTTTTATTTGGATCATCTGCAGTTGATACATGCAATACTAACTAAGGTAAGATTAATAATGACAGAAAATTGTATTGAAATTCTGAAGCTGAAATGTCAAGAAAGTTGATTGGTAAATATTGCAAATATGCATCTTTGACACATGTTTTTTTTCTCCCACTGTCTTCTGTATGAGTGTCCATTTTATTTCATTTACATCATGTGTAATCATTAAGTCAGTTCAGTGTCCTGTTGCATAAAAGTTACTATTATGGTAAATTTGCCATCCAATGGTAACTACCATAACAGCCAATCAAGATCAAGGATTTCATGCAAGTTACCATTGGATGGCGAAGTGCAATGGGGCCCTTGACTTAAATTTAAAAGCAAGTACATGTAGGCCTACATGAAATGATAAATTCAAGAAAGATCTTGTGAGGGCCCGGGGGGCCAGTCAAATGCGTTTAAAGGGGTGTTTTTTCAGTTTTGGACGCGGGCCACGCGTGCACTCGTTATGGGTATTAAAAACACTGATTTAAAAAAAAAGGTAGTTTTGAAAGACTGGTCAATGGTCAATCGCAGGGTCAAATGTATTTTGGGTATGTTTTTTTTCCAAAGCTTTTTTTTTAAGACTAGCCAAACGTGTTTAGGGTATGTTTTTTCCCCAAGCTTTTTCCCCCTGGGTCATATTCTGGTGACAACTTGTTTAGGGGCCAAAATGTGTAAATAAAGCCCGCAAAAAATTTGTTTAGGGGGCTATTTTGCACACAGAGAAAAACTCGTTTAGGGAGTGTTTGGAAATAATTTGGCCCTGCATGTGTACAGCAATACATTTGACTGCCCCCCCCCCCCCCCCCCGGTTGTGAGGGCTCCAACATAGCTCGAGTCCTTGTGAGCCATAGCAGAATTTACATACATTATACTTCTTTTTTTTACTACAAATGGTTGAGATAAGACATCGGGGGTGGGGAGGGGGGGGGGGGGTGTCTTGGTGATGCGAGAGAAAATGAAAGAGCAATGGGGGGAGGGGAGGTAGAAGACAGAAAAAATAGACTTGAGAAAGGATATATTCAAACATATTTGACTCCTTGAAGTTTTACAATAGAAGCTTCTCCACCTTTTTTAATTATTTGTTTTCTAAGAAATAATTGTAAATATATTAGGCAAAGTATCCAGCACATTTAAATATCATCTGATTGCCAGCTGCAAATCTCCATAAATTTATTCACAAATAGTTTTAGATTTGAAATGATATTAATATGTAGAACATTGTCGATTCTCTTTCATCAAAATTTCATAAATATTCTTGCAAGACTTATATTTTGTTGAAGACTAAAGAACAAGGTGAAATGCATACGAATTATACACTACTTCGAATTTGATTTAACCCCCCCCCAAAAAAAAAGAGAGAGACAAGACACTACTGCCAATCCTAATCATCATCATCATCATCATGGGTACACAGCAACAGAACGAAAGTTCCATGACGCTGTGGTAGGGTGCAGATGCAACATTGATTAGTTTAGAGCAGCCTTAAATTTATCAAGGGATTGCATTAATGTAGTGGCTAAGGGAAGGTCTTTCCAGTCCTGTATGGTTTGTGAGCAGGAAAGAGTACAGGTGCCTATCAGTTCTGGATTTGATGATATTGTAGGCATCTGGTGTGAAGCGTCGACTTGGAGTTGGACGGCTGGAGTTTCTAAGGTGGAGTTTGGTTGACGTTACTGGAGATTCCCCTTTATGAATTAAGTAGAACTGACTCAATCTGGCATTGAGTCGTCTGTCAACAAGACTTTCCCACTCTAACTGCTTTAGCATCTTGGAAACACCGGACTTACGACTGTAGTCGCTGATCACAAAACGAGCAGCTCTTCTCTGAACTTTATCTAACATATGAATGTATTTAGCCTGGTAGGGATCAGCAGACGCATACTCTAGGTGTGGACGAACAAGAGCTTTGTAAGCATTCCCTTTGGTATCAGAGCTGCACTGATGGATATTTCTTTGAAGGATACCAAAAATCTTATATGCTTTGCTCACTATCAGCTGATAGTGTGATTTCCAAGTAAGATCAGCAGAAATCGTTACTCTAAGTAGGTATGTTCATGAACTCGATCCAGAGTTTCTCCGATCATGGTTTATTCATGAAGGAGTTTCGATCTTATCAGACCCATGGACATGATATTACACTTCTTAGGGTTAAGGTCATCTGCCACTTAAAAGCCCATTGACAAACAACGTCAAGATCCTTTTAGTCCAGTAGATATGTGAAAAAGATGCTCGAATCTGGCAGAAAGTGTGAAATTTGGCACACAGGGGTATTTTTGGGCGCTGATTTCAAAAATTGCCGGCCCCAAGCGATTTGACCATCGGGTCGGCCGCCATTTTGAAATCCAAGATGGCCGCCATGAAAAATCATTAAATGTCATTTTCTTGAGTTTTACATGGCATGTGACACTGAAATTTGGCATATAGGGGTATTTTGAGGCACTGATTTCAAATATTGCCGGCCCCCAGCAATTTGACCATTTGGCCGGCGGCTAAATGGCCGCCATCTTGAAATCCAAGATGGCCGCCATGATATATTATTGCAATCATTTTCTCGAGTTTTATATGAATTGCGGTATTGAAATTTGGCATATAGGCTTAATTTGGGGTGCTGATTTCAAAAATTGCCGGCCCCAAGTGATTTGACCATCGGGTCGGCCGCCATTTTGAAATCCAAGATGGCCGCCATGAGAAATCTTTAATGTCATTTTCACGAGTTTTACATGACGTGTTACACTGAAATTTGGCATATAGGGGTATTTTTAGGCACTGATTTCAAATATTGCCGGCCCCCAGCAATTTGACAATTTGGTCGGTGGCAAAATGGCCGCCATTTTGAAATCCAAGATGGCCGCCATGAAAAATCGTTAAATGTCATTTTTTTTAGTTTTACGTGAGAGGCGACACTGAAATTTGGCATATAGGGGTATTTTGAGGCACTGTTGTCAAATATTGCCGGCCCCCAGCAATTTGACCTCCAGGTCAGCAGCAAAACGGCCGCCATCTTAAAATCCAAGATGGCCGCCATGAAAGATAATTTGCTCAAGTCTTACGTATGGCCTGTAACACTTTAAATTTGGTAAAAAAATTTATCTTTGCATCCTTGATCAATGAAAAGAACATAGTAAATAGATGCTATTTTGAATTCCAATATGGTTACCAAGTTTGAATGATGTTCAACATTATAATGGTGAGTAAGACCCATTGCATTGGCACTGAAAACAAATCCAACGCAACCACATCTTTGTCCGTTGCAAGGAATTTGGCATCCTTAATTGCTGATATAGATGTTACGTAAGTATGAAGCACCATAAATACACAAACCAGCTAGCTTCTTCTGCAGTTACACATTTGAAGTGGCTTTGGTTGAATAATAACCATCCAGAACAATCATTTTCTGTTGAGAGGCTTTAAATTATTTCTTTGAGTTTTATATGATCTGCATTATTGCACTTTGACAAATCGACGGAGTGTGGGGTGCTTATTTCAAATATTGCTGGCCCTCAGCGATCTGATCCCGAGTCAGAGGCAAAATGTCAGCCATCTTGAAATCCAAGATGGCTGCCATGAAAAAAGATCATTGAAAAAAAATCACTTTATCTAGTATCACGTAACGTATTATTTTAGTTTGGCATCTAGGGATATTGAAATTGCCCCCAGTAATCTGTCCAACAGATATGCTGCAAAATGGCCACCATCTTGAAATCTAGAGAGGGTAGACTGTCATGAAAATTCATTAAAATCGTTTTCTTGGTTTTAAACAATTTGAGGCACTGCATTTTAGAAATACAGGCAGGATTTTGGCCGCTGGTTTTAGAATATTGCTCCAATAATTGCAATATTTGTGTGAAAAGCTTTGCATTAGTTCAGTAATTATATTTGCATCCGTATGATTTCTTTTGTTCTCTTTTTCTTTCCTGTAATACATATAATTATGTACGCATATCAGAATAAGTCTACTATACTTTTTTCATTTCCAAGGGGGATCCACACTTTACAAGCTTTGCTTTTTAGTGGATCCCCCTCATTTCCATTTATGCTCTATATTATACTGTTTTTTCTGTTTTGTTTTTTTTACGAAGTAAGAATGCCCTTCTGTAAAATTGTACTTGATTTGTATTACTTTATATTACTTTGTATTATGTTTTCTGAATGGAAATGAAATAAAAGAATTGATTGATTGAATATTTTATTACAAATCAACATGAAGAAAACTGCTCCAGACTTGAAGTACTGATGGTTATATAGTAGTATGATGATGATGATGATGATGAAATGAAATTAATATTTATAATGGATGATAATAATACATATTTTATTGTTCAAAATAGAATTCAGTAACAGAAATGCTCCGAAAATTGATTTTGCCCATACCCTGTAGATCGTGAGCCCGGCAGCAACTTAGCAGCGCGACATCGGACGTTGCTCTATCCTTTAAAAAGGGAGTTCACCCCAGAGAAAAGTTTGTTGTAAAAACAAAAGAAAATATGATATAAAAAAGATATTGGTGGATCCATCAAAGATATTAGAATTTTAAGTTTTTGATTTGTGACGTCATATAGGCTACTGTACGAGCAGCTTTCCCATTATGTTGTGTGATATAAAATGCATAAATGGTTCATCATGGGTATTTTTTTTTCTTTCTGGAGCGGGTGTGAAATCATTAGTTTGTTGATATACTGAGGGTCCAATAAAAAAACATTTTCATTTTTTGAGGAGGGTACATTTCATTGATTTTTGTACTATAAGAAACATGGGGGAACTGCTTGCATCTGACGTCACAAATGCACCAAATGAAATTCCAATAGCTTTTTAAATATTTGATGGAATTTCCTCAAACCTTCAATATTTTTTTTTCATTACTTATTCTGTTATTGTTTCAATAAACTTTTTGTCAGGTCGAACTTCCCCTTTAATTCGTTGACCGCCAAACAGGTTAGAAGCAGCTCCCCTTTTCTAACATCTTTTGGTCTGATGCTGTCGGAGCTTGAACTCCCGATCTCCCGATTGTGAGGCGAACATGCTCCCATTGTCAGATTGTCGAACACACGATGGTTATTCAAAAATGCCAAATTTTAAAATAATACCTACATTATAATTATGATACTTGATTTTTTTTAATGATTTTTTTATGGCAGCCATCTTTGATTTCAAGATGGCTGCCATAAATTGGATGAACATTACTGGATTCGAAAGAAGTCTATGGAGATCACAGGGAAATCTCAGTTGTGGGCGATGCCGTCGAACTTAACACACGTGTAGAAAGCAACTCGGACGCCAAAAGAAAGCTTATTTTCTTCTCTTTTGACTGATAATACATATGTTTACTCACCATTATAATGTTGAACATCATTCAAACTTGGTAACCATATTGGAATTCAAAATAGCATCTATTTACTATGTTCTTTTCATTGATCAAGGATGCAAAGATCAAGTTTTTTTCCAAATTTAAAGTGTTACAGGCCATACGTAAGACTTGAGCAAATTATCTATCAAGGCGACCATCTTGGATTTTAAGATGGCGGCTGTTTTGCTGCTGACCTGGAGGTCAAATTGCTGGGGGACGGCTATTTTTTAAATCAGTGCCTCAAAATACCCGTATATGCCAAATTTCAGTGTCGCCTATCATGTAAAACTCAAGAAAATGACATTTAATGATTTTTCATGGCGGCCATCTTGGATTTCAAAATGGCGGCCATTTTGCCGCCGACCAAATTGTCAAATTGCTGGGTGCCGGCAATATTTGAAATCAGTGCCTAAAAATACCCCTATATGCCAAATTTCAGTGTCACACGTCATGTAAAACTCAAGAAAATGACATTTAATGATTTTTCATGGCGGCCATCTTGGATTTCAAAATGGCGGCCGACCCGATAGTCAAATCACTTGGGGCTGGCAATATTTGAAATCAGCACCCCAAATTAAGCCTATATGCCAAATTTCAATACCGCAGTTCATATAAAACTCGAGAAAATGATTGCAATAATATATCATGGCGGCCATCTTGGATTTCAAGATGGCGGCCATTTTGCCGCCGGCCAAATGGTCAAATTGCTGGGGGCTGGCAATATTTGAAATCAGTGCCTAAAAATACCCCTATATGCCAAATTTCAGTGTCACACGTCATGTAAAACTCATAAAAATGACATTAAAGATTTCTCATGGCGGCCATCTTGGATTTCAAAATGGCGGCCGACCCGATGGTCAAATCACTTGGGGCCGGCAATATTTGAAATCAGCAACCCGAATTAAGCCTATATGCCAAATTTCAATACCGCAGTTCATATAAAACTCGAAAAAATGATTGCAATAATATATCATGGCGGCCATCTTGGATTTTAAGATGGCGGCCATTTTGCCGCCGGCCAAATGGTCAAATTGCTGGGGGCCGGCAATATTTGAAATCAGTGCCTCAAAATACCCCTATATGCCAAATTTCAGTGTCACATGCCATGTAAAACTCAAGAAAATGACATTTAATGATTTTTCATGGCGGCCATCTTGGATTTCAAAATGGCGGCCGACCCGCTGGTCAAATCGCTTGGGGCCGGCAATTTTTGAAATCAGCGCCCAAAAATACCTCTGTATGCCAATTTTTACACTTTCTGCCAGATCCGAGCATCTTGGCCATTTTTTGTCACATAACCGCTCCACTATTTTGGAGCCTGAAACAATCCTGAACACTTGATACGGTGGTGTATAAGATGCAGTCGTCCACAGTCGTACATTGTACTGAAGCTCTTCTACAATGTCGTTGATGTAGATCATAGTCATAGTTTATTCGTCTTGATCCATTCAGTGACACGTATGAATTCTGACTTTACAATTCTTTCTTTTTTTTTTTTTTTTTTTTAGATTTAGATTTTATTTCCGTTCAACAATTTTTTCAAAATATAATCAAAGTAACAATACATATTCAATATAATCGATAATACAGACAAATCAATGAAATTTCGTAACAAATGTTGAATATAAATTAAACAAAACTACAATTTGTTGCAGTAATATTATCAATGAAAAGAAACAAGAAATGAACGGAGGGGCTTGCCAAGAAAAGCAAAAGCTTGTAGAGAAGGCAAGCCCCTAAACTTAGTTTCAATACTAATTATAAACAAACTATATAACTATACAAAAATCGAGACGGACACAGAAGACAAACTTAAAACAAGTAATCCACAAATATCAAAATAAAACGAATAAGCGACAACAAAAATAAGAGAAAGTAATTCAAATAATAATAATTAAAGTGGTAACACAAAAAAAAAGTACTTACAAAATCATAATAGGGAGGGAAAAGTGGCAAAGGAAGTTTCAAGTTGGATTACGTTATCATGGGAAAAGAAAATGTTCGAATCGTCAGCAAACAATATAAATGTTAGTAAATTTGAACTTCTTAGGGTTAAGGTCATCTGCCACTTAAAAGCCCATTGACAAACAACGTCAAGATCCTTTCGGAGCCTGAAACAATCCTGAACACTTGATACGGTGGTGTATAAGATGCAGTCGTCCACAGTCGTACATTGTACTGAAGCTCTTCTACAATGTCGTTGATGTAGATTTAAAATAACAGTGGGCCTAATACAGTCCCTTGTGGGACCCTGGATATTACTGGGTGCCATTTTGTGGTTACCCCATTGATGATAACACGTTGTTGTCGCTGGGTCAAGAACATATTAATCCAGTTCAAAACTTTATTTCTAATGCCATAATGGTGTAATTTTTTGTGAGGCACGCAGTCAAAGGCTTTGGTGAAGTCCAAAATTGCAGCATCGATTTGTTGCGAGTTGTCAATTCCTTCCGACCAATCATTGACAACCTAAATCAACTGAGTGACACATGAATGTCCCTTCCGAAAACCATGTTGCAACGGGGTCAAGATTTTATGCTTATCAAGGTGTTTGCTGATCTGAGAGTGAAGTATATATGTTCCAAAAGCTTACACATTATTGATGTGAGGGAAACAGGACTTTAGTTTTCAGGATTTTCTCTAGACCCCTTCTTGAAGATTGATGTTATGTTTACTAATATTAATAAAGAGCCAGTCATCTGGGAGAATCCCTGTGTCCAGGTATTGTTGGAACAGTGATGTCAGAATTGGAGCTAATTCCTCTGCTGATTCTTTCAGAATCCTGGCAGTGATCTCGTCAGGACCAGCAGCTTTACTAGTGTCTAAGTTTTTGAGAAGCTTCGGAACACCTTGTCTAATCTTGATGTCATCCATAGCGGGGAATTTACTTAGCATGAATGGGATGCAGTCATCTTTTTCAATCGTAAAGACTGAGTTAAAATGATTAGCAAGTGCTACAGCCTTTTCAGAATCTGTAATTAAAAGTTTAGAGTCCTTTTTCAGAGTTGGTATGGATAAATTATCCAGTCTTTAAGAAGGGTCACTGATCTTATAATCCATATTGATCCATATTGATCAGTGAAAGCTAAAGGTTATTGTTTGCAGACATGTTCATCCTTAGGTGATATTCATAAAAGCAAAGCAAAGCAACAACAAAAAGATGAAGTTTTGGTGAAGGTTTTACAAAAAGAAAATAATTTTTCAAAAGGTAAGAGAATCATGGTGTTTGTGTTTAACACATTATGCACAATGCCCATGAATTCCTTTCTTTTCATGCTTCATAATGACTGAAAATATTTGTCTTATTGTGGGTTTCAAATGGTGTGTCTAACTGATGACATATTGAATGAAGTAAAATTATTTTCGATTTCTGAGAGTTTATATTACATGACACACCAGGGAGTTGCTGGCTTGTGGTGACACATGATTAAAGCTTTAAAAATCCAAAAACTCTGATTTCGTCTTTAAATGGATTTCTGCCAAAACTTGAGGTACAGTGTATGGTATGTTTCTTTTGTTGTACTGATTTTATTCAAACAAATCTCAAGGCAAGCTTCCTCTTTAATGTGGTATGTGTGTGTGTGTTTTTTCTCTCTATAATCTGAGAGTGATAGAAGTTTAATAGGTTCACCATCCCCAACAGGCCATGACCTTCTTCTGTCATCACTTGTACATACTGCCCCCTTCTCCTTTCAGTAGCATTCATTTTGTAGATTCATTCTTTCAATTGAGCAGATTTTACCTCTCAATGGTATTAGGGGATGGTATATGAAGTTTATACCATACCAAAAGAGAACTTTATTCACTGGCCTTTTTGATTGTTTTGGAAGTAGAATACTGTACCTGTCATAAAGGTCAGTATGGGAGCATCAAGGGGCCTGTTCCATAAAACTTTTTACTTGAGAAATCTCTGGTAAAAACTGAAAACTAAGGTAAGTCTGATTTCTGCCATTGACTTAACACAGGGCAAAAACTCCGGTAAAAACAACCCGAGTTTTCTCAGGTAAAAAGTTTTATGCAACGGGCCCAAGGTGTGGTAGTTCTTACTCTTGCCTTTCTGTCAAAGAGTCATGCATTTGTATTCCAGGCAAGAAATTTGTCTACATTGTGCTGCACTCGGCCCAGGTGTAGTGAATGGGTATATTGTCAGGAATGTTATTTTCTTGAAATGCTTGTACCTGTATGCTGGCAGGGCTGGGATAATAGCCGGGCTACTACTACTGCTGCTGCTGCTGCTGCTGCTGCCACTTCTACTTCTACTTCTACTGCTGCTACTACTACTACTACTACTATTACTAACAATAATAAAAAATACTACTACTACTACTACTACTACTACTACTACTACTACTACTACTACTTCTACTTCTACTTCTACTTCTACTGCTGCTACTACTACTACTGCTACTGCTACTTCTACTTCTACTTCTACTTCTACTGCTGCTACTACTACTACTACTACTACTACTACTACTATTACTAACAATAATAAAAAATACTACTACTACTACTACTACTACTACTACTACTACTACTACTACTTCTACTTCTACTTCTACTGCTGCTACTACTACTACTACTACTACTACTTCTACTTCTGCTGCTGCTGCTACTACTACTACAACTACTACTACTACTAAAAAATACTACTACTACTACTAATAATAAAAAATACTACTACTACTACTACTACTACTACTACTACTACTACTACTACTACTACTACTACTACTACTACTACTACTACTACTACCACTACTACTTCTACTTCTACTTCTACTGCTGCTGCTGCTGCTACTACTACTACTACTACTACTACTACTACTATTACTACTAACAATAATAAAAAATAATACTGCCAATCCAGGGGAGGGGGAGGGTCCGTACGTTCAGAAGCTCCAAGCAAAATATCAGTTATTGTTTTCTGGTGCTCACCATTATGATTTTGCTACATTGTATTACCAGTACTTACAGTTTACATGTACATTGGTCCCTATAGGAATTTCAGTCAGGGGCCCCTTTTTTATTTTTCCATGGCTCTCTGGGGCTTTTGGGGACAATTTCTTCCAGAACCCCTGTGTAATTTTTTCCCATGGGGTGCACCCAATAAAATTGCAACAACAAAAAGACAAGAATCTAAAATGTGTTGATTTGTGAGTGATGACTTTTTTGCTCATCCGGCCCGAAGGGCCAGATGAGCTTCATGCCGTAGCATGGCGTCCGCCATCTGTCATCCGTCCTCAATTTCAAAATGCTTCTTCTTCGTCATTTCAAGTCCGATTTTCAATTCTGATTGCTTTATATGATAGTACTAGGTGGGGGATTCAAAATTTCTACACAGAATTTCAAAACTCATTAAATATGCTAATTTATGCACATTCGAAATTCACAAACTTCTTTATTGTTAACCAATTTTGATTTTTTTGCTTCTATCTGGTAAAGCTTTATGAGGTCACCAAACTTCTACACAGAATTTTGAATTTTTGACTAGAACAATTTTTATGCTAGTAATTTATGTATATTTAAAAAAATCACATAAAATGCTTCTGCTTTATTTGTTGACCGATTTTGATTTTGTTCTTCCATCTGGGAGAGCTTCATGAGGTTCACCCAACTTGTACACAGAATTTTAAAATTTTGACTAGAAAATTATTAATGTATGCAAATTTTATTCATAATAAAAAAAAATGCTTCTACTTCTTTATTTGTGACCTGCCACCAAAAACCAACAATAAGTCGACCAAGATGAATATTGAGATTTTTATTGAGCTTGAAAATTCCCTTCCTAATCTTCAAAATGATATATTATATAAATTGACCAACAATAACCACTACAAGTACTTGATTGAATGCAGAGGAAATTCAGCAAGAGCTTAAAAAATAAGGAGAAAACAAGTTTTAAAGTTTGGGGTTCACTCGAGCATGAGATGTGCAGTGAAACTTCCAAGCAGTCCGAAAAAGTAGTGTCCAAGAAATTAGTGTATCTTTTCTTTTATTCAACTTCACGATTTCAAATTTTTACAGTATAAAGAAGAAGAATTGCTCTTTCGGATAAGCTATTTTTTAAATTTTGTTTTTTTTTAGACTAAATTACAATTTTGGCCATTTACAGAGAACCTTACCTGGCGACTTATTGGTGGTTTTGGGGTGGTAGGTCATATTTGTTGACCAATTTTGATTTTTTTTTCATCCATCTGGTAGGGTTACATGAGGGTCACCAAACTTCCACACAAACTTTTGAAATTTTGACTAGAAAATTATGCTAATTAATGCAAAATTTATTCATAAATCACAAAAAATACTTTTTCTCTTTCATTTGTTGATCAATTTCTTTTTTTTTTTACTTTATGAAAGCTCTAGGTGGGGATACTAAATTTCCACACAGAATTTTGAAACTCATTAAATATGCTAATTTATGCACATTTTTCAAAACTCACAAAAAATTATTCTTATTTATTTGTATCCCCCGAACAGAGTTCGGAGGATACTATGGATTTGGCCTCGTCGCGCCACGTCCGCCGCCGCCTCCGAGATTTCCTTGTGAGCGCTCTATCAGCTGCATTTCTTCTCCGATTATCTTCAAATTTGGCATGAAGGTTGAGTATGGTATAGCAAAGCCGCCTATCGATTTTAATGTGGGCGTAGACATCGTTGCCATGGTAACAAGAGTTTTTGTGGAAATAGCAGAGATGTCCTTGTGAGCGCTCTACCAGCTGCATTTCTTCTCCGATTATCTTCAAATTTGGCATGAAGGTTGAGTATGGTATAGCAAAGCCGCCTATCGATTTTAATGTGGGCGTAGACATCGTTGCCATGGTAACAAGAGTTTTTGTGGAAATAGCAGAGATGTCCTTGTGAGCGCTCTACCAGCTGCATTTCTTCACCGATCATCTTCAAATGTAGCATGAAGGTCCATTATGGTAAAGCGAAGCCGCCTATGGATTTTGGTGTGGGCGGAGACATCGTTGCCATGGTAACAATAGTTTTTGTGGAATAGCAGAGACGTCCTTGTGAGCGCTCTACCAGCTGCATTTCTTCTCCGAACATCTTCAAATGTGGCATGAAGGTCCATTATGGTAAAGCAAAGCCGCCTATTGATTTTAGTGTGGGTGGAGACATCGTTGCCATGGTAACGAGTTTTTGTGGAAATAGCAGAGATGTCCTTGTGAGCGCTCTACCAGCTGCCTTTCTTCTCCGATCATCTTCAAATGTGGCATGAAGGTCCATTATGGTAAAGTAAAGCCGCCTATTGATTTTAGTGTGGGCGGAGACATTGTTGCCATGGTAACGAGTTTTTGTGGAATAGCAGAGACGTCCTTGTGAGCGCTCTACCAGCTGCATTTCTTCTCCGAACATCTTCAAATGTGGCATGAAGGTCCATTATGGTAAAGCAAAGCCGCCTATTGATTTTAGTGTGGGCGGAGACATCGTTGCCATGGTAACGAGTTTTTGTGGAAATAGCAGAGATATCCTTGTGAGCGCTCTACCAGCTGCATTTCTTCTCTGATCATCTTCAAATGTGGCATGAAGGTCCATTATGGTAAAGCGAAGCTGCCTAATGATTTTGGAGTGGGTGGAGACATGGTTGCCATGGTAACCATATTTTTGTGGAAAATTTGGTAAAACCTGTAACTTCTGCTTTTTTTCCAGTTTGTCATAACAGTTGGCACACAGAAGCAATATTAGAAAGTGAAGCGAATCATTTTGGGTTGGGGGCCTAGGGTTAAGTTTACAAAATAGATTACTTTATGATTGTATTCCCCAACAGGTGATACTAGACAATACTTTAGGTTCTGCAGAGTCACGCTGCTACGTCATATTATTGTCATCAAATTTGGTACCCACAGGCAAAATGTGGGCAGGGTCATTGTCGCCATGACAATTGTATTATTTGTCAAATTTCTGTGTGTGCTCTATATATCGCAATGATGGATGACGCGGTGGGTTCGGGGGATACATATGCTCGGCCGCGCGACCCGCCGAGCATCTCTAGTTGACTGATTTTGATTTTTTTGTTCCATCTGAGAGCTACATGAGGTTCACCAAGGTTTTACACAGAATTTAGAAATTTTGACCAGAAAATTATTTAATGCTGATTTATACAAAATTTATTCATAAATCACAAAATATGCTTCTTCTTTGTCATTTCTTCCTCAATTTCAATTCTGTTTCCTCAAGTTATGTCACCAATGTAATTCACTACAGTGTCAACTGGGGCTGAATTTAAAAATTGTGTTAAATTTGTTGTGAAATGCCGGATGAGCTCCACATCATTGATGTGCTGGTTTTAGTTTGGGGGAACAAAATGCATCCCCTTTAGAAAAATGCTGGGTCTGCAGCTGACTATAGAACTAGTAAGCGCTAATGGACTATTGCTTCTAAGACTATTTCTAACTTTAGAATTTAGATCGCTCTTTCTTAATAATAATGGTATTTTATTTCAAGATTGGTTTGCAGTATAAGCTGAATTGTACAAATATTTTACTGATAAAATTGCAAGAAAAAAGCAATACTTAATGAGAAATAATAGGAGCAATATGAATGCAAAATATGACATCAGCAGAATATTTCAAATATTTATGGTTGATTACAAAAGTTTCTATTTTTGCTTTAATAGATTGAGAAAGAATTGGATTACAGATTGCCAAAGTTAACATTGAATTACTGTTAATTTTTGTGTGAAACATTTATTGATTGATTCTTTTAAGATTTGAATGTTTTTTATTTAGCTGAATTAGTTTCTTTATATACATTTATAAAAAACTTTATTTTTTTAAAGATGTAAATTAAAATACATAAGGTATAGAGATAAGGTAAAATAAGAAACTATTAGGAGAGACTAGATCTTGAATATCATGGAGAAAGGGAGTGAAAAAGGAAGAGAGGTAGAAAGCACGAGTGTGTGTGTGTGTGAGAGAGAGAGAGATAAATATCTCTATAATATTTATTTACAAATTGCATGTAAATCTCATTTTATGTCTTGAATTTTTGTTTGACAATAATAGCATAAGCTCCATGTATATGCTTGCATAATAATCATCACTAATTTTCCCAATTCAGTAAATTTGAAATGTTCTGACATTTTTGGATCGTTTTAATAAAAAGCAATGCTATGGTAAATTAGTTACAAGTGGAAACTTGAAATTATGTTAAAAATAAAATTATAATATATGTATATACATGTAAGTATATTTAAAGGTAAACAACATTTAAGAATGTTATCTTACAAATACATGCGTCTAGAATCTATTTTACATGCCAGCCATGATAAAGCGTTCTCCCTTCCCAGTATGTGTTCTGCCCGCCCACCCAATCACCAAATGTCCCAGCCACCGAGACCTGCAATTTAATTACATCTAGAAGTTTCATCGACACTGTTGTCTTTTAACTCCCTGAAATAATCAACTTGGTGAGGTAAAGAAATGATGAAATTTGTTTTTGTTTTTCCTCTTGTGCAGCCAGAGAAGTGGACCTGAGGACAGGGGCTTTGCTGCAGGACAAAGTGACTGATTGAAATGAAGTGAACCCCTGAAACCTGGAGCAGCTAAAAGCAGAACACACAGAAACACACACACACATGCACCAGAGTCCTGCATGCTAAATGCAGCATTTTTCTGTGAGTCTACATCTGAGTGTGCATTTCTCCACCAAAAGGCAGTGCTGTGGTATAGCACGAGCTATACACTGACACACACACACGCACACACATGCATCATATTATACATGACTTTCATCAGCGCTACCCTTCTGAAGATAGCAAATGAGCTTCGCTGATGAATTATGTGAATGCTGGAGAAGGGTAAAAAAAGAGAAAATAGCAGTGGTATATTGCATGGTGGATGGGACTGTATTGGTGGAGGCAGCTACACAGCAGCTAGCTAGCATCGTAGAAAGGCTAACACTTGGCATTTGGGAGACATACGGTGAAGCACTGACGGTAAAAGGGATGTCTGAGAATCCTACGCGTTGACGGCATTACAAATTGATCGCAGCTTCTGCTCTCTGTCTCTCTGCCTTTCTCAGACTCCTGCCCTGCCTCTGCGTGTGTTTGTGCGAAACTCTGGACATATCTCATCTCGTTTTGGTGGAACCAGCAATAGACGATTGTGTGTGACTTGAATGTAGGGCAAATCTACACTCCCTTCAGGAATTGAGGTTTACCTACCCTCTGAAACACATTCATCCTCCAAATACAGTTTTCTTGGATATATAGAGTGGATTTCTCCCGCTGAAGTATTGGTTACACCTGCAACTATTACAGGATTTTAAGCTTTAAATTTACCCGTTCAAGATAAAACCACAAACCCTGTTTTCTCTTCCCATTGCTGATATTAAGTTGAGCTCCAGGAAAGAGAAGGAGGAACAGAAGGAGATAGGCAGAACCCTTTATCTCTGCAGTATTTTATCTATGACTTTTCATGTTGATCTTGGAGCTGATGTATGACTTTGTTACTGGGACAGCGTAGCTAGCCCACCATGGCTAAGCAATATGTATTTCAGTGGCAAGTCTGTGTTCCAGAACCCCTTAAAAATGGGGCGATGTTCGACAGATACGAAGATGGGGTAAGTACTCTCAAATGTTACACCATTTTATAGCAGAAAGACATGTTTCATATGTTTTCAGACTTGTCATTTAGCAGTACAGTTTACAGAATTAAAGAGAAAATCATTTATATCAGATATTCAGATTAGGTGCCAGGAGTATGAATTATGGAAGTGTATTGTAAACATCAATTTCATAGTTAGATTTCATGCACAGTGGTGACATATTATGCAGGTACTGTATGTGAGCATTTTTGAAGGTCAGGTCTACCCCAGAAAAAAATGATTTGAATAACTACAGAAAAAACAAGCATAATGCTGAAAATTTCATCAAAATTTGATGTAAAATAAGAAAGTTACCGGTATGACATTTTAAAGTTTGGCTTAATTTTTAGTTGTACATGTATGCACATCTCGGTGACATGCAAATGATAAATTCAATGATGTTCCTCACTATTACTTTTTTTTTTCATTGTTTGAATTAAACAATATTTCATATTTTACAGATTTGACAATAAGGGCCAACATGACTGAACTGTAAAATGTTAAAACGATGGTAATTCCACATGTTCAGGGAGGCATAAAACTTTTTTTCAAAAGACAATGAGGCGAAAGTTAGAATATTTCATATAATAAAACACAATCTAGAAATAGTGAGTGATGTCATCAGTCCCCTCATTTGCATAAGACCAGGATGTGCCTATAACTGTTTAGTGAAATTGAACAAAACTTTCTTATTTTACGTCTGATTTTGGTGAAATTTCAGTGTTATGTTTGTTTGATTTTTCTCTTTTTATTCAAATCAACTTTTTGTTGGGGTGGACTTGTCCTTTAAAATATGTGTGTAATTGAAAAAAAAATGTGTTCATGGTAATAATGTGGACACACAAAAAATTAAAATACCGGTACACAATAGAACAGCATGAATATATTCTTACTTGAATTAATGCTTAAATGTTGTAGGGTAATTATGCACATTTTATGAACCATCTAATTTGAATGGAATGAAATAAAAAAATATCTTGAATTACTTGTAGTACAATCAGAAAATAAGTTAGGACATCCCTTAGTACGGCAAACGAAAATGCTCTTCAATTATTAAAGTGATGGATTGAAAGTACTGCACAGGCCAAATGCTATTGCTGTATGTACTGTGCATGCTTTAGGAAAATGATTGATATGTCAGTCTATCAATAAATAAATATGAATAAATAAATAAATCATTAAAAATTCTTTAAAAATAGTTAAAGAAAATTATTGTCATTATTCTGCTTGAAATGTATTGCAAAAGTGAATTGGACAGTATGCTTTAAAAAAGTGTTAGCTAGACCCATTGGTGGTCGCTATTTCACGGCATTACAAAAGTTTTCTTCAGGCCGAGTTAGTGGTCTTAAAAGCCCAAAGTGAAGGAACATCATTGTAATGAAAATCTGACATTAGCAAAAATTTGAAAATGAACTAATATTTATCAAAATATAAGAGAGTTTAATGTAAAATATGCAATCAAAATAAGATTAAACTTAAAGATGGACATGAACACAAGTGCAATTCCTCTTTGCAAGGATTTAGTTTTAAATTACTTTTCATTTGAAATTAGTGATGGATGGAAGCAGTGTTTTTCATGATGAGTGGTGGTCAAAAATCTTCTGTGCTGGTTGGGCGAGACCATTCAAGATATAAATTCATAGTCATGTCATAAAGTATAATGAGGAATTAATCAATTTTAGAGCACCATACACTTAAAGTCATTGTTCAGAATTGGAAGAATTGTGATTTGGATATATTCAAGTGTACACATGTATGCATGTATGTGTACTTTTTCAGCTCAATGGAAATGAATGCCTATTGATGTTAGATCCTACATGTACATTGTAAAATTCAAACATCTGTTACATTTGTTTGATGACAATTGGTTAAGAAACTAAAATAGGTGAAATATAAATATTGAGACTTGTGCTTGGGTATACATGTACATACAAAGAGTCACTCATGTGCATAACTAATAAGGCCCGCAATAAGGTTTCTGTTCGTGTGACGATATGCATGTCCTTGTGTAGATTCTATACAGGGAGATTCTTGTCTACATATTGGCCTACATCAACACTCAGCATGAAGGAGTGCATTTTTGGTTGGGTTCACTATGAACACAACTGTACATGTACATGTACATTGTAATCTCTATTTAATCAATTTTATGCCAAAGCTTCTACTGCAATACTCATCAAGAAATATAACCCTTAAGATTTTTTATTGTATTTTTTCCATTATTCCTCATTCCTCAAGCTATTAAAGATTTCTTTGCTTTTGTGATACAGATGATAGAACAAGCTTTCTCCAGAATGCATGCACTGTCTATACATGAAATGCATAGTTCTCTCACTATTAACATTCCCTGCTAGAAAAATATCTTGGAATCCATAGGGTATATGTGCACTTGTATTGCCTTGACCTCTGAAGGCTTATACGACACATGTTTTCAAGGTTTCATTTTTCATAATTTATAACCAGGTAAATTTGAGTAGACACATATAACTCAGCAGGCGGCAGTAGAGAGAAACAGAGAATAAATTTATCCTGAAACTCGTGAAAATGACACCCTCTGGTGTACATTGAACTATGGAGGGGGGGGGGGGTAGTCAAGTAGAGTCATATTTGTCAGTAATAGTTTGAATATTTGATAAAATATCAAAGAATTGTAAACCAAAAGAGATTTGGTGCCCATAAGGGGAAATTAAGATGAAATTTTCACATTCTATCTGTCACATTTTTTGTTGTCTCCTTGGTATCAAAGGCAGAACAAAGCAGTTTATTTTCCTTCTAACCAATGAACTTGGCAGATCTGTTTATTCCTTTCAAAACTATTTAAGCTTAGAACAGATAACAAAAACATGATTACTGTGGACTTCAATCTGACATTTTTGGATATCAGCAATTCACGCATAGTCTAATATTGAATAATTCAGTATGAAGGATTCAAGCAGGTAGAAAGGTGGATCTTTTAGTCCCAGTGACCTTTAAGAGTCCGCTCTTCCATATATATTGACATCAACAAACAATACACTGGATCCTTATTCTTTGGGACAATCCAGATTCTTACAGAATGTGTTAATTATCTGCTTTAAAAGGACAAGTCCACCCTAATAAAAAGTTGTTTGAAAAAAGAAAAGAAAAATCCAACAATCATAGCACTGAAAATTTCATAAAAATCAGATGTATTTAAGAAAGTTATGACATTTTGAAGTTTCAGTTAATTTCACAAAAACAGTTACATGCACATCCTTGTCAGTATGCAAATGAGGGGACTGATGACATCATCCACTCACTATTTCTTTTGTATTTTATTATATGATATATGAAATATTCTATTTTTTCCGCTTTCTCTGTGAAACAGAGTTTTCTTTCTCTCTGAATATGTGGAATTACCATTGTTTTAACAATTTATTTATGGTTCAGTCAAGTTGGTGCTTATTGTCAAATATCTGTAAAAATTGAAATATTGTATAATTCAAACAATAAAAAACAAAAGAAATAGTGAGAGACATCTTCGATTCTCTCATTTGCATGTCACTGAGTTGTGCATATAACTGTTTTGTGAAAAATAAGCGAAACTTTAAAATGTCATAACTTTCTTATTTTAAATCAGATTTTGATGAAATTTTCAGTGCTATTCTTGTTTGATTTTTCTCTACTTATATATATCAACATTTTTCTGGGATGGACTTGACCTTTAAAGACATGGCACATATTTTGTTTTATGATTTGAACTCAAAATCAAAAGGTGACAAAAGATATATGATCCCGCAGGTGTATGTATGAATCCCTTGGACACATTGATTGTTCATCCTATCAAGGACTATCGTTTGTCATGTTGCCGACTCAATAGCCCTCAAGTTGTATAAAAAGTGTGTCAAGAACCGCTGTAGGAGTTAAAGCCCTGTTCTTTATCGGCCATGTTATAAATAGTTCCTTACTAAGTGAGGCAGAATGGTGTCTGTATCCGGCCAACCACTCACTCGCCTACAAAATCCTATTGTTTACGCACTTCCTCAGTGTGGTTTTCCTCATGAAAGAAGCAGAATTAGAGCCAATAATTCCTGTTTTCAAACGCCAAATGATCAATACTATTATCCTCTTTTCTGGTGCAAAGTTGAGGTAATTGATTGTAGCCCATTTTTTTTTAACAAGGCTAGAGTAGAGCAAGTCCCAGCTATTAAAAAGGCAGCTACATGTACAGTGTATCTGTTATATGAGTTGTAAAGTACATGTACATAAATTTATTCCATTCAAATGGTATCTAAGGAATAATGAAATATATCGTACATGTATTTTACACTAAACATACCTGCAAAAAATGATTAAAGGAGAAAGAAACTCTTGGAGCAAGTTAGCTTTTGTGAAAGCAGAAAAATCAAAGAATAAGATCAACAAAAGTTTGAGTAAAATAGGACAAGCAATAGAAGAGTTATGAGCATTTGAATGTCGAGATCACTAAAGCTATGGAGATCCTCCCATTGGCAATGCGACCAAAATCTATGATGTCACAGATGAACAACTCTCCCCTTTTGGACACTGAAAATATACCTCAAAACATCTCTTTTTGCTCATTCTAATCATATGACAAATGATTCATCAATGATATAATGTTGTGAAACCCCTGTACCTGTCCTCTCATAAAGAGAACACCTCACCTTGTGACAGACTCTATAAAAGTGAGAATATAAGTGAAATAAGTACTAAAGTAATGAGGGAGTTGTACGTGTGTGACATCACAGATCTTGGTCGCATTGCCAATGGGAGGAACTACATGGCATTAGTGATCTCGATATTCAAATGCTCATAACTTTCGTATTATTCATTCAATCTTCCTCAAACTTTCAACAATATGTTTCTTTGATTTTTCTCTTTGATATGGATTCAGCTGGTTTCAAGGGTTTCATTCTCCTTTAATGCTATCAAAGTATATTGTCTCAATCATTTTATGATTTGTTTATAAAGGCTCTTATCTGAATTATGCTGTTATTTTTTCCATTGAGTGGACATGAAAGATGACTATTCATTCATGATTTGAAACAGAGATACTTTTATTCAAATAGGAATTGGCTGATGGAAAAAAAATGGTTCAAAAATCAAAATGTACATAGTACACTTTGCATTAGTTCAAAAAATATATCTCGCCATCCATTATACTTCTCGCCTGCACAGCAGAAGCGAGATAGACGCCACTTTTTCCAAGCAATGATGGCGGTGTGGTGTCATTATTAAAATCTTAACCTCAGGTTTAAGTTTGTGAATAACTTTAATAAAAGTATTGTATTTCATGAAACATAGACAGAGGGTATACATGTACATGTTGCTGAGCATTTGACATAAGTTGCAGGTCATTTGAGGTCAGTGAGATTTGGCCATGTTGTTGTACAGTGTACATGTATAAAAAAAAAACAAAAAAAAAATAGGTACCGTAGTCATGAAAGCCAGCATTTGTGGCTCAAATCTTGTTAGGCGAGTGTGTCTTTGTATTCTCTTTCTAAGTTTCTATGTTCTATGATTATTCTCAATCCTGCCATTGATGAAATATTACGATACAACCAGAAAAGCGTCAGACACAGTGCCCACATTGACCCAAATAACAGGACTGTAGGGAGAAGAGCCATCAAGGAAATGAACTATCCAATTCCACAAAGTGGGAAAAACAGACTTTAACTCTGACGATGATTATGATGATGAAACAATCTTTCATTCCTATGCAAATTCCCCTTTTCTCCCATGAATTGAAAGGATGGAACATGCATCATTATGGAAATTCTTTTTGTATTAAAGTATCTACACGTTTTTCCAATGAAGATGCCTTCAGGTTTAATATCTAGTTGTAGAAAATAAAATATCACACATGTTTAGGGATTGCAGGCTTTAGAATTGTAGGTGCGGAATGTCCATGTATTGTTAAATATTTTTTTAAATTTTTATCAAAGGGAGATATCTGTCTATTACTTTGTAATCTCTACCTAGGTACGCTGACAATTAAAGACATAAAATTTAGGGTACCGCACCAGCTATTTCAAGTCAGCGACCTATTTATCTGTGCTGTATACTGAAGCAAGGGAACCTGTTATGAATAAGTAGACAATAGTGTGAGTGCCATTGCATTGTAGCCAGTCACTGATGTCAGCAGCATGTGTATCAATTGATTATTATTCAGTTGATTGAATGAAGGACAATTCTGACGAAAAGATCACCCCTGATCTCAAAAGTATTATTGTAAAGAAGTCATTGAAGAGTGCCGAGGTAAATAATGGAGATGACATGGTTGGAATGATAATAGACAGCTGTATTATGTGCAGACCTGTGGTCATCCCTCCTTTAAGGGGCTTTCACAATTGCTCGTGCGATCGTTTGCGATCATTTGGTCACAATGTATGTTGCACAGAATCGCAACGGTTGTAAGCAGTATCACCACCGATTGTGAAAGGGGCTGTAGGCCTGAATGTTTTGAAGCAAAGTCTTTTCTGTTTTATTTGTTATCGTTTTCAGTATCCAATTCCCCCACAATTTCTTTAAGAATAGGACTGTGGTACAAGGTTAAATGTGTTGAATAGTCTTGAAAGGACTTCTAAAACCTTCTGGCCTATGTATATGTGCATGTATAGGGGGGGGGGGGCACTTCCATTGACGAGTGGATACTATGCGTGACCAAACAAATATATGTAAAAAGGATCTCTTTTTTAAGATAGGGCACGTTACGTACGTAACGTAATAAGGTTGTCAAAACTCTAAAAGAGTTAATTAACTTTGGCCATGTTGGGGGTATTTTTGAATTACCATCATATCCGTGTAAGTGTATTGGTCTAGTTCATAAAACGTGGACATAAGAGTATTAAACCAAGTATCAATGAACATCTTGTGCGATTTTCAGTTCACATGACCAAGGTCAAAGGTCAATGGACTTTGGCCATGTTGGGGGTATTTGTTGAATTACCATCATAACTCTGTAAGTATATTGGTCTAGTTCATAAAACTAGGACATAAGAGTCATCAAGTATCACTGAACATCTCATGCGAGTTTCAGGTCACATAACGAAAGTCAAAGGTCATTTAAGGTCATTGAACTTTGGCCATTTTAGAGGTAATTATTAGATTGCTGTCATAACTTTCAAAGCCTATAGATATAGTGTATAAAATGTGGATATACATGTAGGGGTAATCAAGTATCACTGACAAGTTTTAGGTCACATGATTAAGGTCAAATATCAATGAACGTAGTATTGTATCATTATATGAATGTTTTTTTGTGAATAATTATTTTATAGTAGTTTTCAAAGCCAGCACTGCTGCCATATTGAATCGCGTGATGCAGGTGAGACCGCTAGAGGCATTCCACTTGTTAAGGAAAATTTAAACTTTTTTCAAACCTGTACATTTCATATCAATTGGCATTTTGTTATATCATGAACATTAATTTAGTTATCACATTTCTTCAGATCTACATCTCAGCTAACTTTTAATAATGGTGTGCAATAAGCTGGCTTTTTTGTAGCTCTCAGTTGGAGATTACCAGTATTTTACAAGCCAAAGTCATTTGGGTTTCAATTTGGAAATGGTGTATAAACTAGTACTTGGCGAACTAGCCTGCTTATTTGCAGATGAAGATGCGCTTTTGTGTTAATAGCTCCAAATAAAAATTGATGATACCAGTCTACAATGTATATACATGTATGCTCCTGGCAACTAGGACCTTAAAGCTCCCAATGTGGTATTTGATGCAAAAGTTTTAATTGCCCAACTTTGCTAAGGCCAGGAAACATGATTTTGAAAATAAATTGGACGTTGCACCCTAAAGATAAAAGCAGAAAAAAAATATGTGAAGGTTAAGATGAAAATTCATTTTTATTTTTTTAATGTACAATGTCATATGCCAGCAGTTGCCCCTCATATCTCGTAGTGTGTTATCTACCAATTGTTTATTTTAATGGTTCATTATGAATAATTTTTTTTCATTTCAATTGAAGGGGGTGTGATAGGATGTGTCTGATGATATTATGAATGTATAACATTTTCATTTCATAAGAAAATTACATTTTATGGAATATACATATGGGGGAAGCTGCTTGTTTTGTGGTGTCCTATCAAAACTTGAAAATTCATAAATCTCTGGCTCTGTTATTCTTTACAGTTTTTTGCCAAACCTACATTTACACTAATGCATTTCAATTGTTGTTTTTTGATTTATCAAAGTCAATTTTACAAATTCTTTGTCAGTGTGAACCCCCCTTTAAGGACTTTATTTCTTCAGTAGGCCTGATTGGGTTGTTTCAACAATTTCAAGCTAATGATGAGACTGTTATTGCTTTAGCTCTAAAACAAAACCCCACTATATTGTACTTGCTTGGCATACCCAGGGTAGTAAATATTTCAAAAGTGATGAAATGTTGATGAAGATTTTGGAGAGAGAGACTACATACATACTCATCCAACTAGAGTTTATCCCAGCAGGTGCAAAAAAAAGACTGTTCTCACTTCTCATTACTAACCTAAAAAGTACATGTAGTTTGCTGGAAACCGATTCAGGAAACCAGTTTGGAAGATCGCGTTCCCATTTTTACACCTGAAAGTGGTTTTCAAAACGGCTTCACCGAAAGCGATCTTGTTGATATGGGTACGCTCTCAGTTTCGCGCGAAATTCAAAACCGCAGCGTACATGTAGGCATTCTCCTCACGCCACGGTGCGAAGATCGCAGGAAAGCTCAATGACTTATCGCTCATTTTACATCATAATCATGTTTAACGAAGCTCCTTGATCAATTTACATGTGGAGTACTTCAGAACTCATTAGCTACACAGTTTGGAGCTGTTTACTTATAGATGAAGTAATTGACATTCTCTCATGATGGAAAGTTCATTTTGCTCTTGGCAGTTGATGGTAATGTGAACCGCACAAATTGAATTAGATATATTCCAAATGCATCAGTTAAAGATTCATTTAATATTCGTACATGTACAATGTAAGCAATTTGTTCGAGTTTCTTTTCTTAGTTTTGTGTTTGTTAATGATATTTTTTTCCTGAGATCAAGTTATTATTCCATACATTGTAATTGTAGCTCTTATGAAAAAAAGGCTGAGTGGGTTTAATATTGAAAAACAAAATCATGTATTTCAGGGTCCCATAGAAATTATCTTTACTCTTTTGTTGTTTTTTATAATAAACTTTAGAAATATAAAAAGGAGACAAACAAAAAATTTGAGTAAAATGAGTGTATGCGGAGGCTCATATATTATGCAGAAATTTGTTGTTTCTTACAGTTGCTGTAATTATTGTTAAAGTTTGAAAATATTTATTAAAAAATCAGGTCAAATACATTTAAGTTGTGAAAACCAATTATTGATAAGATAAAATGAAGATAGTATTTTTCAAGAACATTTGAATATTCAATTTGCATTTTGCATTGTATTATTTGGTTTTTCTAAAAATTGTAGTTCAAAATAAAGAGTAAATGTTGTCCCCAGTATAACCCTTTGAACCCTGAATTATTTTGGGCAATCATTACCCATATCGTGAATTATTTGCACATATCGACCACATCACCTTCATAAACTCCCATGATTCGAGTACCAGTGGCATAATTTTCCCTGCTAGTCTACATGGTAGCCCAACCCGGCTTAAGCTGTTAAGCTTTTTTTAGACCTAGTCTACAGGTCTTTTCATCTTTAGTGTCTGTTTTAGGCTCAAAATCACTGCTTTGACTGAAGTAAGATTTTATCCATACTCCATAGCTTACCCATACTAGTCATGACTCGTTGCGTATTATGCAGTGTATTACCACATATCACTCCTCCGCAGTGGAGTACATTTTATTCTAAAACCTTCCAAAATGAATACCAATCTTGACTGAAATTATTGGCTGATATTCCTACACGTACACTGTACTTGAAAGATGACGTTATGTTTAAAAGATCACCTGACATTTCGAATCCATTTTTTATGTCATATGGCTTCAGGACGGTATTCCTTCCTATTGGCTATTTGCAAATTCACTACGAGGCCGGTTCTGGATCAAAAGGTTAAAGATGGAATACATTGTATATACATGTATGATTAATGTGTGTCAGTTACCAACATACATGTAATATATTGCATGATACTATTAAGTTACATGTGAGTATTGAGAGTATAAATTGGAAATATACTGCAACAAGCTCTAGCTGTAGTCTTGCTTTTATCATCAACATCACTAAATTATGAGCATGTTGGGGGAACCAAGACTGTGTGTGACCTTTTACCAATGCCCTAGGCATGCATGAAACAACCCTGGTTGCATATTTTAGGCAGTCTGTATATGCACATGCCAACTTCATTTTCTTTTTTACATGCCTTGATTGTTTATTATTTGAATGCCAAATGTTTGAGATTACGTGGTAAGTGTGTTTTCAAAGCCAAGACATTCTGTTACACAATTTTAATGAATCTTAGATTTGGCATTTGGATTGTAACCTCACAGGGTTGTTTGATATTTCAATAAGGCTTAATTTACAATACATTAATGGAAATGGCATTATTGATGTTCAATTACTATGCATGGGAATTTCATGTATTGTAAATAGGATTTGGTTTTGTTTTGTTTTTATTTCTTTTTCTGTTGTAGGGGACTTAAAGGGAAATGAAACCTTTGGAACAAGTAGGCTTGTGTCGAAACAGAAAAATCAAAGAATAAGAACAAAGAAAGTTTGAGAAAAATCGGACAAACAATGAGAAAGTTATGAGCATTTGAATATTGCAATCACTAATGCTATGGAGATCCTCCCATTGGCAATGCGACAAGGATGTGTGATGTCACATGTGAACAACTTTCCCTTTGATGGACTATAAAATACCCTCAAAATGTCTCTTTTTGCTTTTTTTATGGTGATACAAACTCTTTATCCATGATGTATTCTTTAAAAATATGTATTACGTGCCCTCCTATATAAAAAGAATACATGATCTACTGATAGATGTGATAAAAGAGGCAATTCAAGTGAAATATATACTAAAGTAATAGGGAGAGTTGTTCACAAGTGACATCACGCATCTTTGTCGCATTGCCAATTTGAGGATCTCCATAGCATTAGTGATCGCAATATTCAAATGCTCATAACTTTCTCATTATTTGTCCGATTTTTCTCAAACTTTCGTTGATCTGTTTCTTTGATTTTTCTGTTTTCACACAAGCTATCTTATTTCAAAGGTTTTATTCTCCTTTAAAAAGAATTGAAGATAAAACAGGTGATTTACCTCTGTGTACATGTAGATCCTGATCAATAAATTCATGTATGCACGCAGTTGTGGTTTCATTTATTTATTGATTCCTAGATCTATTAAATGATCTATCAGTTTATTTAATTATTATTTCATTCGTTTATCCAGTCATTTATTTGTTCATTCATTCATCTGTTCATTCCTCCATTCGTTCATTCATCTGTCCATCCATCTATACATCCAGGCGGTCGGACGGTGTTTCAGTCAGTCATGTACTCATTGCACAAAACATACAAAAATTACTGAAGAATGCTTCAAATTTGTTTATGTGTTTTTTTTTCTTGGGGGGGGGGGTGTGTTTAATTTGATCAATTAGGAAATACTTTAATACCTGTAGATGGTTTGATTATCAAATTCAAACTTTGTATACTATCTTTAGAAGATATGGACTTGTTTAATACAATGCAGTCTTTTTTTCTGACAGATGTTTTGAACATCAATTCCAACTATTACTTGCATGTAATATTACCTGAACATCAATTCCAACTATTACTTGCATGTAATATTTCCTGAACATCAATTCCAACTATTACTTGCATGTAATATTTGATGAGAAGGTGCATATAAATTCTTTCCTTTCCCTAATAATGCATACATGTACAGAGTAGACTAGTCTTGACTTCATAATTTCTGCTTTCATACATGTAAGTAGTTGGTTTTGGCCTTGCTCCCATCTGGTTATTAGTGCAGTTACATGAAATGAAAATATTTTTTCTTCAAACTTTTGCTGAATTCTTTATGGTGAAGCAATACAATCTTGAAGAATCAATCCAATTTGTAGATATACATGTACTGTACATGCATATATATATATATATATTTAAAGAGAAGTTGATGAATTTAAAAGCATTACCATGCATTTTCTACACTTAATACATGTACTTGTCACTAATTGAGTGGAAATCATGCCGTGTACTAGAGTTTCAAGTTTGGTATTTGTCTCGCCTGCATACATGTAGCAGATCACGACTAAAGGCGCCGCTTTTTCGACGGCGGCATTGCCGAGATTGAAATCTTGGCCAAGGTTAAGTTTTTGAAATGTCATCATAACTGAAAAAGTACATGTTTGTGGACCTAGTTCATGAAACTTGGACGTAAGGGTAATCAACTATCACTGATCATCTTGCACGAGTCTCAGGTCACATGGCTCTGGTCAAAGGTCACCTAGGGTCAAAGAACTTTGATCATGTTGGGGGTATTTTTCAAAATTCCTTCATAAATTTGAAAGATTTTAGATCTAGTTCATGAAATTTTGACATATATGTAATAGTAATCAAGTATCACTGATCATCTTATCCTTGTTTCATCTAACATGATTAAGGTCAAATGTCATAGAATCAATGAAATTTGACCAAATTGGGGTATCAACATCAAAATCTTAATAACCAAGTTTAAGTTTTTTGAAATGTCATCATAACTTTAAAAGTATATGGATCTATTTCATAAGACTTGGACAATGTATGTACAATGTAAGAGAAATCAAGTATATCAGTAATTACTGACCATTTTGCACAAGTTTCAGGTCACATAGTCAAGGTCAAAGGTCATTTAGGGTCAATGAATGTTGTATTTTATATGTGAATGGTGTTTTTTGTGAATACTTATTCATCTAACTTGTTTTCCAAGTTAGCACTTTTATTGAATTGCGTAACACAGACCTGAGACTGCCAGAGGCATTCCACTTCTTATAAATTCACAATTTATAGATACTATGCTTTCATAAAGTTTAGCAGGGAAATCCCTGTTTATTCTATAGCTTGTTAAATTAGAGTTAGCTTTATATTAATACACATGTAGAACAGCATTTATTATAAAGTAATTGGTATTCATTTCATGTTATAAGACATAATCCATCGATCGGAAAAATCTCTTTGAATACTCACTGAATCCAATTTACATTTTAAATAATCATTTATGGAATAAATATGGAAATGATAATAAAGACCCTACTCTTTTTCGAACCTCTTTTGGCATTACATATCCGCATAAAACCATTCTCCATGAAAAATTTGATTGGATTGATTTTCATCCATGCCTATCCTTCAGCTTTACTCAAATCACAAGAAAAATTGTGTGTGGTGTGTGCCGGGGGGGGGGGGGGGTGGGAGGGTTGGGGCTGTTGGAGTAAAGCGATTTGGTAAATGCCACTGAGCATGATGAGAAAAACTTGTGCACGATTGCTTAATACGGGAGCAGTAATAGGGTGTGAATGATAGCCTCGCAGCGAATAGGAGATATAGCGTGACATATTCACAAGTAAACATTGTCACTCACTGCTCTGACACCTCTATTATACCAAACATGTTTGACATGAATACTTTGAAGTAGATTCACTATCTCGGATAGTGGTTTCCTAGAAATCTTTGTAATAAAAATCTGGTATTGATATATTCGCAAGGAAGAGGGATAAAGCAAGGAATGGGTATACTTGACATGTCAAGAATATATGCAGCTCTGCTCTAGTGCTCTACGTGTATTTGTGCATCGTACATGTATGCCAATGTAAAATTGCATTCAAGGTTCTCACTAGAAATTTATGTAGGCTAGTCTTGAACCTTGAAGAGTAAATCCCTTTCAGCAGCTTCAAAGCTATCCCGGAATGAAAACATTGTTATCGTATTGTTATTGTTGTTCAGAATAGGCAAACTAGTCAGTTTTGAATATTGTTGCCTTGCTAAATTGCTTTTCTTTTCACAAACTTTTTTAGTTGTTTTAAATAAAATTATCAATAGTTCCATAAAAATGTTCTCTTTAGTATATTTGCTGTGTGTGACCGATGTTCCAAAAACACCTGAAAACATAGTTTGAAAGATTCTTAGCATTGTCATCATTCAAAGACTAGTCAATTTTAATGTACATGTACACTGTAGGCAAGAATATGTCTCCTGTATTTTAACATCTAACTTAGATTATAAAGCACACAGATCTATGCTATTCCTGGTTTACTGTATACTGAGAGTTATACTTACCCTGCACTGTAAAGTCACATCAGGGCCCTGTCTTACAAAGAGTTGCGATCGATCCATCCGATCATCTTAAATTATATGGAAATCCAACAATGTCATTGGTTTTCTTCTTGAAATCTGCATGATGTCCTTTCTAAACAAAGAGAAGCACACTGAATTTTCAAGAAAACAATGAATGTATGATTATACATCACATTCAGAAAATATTTTGAACAAACACACATTTAGATGTTGACTTTGCTGACTTTCCATAGTTGTGGTTGATCGGATCAATCGTAACTGTTTGTAAGACGGGGCCCTGATACTTTAATGCCTAGAAATGTAATACCTAAATTAGACAGTCTGGCCATGGTATGTTTAGCTGTGAGAGAGTGAGCATTGAACATTCAAGATGGATATTTCATTCCTGGTGGGTATTTTCAAAGCTTATTGTAAAGTTACAAGCAATTTTATGCAGGACTGGAACATGTTCATAGGTGCTATGTCAGTAAGGGTCACCAGTTGTGCATTAAGACATTTGTAACTTGTGAACAGCTTTATGAAACACCCACCAGGTGAGTGTTTCATGAAAGTTGTCAGCACTGACTACATTGTCAGTGCTGACAATTAGTTAAATCCTTGCTTTTGATTGGCTAAGAAGCACTGGTCTCTGACTGTTACTATAGTAACTGTCAGAGAAAGACAGATTGTCAGTGCTGACAACTTTCACGAAACGGTCCACAGCTACTGAAGGAAGTAAAAGGAGTGATGAGCTGATCATACATATACACCAGAAGTGAGAATGACCAATAGAGATTTTCTCAAGAAAGATATGCAGAGTTGATTTTAAAACGTAATCGATGACAAGAGGTTCATTTAGGAAAGAGATACTCTCGCTGTTCATTTTGTTACCTGCGGGCTAGAGTTGATTCAAGTGTCTTATTGGTGTTACAATCAAGAGATGAGTGGGTTTCATAGTTTCATTTGATGTCGGTCTTGAATAATTTTTTTTTTCACTGAGGATAGGCCCCAGTAGGGTCATTTCAACAGCCCACTTTGGAAAACTTTTTGAAAGATGAACTATCATTGGTGTTAAGTTGTAATCTGCATCCTGAATGGATGAAAATAGAGTTGAGAAAAAGTTTATTGCACATGAAGATGACGGCTGTGCTTGTATTGTACATTTAAATACATTGTAGACAATTATAGGTTTTTTAAAAATCAAGTGTAATGGAAGTTTTGTAGATGATTAAAAGAATGCAAATTGATTGAGTGAAAGCTACTTGTAGTCAAACTTGTGTATTGACTGATTATCACTGATTACAAACTGAAGACAAAAGCCTACTCAGTCTAGACTATAGTCATAAAATTTCTGACTAATCAATAGTCAAGCATGTTGAAGAATCACTCACCTGGGAAGAAAAACCGTCTTTAATAGCTACTCTGTCTTTGTTCAATGCATGTTCTCTCTCCATTTCCCCTCCCTTAGTGCCTTATTCATTTAAATTTGAGGCTCAAATTTCTATAATCCTGATTCCTGAGTCAACTAAAAAGATGTTGGACATCGATAGTGATTTCAAGAGTTGAATAAATTATTGTTGTTTAATCATTTTAGGTTAATTGCATATTTTTGACAATATAATTCCCTCTATTTTTTTTTTTTGGGGGGGGGGTGAAGTATGTAAAGAACTTGCGCATACTAATACTTCAAATTGTCTTCTAGATTAATAAATGAATATGGTTAGAATGATTTTTCATTGTCATGTCTAGATAGGGAGATTATACATTGTAAAAGCACCACTTTTCCAACGGAAGTGGCGAAGGCTGTGTTGTCAACATAGAATTCTTAAACAAGGTGTAGTTATCATCATTACTTTAATAGAAAATGTGTGGACCAAGTTCGTGAAACTCGGAAATATTAAGGGTAATCAAGTATCACTGATCATCTTGCATGAGTTTTAGGTCACATGACCAAGGTAATTTGAGGTAATTTTGTGCCAAACTTTGACCATGTTTTTGGTATTGACATTGGAATCTTAACCAAGGTAAAGCTTTTGGAATGTCATAACTTTTAAAATATACACAGTAGTTCTAGTTCATGAAACTTGGAAATAAGAGTACTGGTATTCAAGTATCACAGATTGTCCTTCATGAGTTTTAGGTCACATGATTTAAGGTCGAAGGTCATTTAGGGTCAATGACCTTTGACCATGTTGGTATGTTTTGAAATATCTTACTTTGAAAATCTATGGATCTCATTCATGAAACTTGGGCATAAAAGTAATCAAGTATCAATGATCATTTTGCGCAAATTTCATGTCATACAATGAAGGTCAAAGGTCATGAAGTATCATTGAAGTTTGACATTGTCATGGTATCAACATGGAAATCTTAACTAAAGTTAAGGTTTTTGAATTTATCATAACTGATCTATTGCATAAAACTTGGATCCTAAGGGTAATCAAGTAGCAGTGATCATTTTGCAAGTGTGTCAAGTCACATGATCAAGGTTAAAGGTTATTAAGGGTCAATGATCCTAGTAATTTATTATCATATGAATGGTGTTTTTTGTGAATAATTATTCATTTTTGTTGTTTTCAAAGTCGGGACTGCTGCTATATTGAAATGCGTAATGCAGGCGAGACTGCCAGAGGCATTCCACTAATTTTGTCGATTCCTTGATAGCAACGTATATTGTTTATAGGTTATGGCCTTTATTCCTAAAGCGAGACTGATGACATATTATTGCCGATTCAATGACAGAAATTAATGCCAATGATAACACGAATCAGGTCAACTGGCAAATATGCAAATGTAGCAGAATGAATGAAATTATGATGTGGCAGCATTGATCCATAGTGAAACTCTAATGGACGTTGCCACATCCAATTTGAATGGATGAGTCAACACAGAGCTCTTTCTTAATTGCTAATTAAGTCTGTTTGTTTTTCTCCACATGGTGTAGTCATTGCTTGCCTGTGAGTTTACGACTTTGACTAATACACCGGTCACACTTGCTCTAGGGCGGCCGTACAGCGAGTCGAAAACAGCAGTTTTATTCATTTTTATTCAAACCGTCTATATGTTGCTATTTGTTAAAACGGCTGTTTTCGACTTGCTGTACCGCCACTGTAGAGCAAATGAGACTGAGGTGTTTGATTGCACATTACAAAAAAGCCGCTTTCAATCTTCAAATTTTGCTATTACTTTGTATATGTTACTGTTCAAATTCATCGGTATGTGTAGTATGTACATTTTGAATGTGAATGTCCTACATGTACATACATGCAAGCATAATGGTGTGGGTGATACAAAATAAAAACTTGAATGAGAGAGGCTGAAAAAATTCAACGGCCATTATACATGTTATGTTATACCGAGGTTTTTACCTGACTGCTAAGAAAGCACGAATGCCTGTGAGCAAGCAACCAGGGGACCGACGGCTTAAAGTCCTCTCCGAGGGACCTGGTAATGAGGATAAATGCCTTACCAAAGGGCACTAGCGCACCACTTGGGAATCGAACCCGGGTCACCGGAATACGAAACCCCCGCTCTACCGACTGAGCTATCGCGCCTCCATGTACATGTACTTTATAAAGATTGTAATGCTAGCTATGATAGGCTACAGACTTAACAGAGGGTCAAGGGGTTGAATTCTAGATTATGGACGGTTTTTCTTCAGCAAGAAATTTATCCGCATTGTGCTGCACTTAACCCAGGTGACATGACCCGGTAGGATTAATTTCCTGAATGCACAGAAAATGTTGCTGAGGTAGTGACAGCTCAAGTTAAAACCAGGATAATAAACACTTTCTATCCTCGGGGGAAAAAGTGCTTTTTGATTTAATTTTCTGGGGGTTATTAATCATAACAAATCATTGACCCTTACACCAAAATTTATGTGGGCTTTATTATTAAGTAACAAATGGAATGAAATTAATGTGCTTATTCTTTAATATGAAATCTCAATTATATTTTATATAACATCTGTATTTCCAGTAATTTCTTTCAATAATCAAAGAGCTTTGTAAATATGAAGGTACATGTATAAATTTCATGACCAAGAACATAAAATGGAAGAAAAAGAATAAGAAAAGAAAGAGAGTGAGGTAAGTTTTTGTTCATTATCATTTTTTAAAAGTAATTTTGCTCTATACACCATATTGCTCATTACGTATTAATGAATGTTACGAATCTTGTGCGTATCAGCATTTCTGCATGACTCTAAATCACACTTAATTCCTTGTAAAACACCCCCCCCCCCGGAGTAGTAATTCCAATGCTTGTGCAGCAATTGATTGTATTGCTATAACCATGGAGCTATTATAACCATGTACACCAAGATGAAACTGGAGATGGTACCTTTTGCAGCATCTCGTATCCATGGCAACCTTTATCATGTTATAGGTCATGTCTATCGATGTTCACTCCTGATGATGGCCCCCTGTAAAGGCGGGGCCCCCACCAAGATGCTAATCAGGGATCCATGCCATATGGGGTCTGACTCTGACCTCCAAGTTCATATCATAATGTATTTACTGCAAACACAAATTCCTCCAAAGAACACTTGACCCAGCTTTTCAGTCGACGTGTAATATTGGAAGAATGGTTATGCCAGACTTACTTAGTAATATGAATGCTGACAAAAAAATTGATTGTGAGTGTAGATTTCAGGCTTGGTACATGTAGATTTTAAGGAAGGTTTGTGTAATAATATGACACATTCATGTTGGTAGGCACAATATGGTCTCTTATGTTCTACATTCATGTGTCAAAACTTGATGTTTCAATAAATGCAGGTTCACCACATGCAGTTTATAATACATCAGGGGCTGTATCACAGGTGGAAGGGGGGGGGGGGGCAGGGGGAGACTGCCAGCTTAAGATTTTTCAAACGGGGATAGGGGGAGGGGAGAAGATTTTCATAGCATGATGCGTTGTCTTGCCCCCCCCCCCCCCCTGATTCAAATATTTTGATGCCATTCATGCATGCTCTGGGGCTCGTAACACAAAGCTTAGCAATGATCGTAGAACATTTTTCTACGATTGATTCCATTGACTACAATGTACAATCCATCGTAAAAATCAAGCGTACAATTAATCGCTAACCTTTGTGTTACGGTACCCCGGTCTGCATTCACTTCAAAGTTATAGGTCTTCAATGCAAAAATAACTGCATTTTTTTAAAAACAATTTTTATAGGGGGAGGGGGGAGTGATGGTTACTGAAATTTTGCCCAACTTCACATTTTTTCGAATTATGGCATGCGGTTTACTGTTTGCTGAATCTTTCCTATTTATTTACCCATCTTTATTGGGCAGATAAAGAGAGTCGAACAAATAGCAATAATGATCAATCACAACGACTGTCCTCTTGACAATAATCATTGTGTCTACATTGATGATTATGAGAGGTATTGGATATGAAATGTTGACAGACTACTTGAAAGCCATGATTGATTAAACAGGTTCATTGCCCCCCCCCCCCTTTGTCTTGACAGTGATATAGGTTGGGATGAACCCAACATGTTAAAGGGGAAGCTCACCCTTGGTGATAAGTTGGTTTTCACAAAACCAGAAAAATGAGAGAAGTATATTGGTGAAGGTTTGATGAAAATCTGTCAAAAAGAATGACGGAGTTTATGAATCATAAATGTAGACACAGCTCCTCCATATGCCATGCGGATATAAATTCCCCAAAATACCAATTAAAAAAAAATGAAAGTGTTAATCATCAGACACCTCATTTCATACCCGCTTTAATGATAAAAATATTAGTTTTCATCTAAATGCGGGGCTCCTGGCTAAAAGCCGGGAAAACATTGCTTTAAAAAAATTGAATCTATGTTATACGAATGTGGGGAAGCTGCTCGCCTATGATGTCACAAATCTAAAACTTCCAAAAATCATAACTCTTTTATTCGTTGATGGATTTTCATCAAAATTCCACCAATATTTTTCTCATGTTTTCAATTAAAAAAAATTAACTTATGAGCAGAGTGAACACCCCCTTTAAGTGCTCAATGCAATAATACTAAGATGAGATAAAGCATTTGTACTCAATTGAGATGGGAACCTTTACAAGGAAATGAAGCAATTCATGTGATCATAAATCACCAACTTTAGTGCCTCATGCCAACTGATAAATGTTTAGTTTTATGATTTGCTTTTGTATCAGGAAAGTAGAATATCCACTGCAATAGGGGAAAGCATAAATTTACAATGAATGATTGCAGAGAAAGTGACAAGACATGTGCAGGGTGCTACATAACTTATTAGAAGTGCTTGCCCGGTCCGGCAAGTAAATTTTTAAATAGTTGGAATATACTTGCCCAAAAATCTATTTCACTTGCCCGTAAAATTCTTTGAAAAAAGTTTTACCTCTTCAAAAGAAAGTTTTGCGGATTTATAAACTATTTACCTTTTACTCTCTTTTGACATGAACTGATCTACCTTGTTATTGCATTTCGTTTTCCGAAGTGATTTTATCTTGCCTGCTTTGACCAAAATTAGGGTCAATATCATATACCCTAATTTTGGTTATTCTACTGTGAGAATTTTGCTTTCTATTGTGTGAATTTTGCTTGCCCAATTCGGGCAAGTAGTTTTGGTCTTTGCCTCAAAACACTTGCCCAAAAACTCATGTAAAATCAGTAGGTGATAGGTCATTTTCTGTGTTTGCCCCAAAATATTGGAATAGATTACCCCATGAACTTAGACGATGTCCTTCTATTGATGTGTTAAAGAAGATGCTTAAATCTCATTTGTTTTAATATATTGCAAGTAGTGTTTCATTTTGTGTAGTTTTGTTTTAAGTTTTCACCAATTGTATTTGTTTTGTCATCTGTATAGCGCTCTGTAATTTTTGAAAAAGCACTTAATAAGAAGTAATTATCATTATTATCAAAATCATGTTTTTTTCAAACATGTATAATTCATCTATGAAATATATATAATGAAAGAATCTCTCATGTATACTGCAGTGTGTTCATTTTTGAAAAAAAATCTATTCCTGTGTATATGTACATATTAATTTGCCTCAGCATTTTAGTGAACATTGTATGGACATCTCCTTTAGTTTAAAATTCAAATGGCTTTGCTGAAAAAGACATATTTTTTGTAGGAAGGATGGATGAAATAATCTTTATCTTTGACAGCAGGAGCTAAAGCCAGGGTAATATATAGTGCGCCATTGAATAGGAAAGTAGAGAATCAGTACCCCATAAATGCTTTATACAGTATATATTATTTTATTTTCAATCCCAAGATTACCCAAGGGTTTTCACACATATTATGGACCACCTGAATTTCTACACAAATTTTTTATTACAGCAGTCATATTTGTAGAACTTTAGCCTCTATAGGCGGTGCGGCACCATCCCGAGATTGCTCAATCTCAAGATTTTAGCCCGATCGGCCCTCTTTGCGATTAATCTCGAGATTCAAGAAACCCCGTCTCCACCATCGCAAGAAGAGCGATTCTTGCTCGAGCGAGGCATCGATGCATTATGGTCTGACGCCGTGAATAAATAATCCCGAGTGCGTCTGCACCTACGAATTAGCGCGATAATTCGTAAAATAGCACGCTATTTTGCAAATAATCCCAAGTTGACTTGGGATTGCAATCTCGAGATTAATCCTACGAACTAGCGCGATAATTGCGTCTCCATTGCAAATAATCTCAAGATTGTTCAGATCGGGATAATTTGTCGGATCAGAAATAGCGCGCTAATTTGAAAACTCGGGATGGTGCAGACGGCCCTACTATATCATCCAACTTTTGAAGTATGCTGTCCCTGATTGACCCACCCAGAGAACTGCACTCCATAATTATGATTACTTTTCAATGTATCTGTTCCAGTTCCTCCTCCTCCCATATCATTATGCAATATGCGTGTCCTAAATATTCTTTGATTATTCATTTATCATTCCACATCTCGTCCCGATCTGATCATGGAGAGATGGTATCTTCAAATTGTAGGCTTTTCATTTGCATCTAAATCATCGTGTAGATGGGATAATACACCTTCAGTTGCATGGGTTATTTTCTGTGTAGCCGATAGCAACATTCCTTCCGGTATACTGTATATTCATTATGATGTATAGTAAATTGCACACATGCTATTGCTAACAGCAATTTTAAAAACCCTTTTAAAATTTGCCTGCTGAAATGATATAGATAAATTTAAAGAAAATTGGTGATACATGTATGTGTTTGATTATTTTTTTAAATTTCTTTAATTACCCTACTATGACAAAAGCAAGCTAGTGACAATTTGATTGAAATTGAGTATTTGATGTGTCACATTTTACAGATATCTTCTTTTGTGCCAATTTTTATAGATATAGATAGAAAACCACCTTGTGACGTGGTTTTCAAGACTGCTTTGCCATGTTACACTGGTTTAAGCATGGGTGAGGACACAACTGTTCTCTGGGAAGCGATCTTTGCCCGGCAGTACGAGAGCTTGTGCAGTTGGTTGCGCTACCCAGTATACACAGTGTGTAGAATGCCTACTGTACACTGCGGTTTCAATTCTTGTGTGAAAAAGTGACTTGTAACTGAGTGTTCTCATAGAATCAAGACCTTTAGGCTGCGTTTATGCAACCTCAAGCCAGAATCATGATTCAAATCACAAACATGAATCACAATACCACAGAATCAGCGTTTAGACGACCTTCATTCCAATGCTGTTTCTCCTCGGATTCGGGCCGATCCAGTGCGCATCACAGTGCGCAGTTTGACAGCGGAAGTATAGGTTAACTTTTATAGCACGCGCCTTGAGCTTGGCAAGAGTCAAACGGAAAGTAGCCCGACACAGTGACGTCATAGAATCATGTTTCAAATCATGACTGCGTTTATACAAACTTTTTCGTTCCTGATTCTATAGAAACGTCTTTCCAAATGCCCTTTTTCCGTGTTTCACGCTTGTGATTCGAAAGATATTTATTTTCAATTTTGTCTAGATACGCAATCGTGATTCTGAAGAATCATGATTTGAATCGTGATTCAGATCATGATTCTAGGGTAAAAAAGTGGCGCATAAACGAACCCTTAGATGAAGTGGTTCTGGAAACCAGCTCAGGAGATGAGGATTAGAATGTTGTAGTGATCTTCTAAAACTCTTTTCTCAAACTGGTTTAAGGGAAACAAGTTCAAGAAAGTATGTAGGTGAGAAGGGGTCTTATCTATATGGAGCATGAAGCAGTCTATACTGCAAAATTATACATCTGTAGTTCCAGTAAACTGTATGAATAAGTTTATAGAACAAGTTTTAGAATATGGATAATCATATTTTTTATTTCACTTCTCAACAATAAATGCAAATTAACGTCTTTTCTTTTTTTCTTTTTATATAGGATTCTGGGTCAGTAGAACAGAGTTGCCTCTTCAAAGTTGATGAATATGGATTCTTCATCTACTATAAGAGCGAAGGCAGAGTAAGTGTTATCTATATAATAATTAATACATCTATTTCTTTGTATTATATATATCCCTTTATCATGACATAACTTCTTTTTTTTTGCTTTGGGGATTTTTTGTAATCTATATATTCCAAATATTTTCTGTCGGAAGATAACGCTTGGCATTTGATGAAGCTCATTCACAGTGATGCCCTATAAAAGAAATGCATTTTCTGGGATCCATTTACAGTAATGTATTATGATGTTTGTATTGATATATATTACAGGAAGAGTGTATTTTACAATATTACGTACATTTGTGTATAGCTCTCTTGTATACCGAAGACACTACCCTGTCCTTGGGTAAATAAAATGATTGAATGTAGAGAATTCTTACTTTGTCAAGTCTTAAAAGCAGTTAACGTTAAAAAAAATCAGAGCACCTCCATGCAGCTACATATATATGAACCTTTCTAAAGTGTCCACGAAGAATGAGTGGTTGAGCTAAAATGGTAATTGCATTATTAAGTATGCAATGGAGATGCTCTGTTGAATAATGGGGCACACCCAACCTGGCTTTGGTTGATGATGGAGTAAGAGAGAGAGAGAGAGTATAAGAGAGGGGAAAAGATTGAAAAGTAAAGAAAATTGGGCGGAGAATGAGAGAGAGGAAGAGAAAGAAAGAAATAGATAAAAGAACAGTGCAATTATGTCCCGTTATTGCCATTTTTTGTAGCCATCTTTTGTTTGTGTATATACAGGCATGCTCAGTAGATAATGATAATGTAGGCACTCTTCAAATTAACCTGTCCTATATTCCAGATACAAAGAATTTTATTTTTAATATAATAATAATAATAACTTAGTCTTATATAGCGCTTTTCATGAAATCATATCAAAGCGCTTTACAATGTAGAACATAAGAAATATACAAATAAAAGTGAAATTAGAATTCATATACCTAAAGGACACTGTAAATGGGGCTATGTTGAATATGCTTTCTTCATGAGGTATGTCTTTAAGTTGGATTGAAACGAAGTGATATTTGGGATACAACGGAGGGAAGCTGGAAGAGTGTTCCAAAGACGTGGGGCAGAGCTTGAAAAGGACCTATCACCAAAAAGTTTAGTTTTTGCTTTTTTGACTGTTAAGAAATTTTGATTTGCAGAACGAAGGGACCTACTGGGAGTATATGCATGGATTAATTTCGGAGAGATATTTTGGAGCATGTCCATGGAGAGATTTTAATGTTAGGAGTAGAATTTTGAATTGTATACAAAATTTAATGGGGAGCCAGTGCAATTGTTTAAGAGTAGGTGTTACATGGTCATGTTTTTTAGTGAGGGAAACTAGACGGGCTGCAGAGTTTTGAATTCTTTGCAGATTAGAAATATCCTTTTCTGGAATTCCATGGAGCAGGCTATTGCAACTATCAAGAAGTAAACTAACAAATGCATGAATGAGGACTTCAGTAGATGACTTACAGAGATATTTTCGAATTTTACAAATTTTTCTTAGGGCGAAGGATGCTTTACGACATATTAGTAACTGTTAGTAACAGTTTTAGAGGGATGTATATGAACATTTGCAATTTGAATTGGAGGTAGCTCAGGGGTATGTCTACGATGGGAGGAGATATGCAGGACTTCCATCTTGTTATCATTAAGGAGTAAATAGTTCACAGTCATCCAGGAATGAATGGCACCAAGACAATCTTCCAGTTTTACTCTAGCAATGAAGAAACTTAAAAGTTACGATGGAGATGCAGTGAGCTATAGGGAGTTTTTTCAACCACTAAAGCAGACGCTTTCTGGTATGTTGAGAATCTATTGTCAGAAGCCCTTCATGATGAAGCAGCCTTTTTTTCGAAAATCAGTGAATCAGAAGTTCAAAACAGCTGTTTCGTCCTGGATTCTGGACAAATGATATATTATTTCCAGTTTTTTGTCAGCTCTGAATTTTAGGACGATCTGCTTTCCTGGTTTACCATTTTTCAACAATGACCTCTAAAGTGGTTATTGTGATTTGACTGGCATTTTCAATGGATTTACCATGGTTGTAATCTTCTGTCTTATACCCCCATCTCACTAGATGGCGATTCCACTGCGATCGTCAAAAATCGACAAAGCGTGGTATAACGTAGCTTGATCGTGCCTTGATCTTTTCAATCTTCTCCGTCGTACCTTGATCTCTTCTGAAGCGGCAAGGATCGCCACCATCTTCCTGGTCGCCACAAAATTTTGAACATGTTCAAAACTTACGTAGCGAGATCGCGGAGGTGCTAAAGCGCATCACAATCGAGTCATGAGCGTATTACAAACGACATATTCGTAGCTGTAACGGAGCCCCAACGCATAAAGCGTAGTATAAGCGCATTAAAAGCGGCACCGATCGCCCGTGGTTTTCAGGCCAGTTCCCAAGACAATTCTGCTACGCTGCTTCCGTTTACAAGGCGACTGCCTTGCGCTCGACACGCTTCACACAGCTTCCACCACGACGCTTCCTTCTTTGGGTGGCATGTGGCACACGTGCTCAGCCCGCTACAGGCGTTCGCGTTGCGCTTTTGCTGCGCCGCTGATGACTGGGCAGCGATTGCGCAACAACCGTCCGCGCTGCTATAAAACGCCGTGCCGATGGTGGCGGATTATCATATTTGCAACAGATTACGAGGCGATACCACGGCGTTTTCAAACATACCTCCCAGAAAATGGACCAGAAAAGGGAAAGCTGCCCAAGCTACCCCTCTTAGGCTGGCGGTCGAAGAGGAAGATCAAGGGGTTATGGTGGTGGTAGAGGAGGAGGAGGTAGAGGAGGAAGAGGAGGGGGTACAGGAGGAGGATGAAAATCTTACTGCTGAGCCAGCTGGAAATAGAAAAAAAGACGCTCACATGTCTTGATGACGAAATGGTTACCTCTGCAGAAATAAATAAATTGATTATGTTTTGAAAATAAATTGAATTCTAACCACAGTGACAGTAGACAACATCAAATTTTGTTAATGATTCGATCACTAATGTATTGATTGGGAAAGGCAATCTTTAGGGAGATTCTGGCATTGTGCCCCCCTCCCCCCTCCCTTTTTATGAGTGCTCTCACATCAGTAGACTACTTCTTGTCAGCAAATTTGAAAGGAATTTACCAAATATTTTTGAGTGACAAACTTTTGTGGAAAAAAATAAACAGAATATCAAAGATTTTTATGCTCTTTTATGAAATTCTGGATGCATCCCTCTATTAACTATTAGGCTCATCGACATCTTTTGAATGAAATTTTAAAAATATTGTATATTATGACTTAGGTGACAGCCAGGATCGGACCCTGTATCTTTTTGGCCTCCTCCTTCTCCTGTCCTCGCATTCAACTTTTAACTGATGTTCTTTTAGAATGCCAAGATGTATAAGTCCAACCAAATTCTGGACATCCATGTTGGTCGGAGGTTGGCAATCGACTGAAAAATGTGTCATGTGCCGCGATTAGTATGCCGATTGCTTGAAATTGTTTCAAGAGCCCATCATGAACGTAACACAATCGCTTCATTCGTAGCACCACTGTACCGAGGTCCTAATTAGCGTATGAGCCTCGTTGTACGATCGCTTTGATCGCAGAAGCAGCGCATCACATCTGCCTCGAATCGTCGCAAGAAAGTGGCATCGTCGTACTTTCAGCGTATTACCATCGCCTTCAGCGCAGGTCGGTCGCATAGAAGTTGCAGTGCAATCGTCTCGCAGGCTAAAAATAGAATTCGAGGAAGATTCTGCTACGATTTGCGGGATTTACACAGATCGCCATGGTCGCCACGATCGCCTTCCTAGTGAGATGGGGGTATTATGTTCATATTAGGATGGTTCTATTCTAGTGGGGTCAGGAAATGGTATCAATGTTTTCTTTTTGTATTTTTCTTGTCAGTCATATTACTACCATAGTCTTTTACTATTTTGTTCAAATTTTATATTATTCATGATTTGAGCTCACTGAGCACAATAGGGATACCTTGGAGTACTTATTAATGACTGTTAGTCTATATTAAAAAATGTGTATCATAATTCTTTGCCAGCACAGTGATATGACTGTGACACCCCCAATTATTATATTATCTCTTTTGCATGATGTTGATTTTCGTCATAACAATGACTTTCCTTTTTGAAGATGTATTTACGGTATAGGGGGCTTGCAGAAAAATATCAGCAGTGCAGTTGTTTTTTTCTGAAAAATATCACTAATGAGACTGAGACAGATTATAATGATGTGATGATGTCCTTACTCTCAGATTTGGTTGCTCTGTAGTGACCTTTTCTCGGTAATTAATGAAAAGCTCTGTATGGATGAAAGAATGATACATTTTAAAGCAACTCCCAGAGAGATTTTTATTTCTAAAAAAAATAGGAAAGGAAGATTGTTTTTCCCAATTCAAAAATATATTAGAAGTTATTATGATAAAAAAAGTAAATGATCAATAGAATCACTGGAAAATGAATTGATGAAATAAAGAAAAAATAAAGAAAATTTGTCATGATGTTATATTCGTCAGTGATTTTACGAACCGGCAGAAACCTCGGCTGGTCATTCAAAAAACAATATTCTTAAAAATGGACATAACAAACTTTTCGACATGCACTCATGCCGCATCAGAGTATTAAAATAGCATGAATGAACAGAACGCTAGAAAAAGACTGCAATACATACATGTATATATAAAAAAAACAATATTGAGATAATTGTGCTTAAAGGAAACCAGAGCAATATTATACCAATTTAGAGCGTAAATTCTATCATTTTGTAATACGCTAAATTTTGTTCACCATTCAAATATGAATTTGTCATTATTTGATATGAAGCACATGGATGCATTTCCGTTTTTAGCGCCACATATCATGGTTTATGACAGTTTGTAAAGTCACTCCGTGGATACACACAATATCTAGGCCGGGCTTTTGACCGCTGTGTGTCACTTGGGAGACTGATTTTAAATGAATTTAACTGAATTTATAAAGTTGATAGAGTTGAAGACATGCAACCTGCAAAAAATCAATTTTAAAAAATGACTGAAAATTGGGTTTATGCAGGTTCGTATAGAATCCGCGATGATTTTTACTCTGACAACTATCATAATGTCAGTACATAACTATAATACTAGAAATAAAAATAAATATCATTTATGGGCAGTCGAAAAATCCTATCTTTTATTTTCATTCAGTCATAAAGCACCAACAGTTTGGAACTGCCTGCCAAGTAATATAACGTCAATAAATAATTATAATGCATTTAAAATATGTATAAAGCAGCATTTAATCAATCTTCAACTTGTGTACTGTAGATTTACTTTCCACCTTTTACCTTTGTGTAGGGTTTTTTTTTTTTTTTTTTTTTTTGTTCCCCTTTATTGTTTGATCTTGTGTTTTATTGTGGGCAAATAAGTTTCTTATATCTTACTTTGTCAATTATATTTTGTCTAATTCCTTTAAGGGAGGTTATCTAGACAAACTCTATTTTGGGGTTTTTATAATTTCCCTATTTCCTCTGTTGTTTAAAATGTTAACTTATTGTATACATATATATTTTATGTGGAAGACTTTTGTAATACATGTACATGAATATGGTTTACATTTGCTCAATTATGTATTTTTATGAATTTTTATATTGTGATTTTTAATTGGAAATAAATGAAATTGAACTGAACTGAAATAATTTGTTACAGACCCAATGTCTTTGGCACACCAGCATCTCTCCTTAATATATTTCTGAGTCTGAAGTCTTTCAAAATACTTGAAGGAGAAATATATTGATTATGAATATGGCCTTATTATATATCAGTGGAAAGGTAATGATGTGGGGATTATCATTTGGTCATTCAAAAATAACGAAAATGATACATAAGGTGGAACTCGCCAATTTAAAAGCGCTAAAATGCCTCTCCGAATAAGCGCCTCTCATCGGTCTCTGAATTGACTCGAATTTGATGACGTGCATGAGTGTACGAGAGACGTGATTGGCTCTCCCACGTCAAGCTCCACTTGCATGCAAAACCTGTTGCGAGGGTACGTTTTCTCCACACTGTCACTGAATACTTTGATCACGAAACGAAAGAAAACCCACAAGTTTATCTAGATTTGGATTTTCAAATTGATGATTTTGAAGATGAAGAGAATGATGAAGAGTTTCTAGCTCTAGAACAACAAGTGACGTGGATTGAGGTAAATTAGGGGAATTACGCCGGTGATCATGATGAGTCGGACAATTCAACTTGTATGCCGATTCCCTACCAGCTCATTCCGCTGCTAGCTGCACCGCTGGTCAAATCCATGAAAATGAATTCAAGCATGACCACATCCAGACAGAGTCTCTTGCCTCTATCAACAAAATAATGAGAAGGAAAATAATGATATAACTGTACTTACAAACAAGTGAATAATCCGAACCTGAAGGCAAATCAACTCAACGTATAGCAGCAGACGATATGCACAAATGATGATCTTCACGTGGCTGGGATAGATTGTCACTCGTTCTGTGAGATAAAATTTCTATCTCATTATTTTGACAACATTACGAAACTCGGGGAATTATTTTTCTATATAAAAATATAGTAACACCTGGTACTATTTTTAAATTACGATAAAACCTTTTTGAAGCAAAAAATTGAGGTAAATTAAAATTAGATATAAAAGATCATCCGCCTAGCTCGCATGCGATTGTAAACAAACCATCACAAACACATGGCGAGCTTGCTTGCCTTCCTGATTGTTTACAATCGCATGTGAGCTAGGCGGATGATCTTTTATATCTTTAAATATTAATTTACCTCCATCCACGTCACTTTGTTGTTCTAGAGCTAGAAACTCATCATCATTCTCTTCATCTTCAAAATCATCAATTTGAAAATCCAAATCTAGATAAACTTGTGGGTTTTCTTTTGTTTCGTGATCGAAGTATTCAGTGGCAGTGTGGAGAAAACGTACCATCACAACAGGTTTTGCATGCAAGTGGAGCTTGACGTGGTGTAGCCTCTTGTCGAGGCCCTGGCGGCTGCTTCCCGAGCGAAGCGAGGGCTTTCCTAATTCGCGAAGCGAATTAGGCCTGGCGCGAGCCAGGGCCTCTTGACATCTGAACTGAATTATATATTCATGAGGAACGTCTTCCTAATGAATATACATGAGTCATGATATTACCGGTCACCGAGTAAACCAATGAAATGTCAGAGCTGTTTCGTCTTGGGTTCGGAATACTATATAGTAGTCCACTATTCTGCAGGGGATTCATTTAATTGCGGGACACTAAAGGGGATATAACCAGCAAAATGCTACAAGTAGTGGTACTACTACTACTACTACTACTACTACTACTACTACTATTACTACTGGCCGTAACAGACCCATCACCGCCCCGAAACTTCCCGGGAGATACTGCTCAGCCGCTGGTCAGACTCGAGTCAACTCCCAGCAATTCCACCCCAGCTTCCCTCAAGTGCTGCACTGCACAGCGGAGATCGATAATCGACGCCCCGGATCGACCGGTGGAATCGCATGAAATATTACATTTTTTCCATATCCTGTGGGTAGATTTACAAAGACATCTCGTCCTTTCAGTGCAGAGTTAATTTCATCGACTTGCAAATCCTTAAATCGGTCAATATTCAGCGTTTTAGAGGCATATTCAGTGCTCTTTGATATTTCGTCGTCACTCTTCGCCAAGAATCCAAGGGTCGCCATTCAAGAGGAGCTCATGAATATTTAATATGACGTCATAGCAGCTCGCGCTCTCATTGGATGATTTTCACCGACCAGTTTTTGGTCGGTGAATTGGTAAAAACAATAAAAAACAAAAGAAAGTCGGTGAAATTCGGGTCAGATGTCCAGAGGCCCTGTCTCGCGGCGCTCTGCTTCGCTCTCTCCCGTGCTTTGCCATGTTCGCTCGGAAAGCAGCCGACAGGGCCTCGACAAGAGGCTAGACGTGGTGGAGCTTGACGTGAGAGAGCCAATCACGTCTCTCGTACACTCATGCACGTCATCAAAAATCCCCAATTTCGCGGACGTAATTCTGCGTGTTTGAAGCATTCAGAGAGAGAACTTTAAACTATCAATTAACTGAGTTTCATCGATCTCCATGATAAATGATTTACACCATTGTGTTCCTCTTATTTTCTCCTTTAATTTGATACATAATTCTCAATTTTTAGGATTTGCAATATATTTCTACTTTAATTGAATCATTATATAGAAATGGCACATGACAGGCTGTTTTTTATTGCACGAAGCCTGCATTGCAGCTACAGTAACTATTAAGTGCAAAGATGAACAAATTTAAGTGTCTTTTTACTGAGTATATTATGAACAAGCATTCCCCAATTTTATGTTTTGTATGATCTCTATCCTTGATGAGGGATAGTGGACCAGCGATAGGGTCAGATAAAAGGCCATTTATCATGATTATCGTTATTGTGTTGAAAGAAGGTAAACCAGGAGGATGTTGCTCATTTTGTCAAGTCTTGTAATTGGCGCAATGACCTTCTCTTCATCTTGAGATCAGGGGAGTGTTTCATGAAAACAAATGATCAGTGATTTGCAGTGACACATCTTCTCTGAGCCAATCAGATGCAAGGATATCAGTAGCTTATAACAAGAAGTCAGTGAAAGTCACTGACTATTTTGTTTCATGAAGTGCTCCCCAGATTTGTTTGCATCGTTTATGTCATTCTCTCTCTTTCTCAGTCTATCTCTGTATCCTAGCCCCTTCTTCCCTTGTGCGCCCCCCCCCCCCGCCAAGACATGTACCTTGTTTTCCACAGTATCCATTGCCGTGCTGTTCAATCTTCATCATTATTTCGACGTGTAGCAGCTGAGCAATGGGAGTTTGCCACAGCCATGATGCTATTATTAACATGATAATTAACCAAATGACCATGTAATAAGTCTGCAGATCCTTCACACAGCTCAAAAGGGAGGGGGTGATTCTATGCTCATTACAGCTAGGATGTACATGTAGGATCGAGGAATACAAGGCTTGATAGTTTCAAAATACTTATTCAGAGCATTTTTAATCATTTTTCCCAACATCTTATTATTGATCATAGAAGTTGTTTTTAATAGTCAGGATGCAGTGTGCCTTGAGTCTCAGAAGTACCTGGTGGATTCCAGTGCATTGGAAATTTTGCTGTTATTTTTCTTATTATTTTTCATGTTTTAGATTTCTACATACTGTATAACTGATTTACCAAAAAGAAGCAAAGCAAGTGTGAATGCCAGTCTTTATTTGCATAATGCTTATCAAATTAAAAAAGCACATTTCTGAAACTCTTGGTTTTAGAAAAACATTTTATATGAAACTCTAAATCTGGAATTATATTCTATTTTAAAACCTATTGCGTAAAACAGAATCAGAATGCTTTTGCATTTATAGTGCATGGTAAAATTATAGACTTCTGAGGCAGTTGGTGGTTTAGAAAAATTGGCAACCAAGCCTCCCCTTCTATGGTCGTGGTCTAGTGGTTAAGACTCTCGTCTTTCAATCTGAAGGACGTGGGTTCGATTCCAAGCCATGGCATGTTTTCCTTCAGCAAGAAATTTACCCACATTGTACTGCACTCAACCCAGGTGAGGTAAATGGGTACCTGCAGGAAGTAATTCCTCAAAAAGCTGTGCGCACCAAATCGGTGGACTAGCTTAGCCGGGGGTAATATAGGAGCGCCTTGAGCACCTAGCAAGGTGGATACGTGCGCTATATGCAAATCCTTTATTATTATTATTATCTCTCTCTATCTCTCTCTGCCATTTGCAGTTTACATTTAGTGGGGTTTTTTGCCTCCTTTCAGATGAGTACCATCCCAGCATTGTACACTTTTTAACTCATAAATATTATGGTGTATCACAGTGAAGACATAGTTAGCTTGCCTTGGTTGTGAAGAAATAAATCATGCATGAGTACAAACTTTAATTGCACGTTTCATTTTATTTCTTTAGTGGAATAGTGTTGGAATTTCTTTGAGAGTGGAAGGAGGGATAGCCTTTAAACAAGGCCCTGTGTCTGTTGTGATACTTATTCACATACCTACCGACAGGAAAAAAGATTATTCACAAAAATCGAATGTGAGTGTGAGGATTTCGAGCTCAGTCGCAGGGCTTTTAGGAACCTGATTTGGATTTCTTATGTTAACCATTGTTTCCGAATCGGAATAGCGAGGGATTTCCTAATTCGCGAAGAGAGCCAAGGGCCTCTTGACATCTGAGCTGAATTATGTATTCATGAGGAACGTCTTCCTAATGAACATACATGAGTCATGAACATTACCGGTCACCTAGTAAACCAATGAAATGTCAAAGCTGTTTTGTCCGGGGTTCGGAATACTAGTAGTCCACTATTCTGCAGGGGATTCACTTAATTGTGGGACAATAAAGGGGATATAACCAGCAAAATGCTACAAGTAGTGGTACTACTACTACTACTAGTACTAGCCGTAACAGACCCATCACCGCCCCGAAACTTCCTGGGAGATCGGCCTGGTCAGACTCGAGTCAAGGGGAAGCACCAACTGAACAACTCGACTCCAGCATTCCCTCACTGCACCGCGGAGATCGATAATCGACGCATAGTGGAATCGCATGAAAGATTACATTTTTCCCATATCCTGTGGGTAGATTTACAAAAACATCTCGTCCTTTCAATGCAGATTTAATTTCATTGACTTGCAAATCCTTAAATTGGTCAATATTCAGCAGTTTAGAGGCATATTCATGCTCTTTGATATTTCGTCGTCACTCTGCCAAGAATCCACGGGTCGCCATTCGAGATGAGCTCATGAATATTCAATACGACGTCATAGCAGCCCGTGCTCTCATTGGATGATTTTCACCGACCAGTTTTTGGTTGGAATATTGGTAAAAACAATAAAAAACGAAAGAAAGTCGGTGAAATTCAGCTCAGATGTCAAGAGGCCCTGGCTCGCTGCGCTCTGCTCTGCTTCGAGCCAGGGCCTCGACAAGAGGCTCGAGAGGTAGCGGCCATGCTCGCATCAATGAACCCTGTATGACCCTGTGCCACAGAAGCGAACAAACATGGTCCCATGACGTCATAGACACGGACGGTGCGGATTGGTGCATCGGCCGCATCAGCATGCTCATGAATAATTCATATATTCACGTCTTCACCAGATTCCAAATGCCTCGCGACTAAAGCCGCTTGCTCTCGCGCTCACTCGGGTATCGCCAGTTCTCTTCGTAGGCGGCTAAGTCTCGTCTCAGCCATCGCTTGACGAGGAATAGAGCCAAGTCGCGAGGCCATACGTGGAGGGGTGAGTCTAGTCTGAAGGGAATAGAGAGACAGAGTATTGCCTGAGTCACACCAGCCAAACCGATTCCAGAAGGACCAAAGCCATTACGTTATTTCCAATGACATACCATCGGTCAATTTGGAGTCATTTTCGTTGGTGTGACTGGCCCGTAAGGCAGGCGTAGATGGGTGAAGGAAAGGGCAATATCTTGCACATGACAGAGCTTCCAATAGCTAAATCTCATCCCAATCGAATGTAGATGAAGTCACCATGAACATGATGATAACTTCTCTTTTCCCATTTTTTTTCCTTACAGGAGGGGCAGGTGTTGGAATTATCCCAAATCAATGATGTACGGAAGGGTATTGCACCAAAGGTATGTTCTTATCATTTGTATCCTATGTTTGCTATGTGACGCGTCATACTTTTATATTACATATAGCAGGTGGAACTCTATAGTGTATTTCCCTATTATCCACCTACATAGCTTCCTAGTTTGAAAGTACTGGTAAGCATCATATATTAGTTATTATACAAAAATCTGTAGAGTACAGTCATTGTACTATTAAAGAGAAGATTCTTGTTTTCTCTCCATTCTTCAGGAATCTAATATTATTGTAAAAATTGTCAAATTCAAACCAACTTTGTGAGGAAAGCATTAAAAAAACCACACAGAATAAATAGGGATTTATTTTACTCATATTTGATTCTGTCCCAAGGATTTTTTAGTCAATACTGCAATTAAAACCTTAATAATAGCTACTCATTTTTGTCTCACCTGCATAGCAGAGCGAGACTATAGGTGCCGCTTTTCCGACGGCGGCGGCAACATTGAAATCATAACCAAGGTTAAGTTTTTGAAATATTGTCCTAACTTAGAAAGTATATGGACCTAGTTCATGAAACTTGGCCATAAGGTTAATCAAGTATTACTGAACATCCTGCCTGAGTTCCAGGTCACATATCCAAGGTCAAAGGTCATTTAGGGTCAATGAACTTAGACCATGTTGGGGGAATCAATATCGAAATCTTAACCAAGGTTAAGTTTTTGAAATGTTGTCATAACTTCGAAAGTATATGGACCTAGTTCATAAAACTTAGAAATAAGGGTAATAGTATATCACTGAAGATCCTGCCAGAGTTTCAGGTCACATGACCAAGGTCAAAGGTCATTTGGGGTAAAAAAATTGGCCATGTTGGGAGTATTAGAGGAATTGTCATCATAACTTTGACATTTTATTGATCTAGTTCATGAAACTTGGACACAAGAGCAAACAAGTATCCTTAAACATCATGTGAGAGTTTCAGGTCACATGACCAAGGTCAAAGGTCATTTACGGTCAACAAACTTTGTTAATGTTGGGGTAGTTGTGGAATTGTCATCATTGTTTAAAAGTTTATGGATCTAGTTTATGAAACTTGGACATAAGAGCAGCAATGTATCCCTGAATATCATGTGGGAGTTTCAGGTCACATGACCTTCAGGTCACATGACCAAGGTCAAAGGTCACTTTTAGGGTCAATGGACTTTGGCCATGTTGGGGGTATTTGCGGAATTGTCATAACTTTGACATTTTATGGATCTAGTTCATGAAACTTGGACATAAGAGCAATCAAGTATCGAAACATCGACATAAGGGTAATGAAGTATGAATTGGAATTCTAGAAGTCCAGTGGAGTTGCCATTTATCCATTCTGAATATTTTTTCAAGACTTATAGGTTGTGTAAGTTCAGATGAAAGTGACATTCGTCAGCAGCATACCATAGGTTTTGGTAAAGATTTTTACATGATGTGATGTAATTTGATAAGAGCATGTTCCACTCGCAAGTCAAGCCTTTAAAAACATGTTCTCTGGGTGAGGGGTACAAGTTATATCCTTCAAAAGGACTTGATTTGCTCACCAAATAGCATCATGATGATGACATTTGCCTGGGAAAGAAGTTGAGGAAATACTCCGTGATGGGCTTTATGTAGTAAGAACAAACACCGATCAAACAGGGAGCGTGTGGAGACTCCAAAGCCTGGCTCATGACTCCGGGTCTGTTTAGCCTGTGCATTGGATGGCTGAATTGAGCAAACACTCTACACAATAGTGGGTATTTGGGACCACAAGTTGGACTTGATTGGTCACGTAGTTCTGGGTGTAGTTTTTGGCTCATTTTTTGTTTGTGAAAGTGCTTGCTGTTTAGTGGTTGTAAGGTGCGGGATAGAAAAGCTTTGTAAATAACAAGTACTGT